>NC_041021.1:26811322-27122757 GCF_004193775.1 Glycine soja
GATTAATTGACAATTAAGACCAATCAGTAATTAAAATGGTGCAAAAAGGTTTAGAAAATAGAAGAAAATGATGGCACATCACATAGTTTTTTCGATTTTTTGCTCCTATTTTGAGGTGGTTGTCCATGGAAATGGTGCACGTTATATTTTTTTGTTGGATTCTTTGACATTAAAAAATTGCATAAGATGACCACTTAAACATTCTTTTAAAGGTGGGGAACATACTTTTTTTTATGAAACCGTTACAGGGGTACTTAAACATAGTTGATCACATTATCACAATATTTTTTACCTCAATGACCAAGACGATGACCAGTCCCACAGGGCGATGGACGTCAATTACGTCGCGGATTTCTTCTTTCATGTATGACTGGTTCTCCCACGTCATGATGATGTTGTTGTTCTGTGTTAGTATATTCAGTATGGGTTGCTGTAGTTGAAGAACTTTGTCCTTATTCTCCAAACGAATGTGGTGCATTGAACTGTTGTAATGAAGCTAAATATAATGTCACAAAATTTGGTGTATTCAAATTGACACCAAATAAATTGGTCATCCATTCATGGTTGGTTGCGCTGACTGACTCGCCAGTCTGACCAAAAGTTTGATGAACAGGTGAAGCAGTACAATACATTGACTGAGGATGTGGAATTTTGAAATGTGTTTGTTCAACACTTGTCTCTACAACATTATGGGTAATTAATGTTGAACATTTGTCGAACATCAGCATCATCTCGCAGAATAAAAGATGTGTACATATAACGTTGTCCTGACTCAAATATAGGGCACCGAAAATGGAGATGTTGGATATGTTGTTCTGGGTCAATGTTTATTTTTTGGTGAACAAGTTCAAGCAATTGTGTAAAGGTTATGACCTTGTCGACCATGAAAGTTTTTGTGTTGTTACTAACGAAGGTGGTGCCCTCATTAGTATTGCAAATTTGGCCGTCGTAGTAAACACAAACATATGCAGTTAGGTGACACATTGTGGTAGGGATTGAGATGAAAATTTGAAATTGTTACGAATGTCTTTAGTTGTAGTGGTATTTATAGAATTTGGTTATAATTGAGTGAGTCACTAGTTAACTGTGAATTTAGATGAACGGGTAAATGAACACTTAAGCATATTTACAAGGGTCCATAATGTGCAAATTGCTGAGTGAAGAAAACAACTGAGTGAAAAAAAACTGAGTTGTCCACGTCATTTCAGTTTTACTGGTGCGACATTAATTTTTTTAGAGATGTGTGGAAATTGCCGAGTGTTGTCAATTTCAACTGTGATTTATCCCTGGTAATTGATGGAGCAGAAGTCCATTATAATTATCAGAGTGAAAAAAATTGAGGTGTCCATGTCATGTCTGTTTTACTAGTGCAACATTTATTTTTTTTAGAGACGTGTGTAAATTGCTAAGTGTTGTCAATTTTAACTGTGATTTATCTTTGGTAATTGATGGAGTATAAGTCCATTATAATTATCAGAGTGAAAAAAAATTGAGTAGTGCATGGCATGTCAGTTTTACTGGTGAGACATTTATTTTTTTAGAGACCTATAGAAATTGCCAAGTGTTGTCAATTTCGACTGTGATTTATCCCTAATAATTGATGCAGCAGAAGTCCATTATAATTTCAGAGTAAAAAAAAATTGATTTGTGAAAATTGCAGTGTGTCACGAATATTTTTTTTTTGAAGTTTTTGACGTTATTACCATGGAAAAAGTGTCCAAATCATAATTTTTTTGATTTTATACTTGTATTTTGAGGTGTTATTCTATGGAACTGGTGCACGAAATAATTTTTTTTGGATTCTTTGACGTTCAAACTATAGGAAAAAATGAGTCACAAACATCATTAATGTGTTGGACATAATTTTAAAAAAATGCAGAACATGGGCTCTTAAGCATAGTTGCAAGGGTCCAAATCATAGTTTTTTTGATTTTGTACTTGTATTTTGAGGTGTTAGTCGATGGAACTGGTGCACGAAATAATTTTTTTTGGATTCTATAACATTCAAACTATAGAAAAAATGAGTCACAAACATCATTAATGTGTTCGAAATAATTTTAAAGAAATGCAGAACATGGGTACTTAAGCACAGTTGCATGGGTCCAAATGATAGTTTTTTTGATTTTGTACTTGTATTTTGAGGTGTTAGTCGATGGAACTGGTGCACGAAATAACTTTTTTTGGATTCTATGACGTTCAAACTATAGAAAAAATGAGTCACAAACATCATTAATGTCTTCGACATAATTTTAAAGAAATGCAGAACATGGGTACTTAATCATAGTTGCATGGGTCCAAATCATAGTTTTTTTATTTTGTACTTGTATTTTGAGGTGTTAGTCGATGGAACTGGTGCACGAAATAATTTTTTTTGGATTCTTTGACGTTCAAACTATATAAAAAATGAGTCACAAACATCATTAATGTGTTTGACATAATTTTAAAGAAATGCAGAACATGGGTACTTAAGCATAGTTGCATGGGTCCAAATCATAGTTTTTTTTTTTATTTTGCACTTGTATTTTGAGGTGTTAGTCGATGAAACTGGTGCACGAAATAATTTTTTTTGGATTCTTTGACATTCAAACTATAGAAAAAATGAGTCACAAACATCATTAATGTGTTGTCTCGTTGTAAGGCCTCGAGATTCCAAAGCACATTAACACGACTGTGGTACTGTGATGCATCGAGATCCTAATTCACATGAACCATGGACCCGTGATTGAGTGCATATATAAACCTACCATGTCACCTAATACTTTGCACTGTTGTGTCTAATCAAATTGTGAGAGAAAACAGAGAGGTCTAGCAATGAGGTCAGAGCCTATTTGTGTGTACATTTATATCAATGGTGAAATCATTCAAAGTTCAAGTGCAAATGCAATTTTCAGAGGTGACAACACAAAGTCGTTACTCTTGAATCCAACAATGACGCTGCCAAATATATCACTGCAATACAGTCATCAATTACAGATAATGATGTTACGCCTATAATTAATACCCTTTGGTATCGTTGTCCTGTATATCAATTAAATGGTGAAGTTCAATATAGGGCAATTCAAATTGTTGACGAAGAAGGTGTCTCATGCATGTTTCATACATTTCTCAATATGAGAAGTGTAATATGTATGGAACTTAAAGTTGATGTTCATTATTCATTATCACCTACTCAAGTTAATGACCTAAGTTGGGCCGACATGGAGCAGAAGCTGGAGAATACCATGAAATTAGAATGAATAATTTAACATATTTTGTTGTTGTATTGCATTGAAGTTTTTCTCCATCTTTATTATCTAGTTGTAGTTGTTGCATGCTTTGAAGTTGTTATTTTTAATTTACTTCAGTAATAATAGTCTACATATGCATCGTTTCAGAGATGCGGAGCAATGTCAGACCTAACCCTCACATGCACTGACACCCCTTTAAAGTGTGTTGTTGCACACTGTTCACTGACATGCGTATGTTTATCCCATTAAAATGTTTCTGAACAATCCATGTGACCTTGGCATGCGATACGGAACACTGCGGTCAACCAATCATGATTAAATGAACAGTCTGTCATGTATATTAATGTGTGAGGTTGCATACTGTTCACTCACATGTGTACACTAATTTACTCACATGCACTTAATGTCCTACCTAACTCTCCTACCTAACCGTCGTAACTAACTTTGCTGCCTAACCCTCCCATCTAACCTTCCGATCTAACTATCTTACCTAACCTTCCAATCTAACACTCTCACCTAACCCTCCCATCTAACCCTCGTAACTAACTCTCCCACCTAACCTTCCAATCTAACTCTCCCATCTAACCTTCCAATCTAACTCTCCCATCTAACCTTCCAATCTAACACTCCCACCTAACCCTCCCATCTAACCCTCGTAACTAACTCTCCCAACCTAACCTTCCAATCTAACTCTCCCACCTAACATTCCAATCTAACTCTGATACTAAACTTTCTCAGCCTATATATAATATCACCATTTGACAACAACATATCACACACAACAATTTTCTCACAAAACAAAACTCGATTTGTAACTCTCACACCATTTCCACTCATATCCCATAAGCACCACCTAAAGAAATTCCGACCCTCATTTACCACAGTGGTCACATTGTAGACGATCCAGTTCAAGGATCGACGTACCAATGTACGACCCCAATATTTTTTTACGCCAGTCGTTCTATTACGTTTACACAATTCATTCGAAAAATTAACAATCGTCTTCCTACTCGAGCAACTGAACAAGTTGCTCAATTGTTATTTCGTGTCCCTATTTCAATTCATCTCGGTCAGACACGTTTTATTTCAGCTTAACTATTCGACAATGATGATCTTAGAGGCATGATGGAAACAATTATCCAGAATCCACAATTGAATTCTGCCGAATTCTCAGCTGTTACTGAGCTTATTCCTCAACCACAACCATCGTCTCCACAACCCTCATGTCCACAACTACAACTACCACCTGTGTGTGACAGTGGTGGATGCACAAGACCTAAATATTGCTCCCATTCAACCTCCATTAACAGAGCCAGAAGTGAGGGTGAAGGTGAGATTAGGGTTCCAATTGCAGCAAATGAGAAGAGGATCCACGAACCACCGTAGCTTATCATTCCACTGGAGTGAGGGTAAAAAAAGGTTACCATACTTGATTAAAATGTCGCACCTATATATAGACGAACCAAAACGTGACACGTGACAGTCAATGTTCGTTTGTAACAGTCAACGTCCAAATCTGGGCATGAAGACCAAAATTACTTGATTGGACATAATTGGGGGACTAAATTCATGAATAAATTTAAGAGGGGATTCAAATAAAAATTGAAGACAACTAAAGGGACCAAAAATACAATTTTACCTTAATGAAAATATAAATAAATCTAACGATGAAAATTCTTCTAACATGGTGCAAGACCTGTTTCACTCTTACATGTTAGCATCCGTCTAGGCTTTAATTATATCTAGCAAACTACTAACACTGTTTTTGAGTTTATAATACTACCAAGTAAGTTAGCCTTGCTGAAAATGTTCCCATATTTCTTCTTGCTTTGTTATAAATTGAAGATAGTAATATCTCAGGCCACAGGGTTTTCAGAATTCAAGAGAAAAAAAAGGGCAAGTCAGATTCTAACATTACTTGCATAAATAATCAATTAGCACCAGTGGACACAACATTCTGAATTTCTAAAAATAAGTGCCAAAGGATTGCTAACTGCACACCAAACACGTACTTAGTGAACATAACAGGATATTTCCCCCTTGGAGGAAAAAGAAATCACGTCAATGCTAACTTGTACTTGGCGGAATTATGCTACACATAGTGTGTACCAATAACAATGCCAGGTTTGAACAGATATAGTAGAACTCTTCCTCACTCTACAGAAACAATCATAAAACTAGGAAGTCATAATGAATAATAACATTAAGATGCTATACATCAAGGAATCAAACCTTTTACCGTGGAAGTGATTCATGTTTTTGCACAATATTGAAGACTTTAAAACAGATGATAGTCATAAAGAATTACCACTATTAATATACTTTGAAACAATAACAGCCTTCATGGGTCCCTTTCAACACCTTCCAGACCATCAATATACCCTGAAAATTAATTAATTCAGCAACTAAGCTTTCTCATGATCTGATCATGAATAAGTAAATAGACATCTTATTTCATGAGCCACATTAAACAAAATACTTTTGCTACAGAGCAACCTTCATTTTCCCAAACTCATGGCCTGAAAATAAGAAATTACATTTTCAACCAAGGATTTTGGATAAAAATAATATCATTCAACAGGCTCGTGAATACTGACCAATGAAGTTGATAAAGATCCACTGAAATCAATTCTAGTTGACAAAGGAAATCTTTTTCGGCCAAATCTCCATGGCAGTGCAGCAAACTTGGTTGCTACAGAAACCTTCATTATATGGTTCCTTTTCTTTTCTTTCCCTAATATATTTTCAGATAAAAAAACATACGGAAGAACCAATGTGAACACTTCTTATAGGAAACTGCATATGAAAATCATGTAAGCTCATTACCATCCAAGAACAACCTCAGAATTTATGGCTTCTAAAGATAGCTGAAAAGAGGAACATATTTGGTGAATTTGGAGAGAGAGGGGGGAGGAAAAATTTACTGATGCAATCCTACCCCCCAAGGGCATTGGATAGAAGACTCCAAGAAGATTGGGCCAAAGATGCAAGAGAAGGCCCTAGGGTTCTCATGAGCCTTAGGGTAGATTTCTGAGCCCATGGGCCAAGGTTGGGTCCAATTATCTTTGTACATATTAGACTAGGATGTCATTATATTTGGTCCTTGTATTTAGGGCTCCATATTGTAGGTAGGGTATCCTAGAAATATAGGATTTTTCAGCCCTTGTATTTTAGGGCACCTAGACTAGTTTTTGTATTAGGGGTAGTTTTGTAATTTCACATGCACTAAGTGGATATTTGATGTGTGTGGTTGCAAATAAATTTAATTGAATTGGTAGAAGCCCAATCCAATTAAATTTTAGAGGGGGAGGTGAGCATTTGCTTACTACACCTCATTGCCACATCATATAGTCACACTTTGTGCATGTCCTTCATGCTTTTCATGTCTCATGACACCTAAGCACACTTAGTGGAGAATCTTGGAATTGATCTTGGATTAGTGGGCTGAACCATAACTAAAATTCACTAATCATAATTAGTGAAATTTTGGCTCCAAAGTTTGGCTCCACAAATTCAATTTCAAATTCAAGTGAAATTTGAATTTCCCTCCAATTTTGTGTGACACTTAGGCTATAAATATAGGTCATGTGTGTGCATTTTTTGAACTTTGATCATTTGAATATTAACTTCAGATTTCAGAGCTCCTTTTGAGCACAAAATTCCGTGCTCTTCTTTCCCTCTCCCTTCATTCATCTCCTTCTTCCTCCAAGCTCTTATCCATGGCCTCCTATGGTGGTGAGCTTCTTCTAGACTCACCTTCTCCTTGAAGTGGCGTCTCCTCTCTCTCTTCCTTCTCCATTCCGCTGCCATTTATCTTCCAAGAAGCAAAGGAATCCATTGATGAAGAAGATCCTAGGCCTACAAGCTCCAATGGAGCTTGCATCATGTGGTATCAAGAGCATCTTCATCTAGGTGATGTTCTTTTGCTTCCTCTATCTTTTTGTTCGGTGAATTCTCTTTTAATCCTTTTTTTCATCTTATTCTCCATGTATATCCTCCATTGTCTTGTGTTTTGGTGCTGTTTAGAGTAGATTCAAAAAAAATAAACCGATTAAATCTTAGATCTACACTTGTTCTTGCATTTCTATGGTTCAAATTTTGTAGATCTACTCTTGAATCTTGTTTTTGTGTTGATTTTAGGTTCTATCAATTTTCATTCATAATATTCTTGTGCTGAACCTTTAGATCTAAATTTTGTTCCAAAATATTGATTAGAAAAAAAAAACACAAAAATCTAAGTGTAAATCACTTAATCCATGTTGTCTTAGAGTCATGTTTAGTCATAGTAGTTGTCACATTATGTTCTAAGTTTGTGTTGAATTTTATTTTGTTGATTGAATTCTAGATACATTTGTTCATGTATTCTTGTCATTCTTAGCCTATCTTTTGAATTTTGAGTCTAATTCATGCATGTTATTTAGTTCATAACATGTTCTAAATCAATTCCTAGAAGTAGTCTTGTTCTTGAACTTTTTTTTTTTTTTTGCTTTCTAAGTTTCCTACATGATGCCTATGATGAAGTTGAGTTGTGGTGCTGAGTTGTGGCTGGATTTGTGAATCAAATAAGTCTTAAGCTCTCTTGAATTTTGTTATTCAAGATAATTGAGTATAAGCAAACACAAATTGTAACTATCCAAGCCTTAAGCAACATAAACACTACTCTTGATTTCTAGGTTGAAATCGCTGGTGCTGGCAGCTTGAACATACAAACTTGTATAAATTACTGGGAATTGGTCACTACGTTTTTTGAGCTGAAACTTTTACTAAATTTTCTAGACATCTGGACCAAAATTATAAAAAAATAACCAAGTGATTTGGATTAAAGAAAAAAATAATAAAAATCTCACAAGTTGGCAGAAAAATCAGTGTCCAGGAAAAAAAAAGAAAAGTGAAAGGAAAGTGTGCTTGTTGTTTTGGCTCAAAATTTGTTCTATAATTGGTGCCTATTTTATACCAATCCTAGTTCTGAAATTTCAATTGAACATTATTGTGAAAACAAGTGCCAAAACTAGAGGTTTCTTGAGTCTTTTTTTTTTTAGAGTTTTTATACTCTACTCTAGAGTCATTCTAGGTTTCTCTTTGAGTCCTAGCTTGCTTTTAGTGCTTTTCATTGCTTTAATTGTTGAATAATCCTTGGAAATTTGTCTTGTTAAAACTCTATTGGTTTAGCTTTCATTTCATTTTTTTTGGTCTTTGGTTATTTCTTGTCTCTTTGTTTCCTTGGTTGTGAGTTGCCATATAGGGAATTGGAAAGGAGGATTGGTGCCATATCTTGAAGAATTTGAGTCAAGAAGAAAGGGGCCAACCACCTTAAGAGCTATTGGACTAAGAAGTACTCCAAATTGAGTGAAACACTAAAGAGAGAATAGCCACCACAATTGAGGACTTTTTTTTTTCTTTGTAATTTTGTAATTGGCAATTTGCTTTGTTTTCAAATTTTGTAACAAAAAGGCCTTTCATTGGAAGTAAGTTGGGAGCCTCCAATAGGTCACCCTACTTCCATTTGTGTGTAATAATTTTAGGCAATTTTCCCTTAGGATAGTGAGTGTTTTGTTGGGAACCTTAAATTAGGTCATCCAAACACTCTTAGGATCCGCCTAGTTTGCATTTCTTGCACTTTAATTTCTTGCTTACTTTCATAGCTTATTTCCTTTACCCTCCATTGTCAAACCGTCTAGATAGCTTGCCTTTTACCAATTAGTTTTTACCTTATCTTTCAAACCTCTTTTAGTGTTTATTTTGGCTAGTTTCAACCATAGTTTCTTTTACCTTTCTTTCAAACCCCCAACAAGAAAGAACCATAACTTAGGAACCAACATGAGTCTTCATTCTTCATCTAGTGTTAATGGTGAGGGCTCTACTCCTAAGGACCCCTTGTATAAGATATTAGATGAGTTGAGATCCCTTAAGTTGTGGAAAGAAAAACAAGAGAGAAAAGAAAAAGGTAAAAAAAGAGTGGAAGAAATAAGTCAAGATGAAAGAGAGAAAATAAGAGAGGAAGAAAGAAGAAAAATAATGAAAGAATTGAAAAGGGAAAAACATGCCTCCTATAGTAGTCATGACTCTTGCAAGAGTTTAAGTGAAGAACTTAGCGACTATTATAGAGGGCGTCATAGTTCACATACTAAACATCACTCCCAAAAAAGAGAAAAGGATAAAAGGCCTCAAGAGGTTAACATTAGTCTCCCATATTTCCATGGAAAAGATAATGTTGAGGCTTACTTAGATTGGGAAATGAAGGTTGAACAACTCTTTGCTTGCCATCATATTAGCGAAGAGAGAAAAGTTCCATTGGCTACCGTTAGCTTTCAAGGGTATGCCCTCTATTGGTGGAATTCCCTTGTTAGGGAACGTAGGATTCATGGGGATCCTCCAGTAGAGTATTGGAATGATCTTAAGAGTGCCCTTAGGAAGAGGCACATTCCCTCCTACTATGAAAGGAAGCTTATGGACAAGCTCCAAAGGCTTCGACAAGGGAGTATGAGTGTTGAAGAATATAGACAACAAATGGAACTACTCCTTTTAAGAGCTGGACTTAGGGAAGAGGAAAGAACAAGCATAGCTAGGTTCCTTAGTGGACTTAATATGGAAGTGAGGGACAAGGTTGAACTCCTTCCATATATGGACCTAGATGAGCTAGTCCAACTTTGTATAAGAGTGGAGCAACAACTTAAAAGAAAGCCTTCTTCAAAATCTTATGGCTCTCACTCTTATCAAAGGAAGGACCAAGCCCATAGAATTTTGGGGGCTGCACCTTCAAAACCTAAGGAAGATAAGGGTAAGACCATAGAGAAATACACCCCTAAGACTAGTTCCCAAGAAAGGACTAGCAATATTAAATGCTTCAAATGTCTTGGGAGAGGTCACATTGCCTCTCAATGCCCCACAAAGAAAACCATGATCATGAGGGGTCAAGACATTTATAGTAGTCAAGAGGAGACTACTTCTTGCCCTTCCTCTAGTGGAAGTGAAGATGAAGTAAGGGGTGAAGAGTCTAGTGAGGAAGTCTACCCCCATGAAGAAGGTGACCTCTTAATGGTTAGAAGGCTCCTTGGAGGTCAATCTTGTGATCTATCTCAATCCCAAAGAGAGAACATCTTTCATACAAGATGCAAAATTTTAGATAAAACTTGTTCTCTCATTGTGGATAGTGGATCTTGTTGCAATTGTTGTAGCACAAGATTAGTTTCCAAGTTAAACCTCACTATCATTCCCCACCCAAAACCTTATAAACTTCAATGGCTCAATAAGCAAGGGGAAATGATAGTTAACCAACAAGTGAAGGTACCTTTCTCCATTGGGACATATAAGGATGAAGTTAATTGTGATATAGTTCCCATGGAGGCAGGACATATTCTTTTAGGAAGGCCGTGGCAATTTGATAGGAAGATCATTTATAATGGCCTAACTAATGAAATTACCCTCACCCATCTTGGCACTAAATTTGTGTTGCATTCTCAAACACCTTCACAGGTGGCCAAAGATCAACTAACTATGAAAGATAAGAGGGATGAGGAAGAAAAACATGGAAAACAAAAGAAAAAGAAGGATAGTAAGGCCTTGTCTTCAAAGGCCAAGGGGAAGGAAAAGGAGGAAAAGGATTCCTCCAAAAATATTGTTAACAAGGAAAATCATTTTGCAACAAAATGTGATATTAAAAGAGCACTCCTTCTTAAAAAAAAATTCTACCTTCTCCTATCAAGGGAAGCATCCCTTAGCACCACCATACCTCTTGAACTTGAGGTTATTCCTCAAGTAAAGGAGTTGTTGGATGAGGATTTGGTTCGCAAGAGCTTAAATCCTTGTGCTTTGTTGGTGTCTAAAATAGGTATTATTAGGCACCAAATCCCTATGATAGGTGGTATGATGAATGTGTTGAGTGGTGCAACATTTTTTTGTAAAATCACTCATGCACCCAACATCTTCATCATTTGTGTACATAGGAACTCATTAGGTAGGTTTGTTCTTATTTTTTGTTTCAATGCAAACCTAGGTGCTCATGTGGGACACCTTAGGTTTGTTGTAATTTTTTGTAGGAATAATCAACATGAAAATAATGAAAAAGGTATGTTTTATTCCATTACTTTACTTAACTTTTTAAATAGTGATCAAGGGCTTCCCATGGACCCTAAGAGAATAAAGGTCATTCCTGAGTGGCTTACTCCACCAAGTATAAAAGAAATTTGGGGCTTCAATATCTTACCAAACTTTTACAAAAGGTTTGTCCCATATTTTTTTATACTTGTAGCACCACTCATTGAGTTGGTGAGGAACTATATTCTCTTATGGGAAGATGGCCAGGAAAGGGGTTTCAAGTCCTTACCGTACTCTAACATACCCAACATCACTAATACATATGCTTTTATTCTTTTTACAGGTGTTGAGGGAAAAATTAATGAGTTTCAAGAACCTCTGGATTTGAGGTCAAATCCTTTTCAAGGGGGAGGGAATGATGCAATCCTACCCCCCAAGGGCATTGGATAGAAGACTCCAAGAAGATTGGGCCAAAGATGCAAGAGAAGGCCCTAGGGTTCTCATGAGCCTTAGGGTAGATTTCTGAGCCCATGGGCCAAGGTTGGGTTCAATTATCTTTGTACATATTAGACTAGGATGTCATTATATTTGGTCCTTGTATTTAGGGCTCCATATTGTAGGTAGGGTATCCTAGAAATATAGGATTTTTCAGCCCTTGTATTTTAGGGCACCTAGACTAGTTTTTGTATTAGGGGTAGTTTTGTAATTTCACATGCACTAAGTGGATATTTGATGTGTGTGGTTGCAAATAAATTTAATTGAATTGGTAGAAGCCCAATCCAATTAAATTTTAGAGGGGGAGGTGAGCATTTGCTTACTACACCCCATTGCCACATCATATAGTCACACTTTGTGCATGTCCTTCATGCTTTTCATGTCTCATGACACCTAAGCACACTTAGTGGAGAATCTTGGAATTGATCTTGGATTAGTGGGCTGAACCATAACTAAAATTCACTAATCATAATTAGTGAAATTTTGGCTCCAAAGTTTGGCTCCACAAATTCAATTTCAAATTCAAGTGAAATTTGAATTTCCCTCCAATTTTGTGTGACACTTAGGCTATAAATAGAGGTCATGTGTGTGCATTTTTTGAACTTTGATCATTTGAATATTAACTTCAGATTTCAGAGCTCCTTTTGAGCACAAAATTTCGTGCTCTTCTTTCCCTCTCCCTTCATTCATCTCCTTCTTCCTCCAAGCTCTTATCCATGGCCTCCTATGGTGGTGAGCTTCTTCTAGACTCATCTTCTCCTTGAAGTGACGTCTCCTCTCTCTCTTCCTTCTCCATTCCGCTGTCATTTATCTTCCAAGAAGCAAAGGAATCCATTGATGAAGAAGATCCTAGGCCTACAAGCTCCAATGGAGCTTGCATCATTTACTAACCCCTGGAAAAGACCAATGTGGACTCTAAACTTACAAAGTATATACCCATTTGTTGTAAACAAATTGATAGGTTTTTGAGAGAAAAAAAATTGATCAAAGCTAACCACATACATAGAAGTCAACAATAAAATATGTAAGCCATAACAACCGCATTGACACAAACATATACAATCACAATCATTAAGTTTACACAAAAGTGGATATAACAAAAAAGTCGATGCATCATAAAAGTTGATGGGACCTAAAAAGTAGATATAACAAAAAAAAACTAAATAGTAAACTTCCTAAAAAGAAAACAGCTAATGACACCGATGCCGACGCTGACGAGCTGGGGGTCTCTCCTCAACCAGTGGCTGATCATCCAAGTCCTCAGCATTATGAGGGTGCATTTGACTAGTACCTATTTAGCTGCCCCTAGACCTGCGGTCCAACACCATCTGTAATTGCTCCTGCATCAACTGCATCTGCTCCTCCAATAGTGCATACCTTTGATTTGCTTCAACTAAGCCAGTAGTCGCTACATCAGCTCGCTCAATTGCTTGCTGAACCTGTTGGCGCAATGCCTTGGCCTCAGCTGAATGTTGGTGTGCATGACTAGTGTGAGGATCTAATAATGTCTCCTGAGTGAGGCATGACACACCACGACGGATGTTGGAAGCCAAGTCCTCGGTGCCATAACACCGACCCCTAGTCTTGCCTCCAGCAGCATCCTTCCAACACTGAAGCTTCATAGCCCCAGTATCATCAGTGGACCCTTTAGCATTCTGTGATTGAGCCACCCGCAAACGCTCATGATATTTTTCCTGGAAAATTACAGTATAGGAAAATAGTTAGAATCTATGTTAAAAGCTGTAACTGCACTGAAAAATAATTAAGAATAACTTACATATGTATCACGAGCACGATCGTCAACCCAACGACCGTCCTTGTTTTTGTGAGTGGCCAGAAACAACACGTCTGGATCCACAGGTTTGCCATATTTACGCTCCTTACAAAAATTATACAGTTATAAGCATTATGATATAGAATTTAGGTGGGAAAGAGAAAGACAGAAAGAAAGAGGGGAAGAGAGAAGGAAACAGAATAGAGAGGATGGTTAATAGTTTGGTTCAAGAGTTAAAACTGAACTGAACTCAACTGAATTAAAACATGGTTATTAAGAACCAAAGTGAACCATTTATTTTTCATTCTGAACAGAACTGAACTATTACAAGTTCAGTGAATTGGTTCTTTATTAAAAAAACTGAACAGAACTGATACATGTTTAAGAATTTTTTATTTTTTTTGCTAAACTGATCTCTGCTGCAAATTTTCTGTTGACGGCATTGCTGAAGGTTCCTGCAACACATTCCAATTTGGGTTCTGCAACTATTTTCTGTTATTTTGTCATCTCCCATCTTGGCTTTAAATTATTTGCATCAAACCCCACCATAAATTATTATTCAAGTATCAATTTCGGTTATTTAATGTTTAAGTCTAAGTAATAAATTGCCAAGAGCTTCTATGATGAAATTTATGAAAGATTCACAGATCTTATTAAGAGCCACCATAAATTATATAGTGTTGTTGGTAACAGGCACTGCTTAATTGAAAGCTAAGCTTCTATTATTAACAGTTTAGTTCTAGTGCACTGAACTATGTTTAATAGCAGTTTGATTAATAAAACTTAAAACAGTTTAGGTTTAGTTTTTTATAAAATAATTCAGTTTTTAATAGTTTAATTCATTTTGGTATTAAAGTAGTTCACAGATCAAAATAATTTTTTGGACACCCCTAAATACTTTCCATTTGATAATGGCATAATATATGGGAGAATTTACATAACTCATGAATGATACTTACTAGGCCTACTGCAATGTCAAGGTGATACTTGCGTCCTGTAGTGTGCACTGCTCCACCACGACTAGAAGTCCGGTTAATTTTATTTTGAGCAGACTGATCCTTGAACTTCTTATCAGTCACCCAATATATTAAAAGATCAACCCACGCCTGTTCACCTATCCAATGAGGTCTCTTCCTCTTATCCCTAGCTTTGGTGAGCATATCAGAAAGGCGTTTTTTAACTTTTGTTTCATACACTTTTTTAATTTGCCACTCATCCTGAGCTGTCCAAGTAACTCTTGTCTGCAAAAGTAAAGAAAATGTTTGTCAATTACATCACAAGATAAAAGCAAATATATAAATAAATACATAAGAAGTAACATATATAGTCACCTTAAACTCCGTCCACCATCTGACCTGCACATCCTCAGGGACAGCCTCATAATGATGGTAGGGGCCCTCAAAATGTGACCTAATTGCAAGGCCAAGTGCCTTAACAGCATGACGATTAGGGGTCCAACTGTAAAACATTCAAGTTCTGAATGTTCATAAATAAAACTAAATAAAAAGGAAAATAATATAACAATATAAACTTACCCTATACCTAAAGGTTCTATTATAACCCTCCCAGCATCGTCATACTTTACCTCCACTTCAGGGATATCATCCTTCCTTATATGGTCCTCTATATTGTCAACTTCCTCATCATTGTGAGGATCCTCTGCCCGAATGCCTATAGGAGAGATGGGCTGCACTGGCGGAGTATGGGTGATATTCCCAAGCTCTATAGCAAGACGACCACATTGTCTTAATGGATTCACTCAACGCTGAGCATGTTGATTCCTGACAATATTAGAAGTACGTCGCCTCCTCATCTATCTTACACACAACATATATATATAACATAAACACATATGTAGAAATTGGCAAAGGATTAAGGGGAAGAGAAATGCAGGGATTAAAAATGGTAAGAGATGGGAAGCATTATCTTAGAGTGTTGGAAGCAACAAGCGTGGGAATCCTAGTATTATATTTTATTGGACCCTCTTTCCCCCTTGGTTTTGTGCACTCATCAATACTATCTCTGGCTGCAGTTGCAGTCTTGTGTGTTGTTATTTTTCTGCCTCACTACTCTCTATTCCTATTTGTACGCAAGTGTCTATCACAATTAGATTGTACTCTATCACTTCATCCCATCCCTTTCAAATCTTTCTCAAAATTCTGTGCAAACCCATTCCGCCATTTTATAATACACTAGTTCTAGTAAAGGTTAAGAATCATAACATGTCCTCTTTTCACTTGATTTAACTGATTTTGCTCCAAAAAAAAAAAAAACTAATTTTGCTTAATTTTTTTGTTAGCTATTGGGTTTGGACACCTAACTTCACACGTGTTATAACTCATCCAATTTTGTTGTGATATTCTGCTTCTGAATTCCAAACACTGTTATCAATTCAGCCAAGAATTAACTAAAGCACGCTTAAAAAACAAGCTACCCACAGCTCAATGATAAGTAGCACTATTAAAGAAAAATAACTAGTAGTGAATTCACTTTGAGTGTATTTATTGAACATTTTTTTAACTTGTCATTCATGCAGAATTTGAGATTGCATAATTGCACAGCAAAATTGTGAGAAAGTAAATACAAAAACATGAATGAATGGGTTTCAATTAAATAAACTTAGTACCAAACTTCACTAAGAATTGTGGTTTGGAATATCAAAAGAAAAATTCAACAGTAGCTACAATTAATCTACATAAAATTAGATTTCGAATAAAGAGAAAAATTTGGAAGAACGTGTGATGAAATTGCAAAACAATAAATAAAACAAAAAATGTAGAAATAAAATAACTGAGAGGATTAATGCATATGCCAAAACCTTAAGAATCAAAGGAAGTGTTGACAATTCAACTGTGGGAAACTCCCTTCACTGATTGTTTAGACTGTTAAATGCCTCACATGAAATACACATTAAACTGTAACAAAAAGTACTCTCTGGAGATTGCAGAATATATTCATCTTTGCAATTGGGTTTGCCTTATGATAAGATTAACTTGGATAGATCATGTGTCTCCTTATAATACTAAGATTTTGTGTTGAACTCCCATTTATTATATTCCGAGTGTTATTTAGTTGCACTTGTAGCCATGTACCATTCATTATGTTCCGAGTGTTATTTGTAGTTATGTTTTGTTTCAATATAACTATATAACTATTTATGGCATGTTCAATTTCCAGTGAATAGAAAAAGGCACTAAGGTAGTGCACGCAATTCAAATATAGAATTCTACTTTTAGTTTGCTAAAATATAAAAGAGTTCCAATGTAGTAAGATGTTTGTTCTTTTTCTGTCCTTTTCTATCTACACTCCAGCATTATTATAGGTACCTTGTGATATCTTGCTACATAAATGAGAGTAGCCCTCTAACTTTCATTAAAATAATAGCTACTATTAAATTCTTCATCATCCTATCTCACTTCGTAAATTCTATTCTATTTTTATTTTTCTTTCATATATTTACATAGCAGATACAAGATAGTAACGGTCTTTTTGCTTTAAATAAAATCCGTTTGCCTTTCAATAAAAAAAAAAAAGCAGTAATACCCCTTTCTTTCTTTTATAAGCTAAAATTAACGTTAACTAAAGAAAATTTGACTTGAGTTGAACCAAAAGATTTGCCCTTGTCAAGTCCCACAAAAGAGTTTGTTACAAACAAAAATGCACCCATGCCAATAGAACTAAACTAACCCCTGCTACCTCATACACATGTCCATCTGAAGCACAACTGACCCCCAATTACATTAGAATGCATTTAACACAGATATTGAAAGTGTTAGAATGACAGAGTAACCCATAACCTACCATGAAGCACCTTCTTATTAGTGACATTAAAGCCCAATACATAAGGCTACCAACTTGCTAAAGAAACTGGGCCAATGTCAATTCTGGTAGTATCACAGAGGACAATAGTACTATAGTCTTGTCTCTATTAAAGCACTATTGGAGAAGCTATCATTGTACAGATTAAGAGGAGGAGACACACCAAGCAGCAACCAACAATTAGTAATAACTCTAAAAATAACATATTTCAATTCTTCAGACAGAGATAAATGCAAAATTAAAAAATTAACTAAGTATGATCTAAAAATTGAAGCAACTTGATTGCCTTGCAATTGATGGCGCTGTCTTCTTTGCCACACCAACCAACCACCTTCTGCACACATGCAAATAAGAATTAATAATTCATTGAAAAATTTCTCTGTAACAAATAAAAATCAATAATCTGAGATCGGTTGAAGAAAAGATCCAAAGATTAAGCAAAATGAGAGGCTGCATTGAGCAAGGAGAAAGACAGAGAAAGACCAAAATCAAAAAAAGCAAAAGCCACAATCTGGTATTCAATTCTCCAGACGCAACTTTTTGCTATTTTCATTTTTACTATGTCCTGAAATTCAGAATCATTTGTGCTTATGATATGGGTTTGGTGTCTGTTTCCAATAATGATACAAGTAGAACAAATAAAAAAAATCAGATAAAATACAAAGTTTGTTGTTTTTTTATCAGCCAATTGAATTACATAAAAACAAAAGGGTACCCGTGAGACATTACTGAACCATCCTACAAACATAACAATGATACAGTTTCCCGGACCCCAATTTCCTATGTTGTTTCCCAACCAGAACCATAGCCTACTAAACCAAAGCCAAATGCTGAAAATGCCCCCTAAATATCCAAAACAAAATATAACCAGAACTATATGCCATACCCATCTCTCTCTCTCTCTCTCTCTACATATATATATATATATATATATATATATATATATATATATATATATATATATATATATATATATATATATATATATATATATATCAGTAACAAGCCACAAAAACCAGAAACAAATGCCAATCTTTGTGCTTCAAAGGTGCTTTTGCCTTCATCCACATCATAATATAGCTAACTAATTCCACAAAATATAAAGCTTCCTGCTCATTGTTCACACAAGCATTAGGTAACTATAACTACTTATAATCGATCACTTGAAATTAAAATAGGGGTTATGAAATCTGAGATTAGGGTTTACAAATACCTTCCCAATCTATGTGTCAGTAAGATTGAAGATGAAGCACCCACTCATATAACTCACTAAACCCCTGCAAAACCTAATGTACATATATAAATAAATAAATAAGTAAAAGCACAATAGAAAGTGAAAGGGTGGAGTGGAATTAGAAGTTCGAAATTACAATTGGGGAAGAGCGAAGAGTAGAGCTCGAAGGAACAGAAGCTTACAGAAATGGCGTCGAGAGGGAAAATTTGGGATTTGGGTTAATTTGCGAAACTTAAGCCAGGATTGGTTTTATTTGCATAAGCTGCGGCTTACCTGATAATTAAATGTTTTTTTAGTATATAATTTTTAAATTTTTTTATTTTTTGAAAAATTATATTTTAATTTCTAAAAAAATTGTTGTTAAGTTTTATTAATTAATAATATTAAAAAAAATTAATGACAAGGATCTTTTGAAAATTAAAATATAAATTTTAGTAAAAAAAATCATTTATTAAATTTCAAGAAAAAAATCAACTTATTAATAATAGGATTAAAATCCATAAATTTAGTAACTATAAAATTAAATGAATAATTAAACTTTAATTAAATTAAAAAAAATATTTGTGTATGGCGTCAGTGGGTTAGTTCGACGCAAAAATAACAAATTAATTTATTTATGAGTTTACTATCATTTTAGGAGCCGTTTAGGGGAAAAAGTTTTCAATTTTCCCGACTCTTAAATTGGAAATCTACGTTTCCTATGTTAGAGAAGTGAGAATTTACTTTCCCAAGTTTAAATTAATCTTCTTTCACATCAGTAAAAATGGTCATGTATGTTATCTATTAAACATACATGAAAGTTGTAGACTTTATATTTCAGAAAGTACATATCACGTGCATTCCTTCCATATTATACACTGAGTAGTACTGAAAGTACAGATCACGTGTTTAAGCACTGGATTCCCATGGTTCTAAATTTTTCCTCAATATCCCGTCTCCAGCGAGGTTTTACCTTTTTTCCCCTCTCATTTTTGTAAATATTTAACACTTTCTTTTATGTTTTTTTTCTCTCAATTAGATTGGGTATTCACATCCATTTCCTTGATGCCGACGGAGGATTTTATTAGCCCAGTAAAGAAGCAGAAACAACAGGAGCTCTTCGCTGGTTGCATGATCAGTTAATTCACTCTTTTTTCTTCTAGATTTTTTTCCTACACGTGTTTTTGATCTGCATAATCTTTAACTGTTTATATTTTTTTAATCTTAAAAAATTTAATGGACAACATTATATAGAAACTTCCACTAAAGAAGCATAAACAACACTAGCTCTTCGTTGGATACATGATCAGTTAGTTCACTTTCTTATCTTCTAGCACTACTAAAAAAACAGTTTTCTACACCGCCCAATTAACATCGGTTATAGCTAAAACCGATGTTAACGAAAGCGCGGTGACATTTTTGTAAATAAGTAGACTTAGTTAACATCGGTTTTTCCAAAACCGATGTTAGTATGCCATTGTTAACATCGGTTTTGTAAAAACTGATGTTATCGAGTCGATGTTAACATCGGTTTTATTATAACCGATGTTACGTAGTTGATGTTAACATCGGTTATTTTTAAAAAATCGATGTTGTTATCATTATAAATTATACTTCTGAAATTGCACAACCCGCGCTTGAACCCTATCGTTCTTCTTCTTTCTCCTTGCGCTTGAACCCTATCGTTCTTCTTCTTTCTCCTTGTGTCAAAGTCGCCTGCGCTTCCGTGACTACAACCACATTATGGAGATCGTGTTTGTGGATATCGTCTTTGACACTTATCCATTGAGGTACGTCCTTTCGTTTTAACATTAGGCGTTCGTCGTTTTAACCCAGGGCTTTATTGTTGTTTCTCCTTCTGCCTTAGTTCGTGTTTGTCGCAAACTGGGCTGCGCTTCCGTGACTGCAACCACATTGTCGAGTTCGCGTTTGTGGAGTTCGTGTCTGCGCTTCCATCGAAGGTATGTCTCTGTTGTATGTTAATGATGAAAATCCATTGTTCAATGGTCTGTCTTTGTTGTGATGTTTTGAAACCCTAGTTAGGCACAAAGGGTTAATCGTAACTGAATGTGTAGTGATTTAGGACCATATGTAACTGCCTTAAGCAGTTATTGCAGAATAAATTATGGAGTAACAGCAGGGGGGTTAGGCAGTTTTTAGTGGGTTTTCAGGAAGGGAGACATGAGGCTGTCAAATTTACATAGAGGGTTTCAGGGACAAAGCTTTGATTTACACAGAGGGTTTCAAGGACAAAGCTTTGATTTACATATTGAATTTCATCCAAATTTTTGACAAGTCATTGTTACTTCCATGAATATTGATATTGTATCATGCTTAATTATATGCATTTGCTTATTTTGATCATTGTGTGTTGTGTGATTATTTCTTCCATGCAGGTACATGATTCCTATTTGTTGTGAGAGTTAAATGATGGGCAGCAGCACCAACTGAGGTGAGTTTATATTTCCTTTTTTTTTGTCTTTATCTTTGTTAGTTTGTTATATAGTTTTTATTTTATATGTTTGAGTTTTAAATGTGTAAAAAATAGGAATAGAAAGGTCTGGTGATTGCTTAGGAATTCCTTGTTGTTTCATGGCATTCCTTTTGAACCTCAAAAGGTGCTTATGATGGCCTTTGGTTAAATTTCTGATTATATGTATTGGGGTCCTTGTGCTGGGTTATTGTTGGGTTTGTTTTGCTTTTTGGAAGGTGGCACTTTTGTGTCTTGTATCTTTTATTTTCAGTACCTGTGGTACTGTTCTGTTTAATATATTTTTTTTGAACTGCAAAGATAATTTATATTGATAATTAGAAGTACCAGTGGTACTACAGATTACAAAGAGACATTTTTTTTTGCACAACAAAAATCAATATATTATATATGAAATTCAGTACTAGGTGTACTGAAGATACAAAGTTAAAAAGCAAGACAATTACAGTCTGCATCCCATTAGGAGAGACCGAATATAGCCCACAAAAATACAAACCCATCCCCTCTAAGAAAGAACATCCTTTAGATTGGTTGACCAGAAATTAAAGTGCATTTGGAAGTCCTTCTCCACACATTTTATCCAGGACCAGGTGTGGAACAAGGCATCATCCATGACCTTTTCAGGAGTGAACGGCTGGTTCTTGAATATCTTGGCATTTCTATGGTACCAAATGGAGAAGGACAGGGCTAGCCACAGAAATTCCCATCTTTTGTTGGTACTATCTTTGCTATTCCACTGGGTGAATTGTAAAAAATGATTCTTTAGATCTATGGAATAGGAACCCACTCTATTAACCCATCTCATTGTCTCCCACCAAAGACTCCTAGTCTTTTCACAGTTGAACATAAGATGATAAATCGATTCTTCTTCATGGTCACATAAAGGACAACTATAAGAAGGCAGTGCGACCTGTGTCTTTCTAAGATTGTCCCTAGTAGGAAGTCTATTCTTGAAAAGTCTCCAAGAAAAAGCACTCACTTTTGGGGGAATTTTCAATTTCCACATAATGTTAAGAACATTGTCTTCACTATCACTATGGTGAGCCTCCTGCAGCACTTTGTAGGCAGAATTTGTTGAAAAAACTCCATTAGTGTATGGCTTCCACCAAAGGAAATCTCTGCTGGATTGGTGAATGTGAACAGAATCGATCTCAACTAGGAAATCAGTTGCCAATTGAATTTCATGATCAAAAAAATTCCTTCTCCATGATAACTTTCATTCCCACCTACCCTCCACAAAATCTCCCATAGAATTGATTGATGAATTCTGCTGTTTACTTATTAAATATAACTGGGGATATTTTCCTTGGAGAGTACAGTTGTCCTCCATCCATTTATGCTTCCAGAAATTGATGCTGGACCCCCTTCCCACTCTCCATTTTAAATTATCAGTTAAGCATTCATTGTGATGCTGCTGGAAGATACTCTTCAAATCCTGCCACCATTGGGAAGTGAAATTCCTCCTTCCACCACAAATCAACTCCTTCCACCCACCATACTTAGAGATTAAAATTCTAGACCAAGGCTGGTCTTGATTGTTAGCCAGCTGCCACCCCCATTTGCCAAGTAAAGCCGCATTAAATTTTTTTTTTTGAAAAGCAAAAGATAATTTATATATTAATCATAATAGGACACAGCAGCACCAGAAATACTACTGGTGATTTACATAGATGCAGTGCATCTAAAACCGCCCACCATTACAAGATTAGAACAACAAAACCCCCCACAAATACAAGAGAACCTAATTTAGCCAAAGAAGTCTCCAAGATTAGACGACCAATAGTTAAAGGAAGTGCATAAATTTTTGTCCCTTGACTTCAACCATGACCACAAAAGGAATAAATCATCCTCCATGACTTTTGGTGTTTCAAATCTTTTGCCTTGGAATATGAGGAGATTCCTATTCTTCCATATTGAGCTTGTTAAAGCAATCCACCATCTGTGCCATCTGTTTTGATTCTTCCCAGCACCAAAGCCATCACAAAATTGAGTGTAATGAGCTGTTGGAGAAGCTGCTAGGGGTCCAACCACTCGCTTCCACCTCATTGATTCCCACCAAAGACCATTAGTCAATTTACAGTGAAAAAATAGATGCCCAGCTTCCTCTTGATGAGATCCACATAAGGGGCAATGCTGCTCCTGAATGGGGACATTTCTTCTTAGGAGATTATGTCTAGTGGGTAATCTATTTTTGATAAGTCTCCAAGCGAAAATCGCAGCTCTTGAAGGGATGTTAAGCCTCCAAATTGTCTTGTATATATTGGCCTGAGGATGATTGTTGTTAGCAGTGATTATCAATCTATAAGCTGACCTAGTTGAGTATAAACCCGAAGGTTCAGTTGTCCATCTCAAGGTGTCCTTCATTTGAGGTTGAATGTGAACGTTACTAATGATTTCCATAAAAGCCACAGCTGCACCTTGTTCATGATCAAATAAGTTCCTTCTCCATTTTAAATCCCAACACCAATGACCATGAGACATGATACCCATGTTGGAGATAGAACTGGTCTGCTGTTTACTGATGAGAAACAGCTGATTAAAATGCTGCTCAAGGTTTGAATCAACCCCAAGCCATTTATCCTTCCAGAATTTGACTATGCTTCCATCCCCTACCTTCCAAACCAGATGCTAATGAATAGGGCTAAATTCAGGTTACTTACTTACTTTTCGAATATCCTTCCACCAATGAGAGTGCCAAGGTGTATCACTGCCATTGTTAAGATCTGCCCAGCCACCATATTTTGAGATAAGAATTCTAGCCCACAGTTGATCTTGAGTAGAGGCTAAAGCCCATAACCATCTACCCAACAAGGCAGCATTAAAACTAGAGATATCCTTAATCCCAAGACCCCCCAACTCCTTTGGAAGGCAGATATCTTTCCATTTCACCCAGGCGATTTTGGTGAGGTCTTGAGAGCCCCCCCACAGAAAATTCCTTTGTAAGGATCTCACTTTATGAGCTACTTTTTGAGGAATTCTAAAAAAATATAGTAAAAAAATTGGTAGAGCAGTTAACACTAAATTTATCAATGTGACATTCGCTGCCATTGATAGAGCTCTCTGCTTCCACTTAGACAGCTTTGATTCAAATTTTTTAATCAAAGGTTCCCACACCAAGCAACTAGAAGACTTAGCCCCTAGAGGAATCCCCAAGAACTGAAAGGGAATCTCCATCTGCCTACACTTGAGAAAGTGAGCTGCATCAAGAACCTAATTGGTATCAGCACCAAAAATCCCCACACTGCTCTTGGAAAAATTAATCTTCAACCCAGATACCATTTCAAAGCCTCTAAGCATTGCCTTCATGACAAACACATTATCCCATGAAGCTTCTCCCACAAAGACAGTATCATCTGCATATTGCAGAATGTTTACTGGCACCTTCTGCTTTCCTACTAAATAACTGTTGTACAGACCTTTGGATAGAGCTGTCCTCATCATGCCAGTCAAGCTTGAAGCCACAATATTGAAAAGGAAAGGGGCTAAGGGGCCCCCTTGCCTCAAACCTCTAGTGGGGGCAAATTCATTTGAGGGGCTGCCATTTATGAGAATGGATATAGAAGATGGTTGATTGCAAGCATTGATCCATTTCCTCCATATAGGACAGAACCCCATTTTGACCATCATATAATCCAGAAAGTTCCATGAAACAGAGTCATAAGCCTTTGCAAAGTCCACCTTAAACACCAAAGTTGGTTTCTTACTTCTTTTATCTTCCTCTATTGCTTCATTGAGAATCAAAGTTCCATGAAGGATGTGTCTATCCTTTATGAAAGCTGTTTGTCTCTCATCAATGAGTCCAGGCAATAATTTTCTTAACCTATTGGCCAGTAATTTAGCAATGATCTTATACATACAGCCAATGAGGGAGATGGGCCTATAGTCATCAAAAGACTGTGGATGATTGATTTTAGGAATTAAAGCCAAGAAGGATGCATTACTACCCTTAGGAAATCTTCCATTGACAGAAACTCATCTACAAACCTCCTGAAATCTGGTTTGAAAATCTCCCAAAACTCTTTGATGAAGTTAAAATTGAAGCCATCCGGCCCAGGACATTTATCTCCACTGCAACTCCACACAGCCTCCCTAAGATCAAGATCTGAAAATGGGGCAATCAACTCCTCCCTCAAGAATCTGGCAGAAAAGAAGCTTACAACTTGATCCTTAATCAATTTTGGGTTCTGAACCCATGTGCCTTCAATGAACATACCTTGAATTGCATTGTAATGTCTTCTGAAGTTGATAGATTTATGTAAAAAGGCCGTGTTATTATCACCTTCCCTGAGCCATCTGATCCTTGATTTTTGTCTCAAGATTGATTCATGAGCAAAAGAAATCTCCCATAATTCCTGCTGAATGGACTTCATGGTCTGCACTTCATCATCCCCCAAGGGTCTGTCCTGGGCTGAAATATCAATTTGATGCAACTGCTGCTTCAAAAGATAAGTCTTTAATCATCCCCCAAGGGTCTGTCCTGCGCATTAAATAAAGATAAGTCTTTAATCCCTAGACCCCCTTTGTTCTTAGGAAGACAAACTTTGTCCCACTTCACCCAAGGAATCTTGCTAGCCTCTTGGTGACTTCCCCACAGAAAATTTCTCTGGACAGAGACAATTTTTTGCACCACTTTTTTGGGGATCCTAAAGAAGGATAGAAGGTAGATAGGTAAGGCTGAGAGGACAGAATTAATAAGAGTGATTCCGCCCCCCATTGATAGAGTTCTTTGCTTCCATTTTGCAAGTTTGACTTCAAACTTCCTTACAATTGGCTGCCACACGATCCATCTCTTAGAGGACACCCCAAATGGAATTCCAAGATAAGTAAAAGGAAATTCCAAAGTACTGGAATTAAGGAATTGGGCAGCTTCCCTGCACCAACTTGCTGATTTACCCGAACAACCAAAGTGGCTTTTAGAGTAATTTATCTTGAGACCAGATGCTTCCTCAAAGCACCTCAGAACACATTTTAAGGTTCTCACATTTTTCTTAGTAGCATCTCCAAAAAACAAAGTATCATCAGCATATTGGAGGATGTTCACCTCTTCTTTCAAAGATCCCACTAGGTAGCTTCTGAACAGGTTCTTCGACACAGATGACCTCATGAAGCCTGTGAGACCTTCCGCTACAATGTTGAAGAGAAAAGGTGCAAGGGGATCACCTTGCCTTAGACCTCTCTTAGGAGTAAACTCCTTAGATGGACTCCCATTAATTAAAATGGATATAGTTGCAGTATTTAGACAACCATTTATCCATTTCCTCCAGCTTTCACAAAATCCCATCCTTTTAAGCATGTAGTCAAGAAAACCCCAAGAAACCGAGTCATATGCGTTTTCAAAGTCGGCTTTGAAGACCATGCAAGGTTTACTTCTAGATTTGGCCTCAGCTATAGTCTCATTGGCAATTAAAACACCATGAAGAATGTGTCTGCCCTTCATAAAAGTCGTCTGCCTTTCATCTATAAGGTGAGGTAATACAACAGCCAGCCTCTTGGCCAAAACTCTTGCCACAATTTTATAGACACACCCTATAAGGGAGATGGGTCTATAATCATTGAAAGATTGAGGGTCATTAATATTTGGAATGAGGGCTATAAAGGAAGCATTAGAAATAGAATTCATCCATGAATCTCATGATGTCTGGTTTCAAAATCTCCCAAAAGTGTTTAATAAAATTAAAATTGAAGCCATCCGGGCCAGGGCTTTTGTCCCCCCCACAATCCCAAACTGCAGATTTGATCTCCAATTCATTAAATCTGGACACAAGGCTTTCTTTGTCTCTTAGATCCAGAGAGGAGAAGTAAACACCATCCAGTGTTGGCCTGCTAGAACAATCCTCCAAAAATCTGTCTTTGAAATAAAGGACAACTGCATTTTTAACCCTACAAGGTTCATGAATCCACACACCATCCATGAAAATACCTGGAATAGCATTTTTTCTTCTTCTATGATTGATCAATATGTGAAAATAAGTAGACTTGTTGTCCCCTTCTTTTAGCCACTTAATTCTAGCCTTTTGTCTCAACATAGATTCATATGCATAAGCTGCCTCCCACAATTGAACTTGAAGAGATTTCTTAAGAGTGACTTCCACTTGGGATAGAGGTCTGTCATTTAGATTCATATGATATGTATTCTTAAAAAATTGTCAATGAGCTATTTGATAGAATGACTGAAAAAGGTTTTAAATACACTCTCAGTATAATGTCTTTTGAGAGTCAATTTATCACCATGAAGTGAGAGTCATATTGTTGATAAAAGGCTTTAAATACAATGTGGCTAATTTCTGTATGGTTTTTTTTAGGGCTATCATTTACTATTGCTAATTGGCGTTGCTGCGGAAGCGCTTTGATTATATCTTTGAAGCCTCAAAGTCAGGTATTTATATCTTTGATTCAAAAACTAATTTGAAATTGTTGTTGTATGCATTACTGGTATATTTGTAACTTATGCTATGCCTGTCTACATGACCTTTGTTTCATTGGACTGATATCTTTGAAGTATTTACTGTGATTTAAACTCTCATAACTTGTTCATTGTTAGTGTTGAATGTTTTTGTAATTTTATCTGCTGCCCTTCTCTATATATATGTTGTGACTGCCACTGCCCTTCTCTCTCTCTTGTATTATCTTTTTTTTTTATCAGCAAAATTATAATTTGTATTAATAAATGTGAGTACCAGAGGTACTAAATATACAAGGTAGAAACCAGCAGACTAGCAGAAGCATAGGTCCTACGAATCAGGTGCCAATCTAAATAGAATACAATAACCCTGCACTGCTACCCTAATCAAAAAATGTTGTTGATGAATTACTAGACCAATAGTTGTAGGGCTGGGCAAAGCCTTTCTCCAACTGTCTTGTCCGCAAATTCCCTTTTTTTTTTGCTCAGCAAAATTAGATATTATATATATTGAAAACTACCAGTGGTACTAAGATTACATTGGTAGATATAAATGTGCATTTGGTTGCTGTTTTATAACAAAACCACTTACAACAAGCTAATTGATACATAGATTGTGAATCCTCTACAGCCTATTTACTAAACACTTCCTTTAGGTTGGAGGACCACTGATTAAAATGTGTTCCAAAGTCTGTCTCCATATTTCTAAATGGGCAGGCTCCTCCTCTACATCTCCACAAAATGGGCACTGTACCTCATTTAATTATCACAACCTGCCGCCTTCTAAGATTCATCCTAGTTGGAAGTCTGTCCCTAATTAGCCTCCAAGCAAAAACCAGTGATTTACTTGGTATTTTGAGCTTCCAAATGTCCACAAAGTCCAAATTCTGATTAGCTCCCATCTGTGCTTCCCATATCAAGTCATCCGCTTTTTGTTGAGTAGTATCCAGTTTGATCATGCTTCCAGCTGCACCTATCCTCCCTATTTGGCTGAATTTGCTGCTGTGATAGTTCTCCAAGGAAATTATCTGCCATTTGAATTTCACTATCAAAAAGAGCCGTCCTCCAAGATAGCTTCCACTCCCATCCGCCATTGGTGTTATTCCCCATATTCATAATGATTTGTTTTTGTTGATCAGAAATTCGGTACAGCCTTGGCTATTTGTCCATTAATGGTATAGCATTTTGTGTCCAAGGGTCCTCCCAAAATCTTAACTTCTCCCCACCTCCCACCTTCCAATTTCTTTCCGTTTTGACTACCTGGTTCTGCTGTTGTTGCTGACTTGATAGCAGGTCCCTCCACCAAATAGAGTCTTGGCTTCCTTTAATGCCTTCCTCCAATGCCCTCCAGCCTCCATACTTTGAGACTATGAACTCTGCAGATTATCAACCCCTTCCATTCGCTGCAAGAGTTCCAATATGCTTCCAGCTTTTATCTTAGCTCTATCAGTTCCATTTTCTGACAACTCCTGCAGTGCTGCTTCTGCACCATGTTCTTTCGCTAGTTTTAATTGCAGTGGATCTCCGGTGCATAGTGACCACAAGACAGCAGCAACATTCTCTCGATTGCGTGGAGAGCCGATTCGTATAACCTCAACAACAATATGAATTGGCTTGGTTCTTCAACACAAGTGTCTGATGTCCTGTATGCAAAGGACAGCAGCAGCAGCATCCTGTATGCAGCAGCAACAGCAGCATCTTGTATGCACAAGTGTCTGTTGTGTCTTGGGGCAGGTTCTTCAACACACAGAAACACATACACACAGAAACACACACACACAGAAACACATACACACAGAAACACACACACACAAAAACAAACACACACAGCCACACACACACACACAGACAGAAACATAGACACACACACACACAGCCACAGCCACACACACACACACACACACACACACACACACAGCCGCCCACCCACCCACACACACACATAGAAACACACACACACACAGCCACACACCCACACACACACACATAAACACACACACACACACACACACACACAGCCAAAAACCCACACACAAACAACCATACACACACACACACACACACACACACACACACACACACAGAAACACATACACACACACACACAGCCATACACACACACACACAGAGACATAGAAACACACACTCACACACACACACACACAGAAACACACACACACAGCCAGAAACCCACACACACACACATCCACACACACACACACACACACAGAAACACACACACACACACACAGACCCTCATTAGCCCTGTCAGTCCTTCAGCCACTAAGTGAAAGAGTAATGGAGCCAAAGGGTCTCCTTGTCTCAACCCTCATGATACACACAGATCCTCATGATACGCACACACACACATATACCCAACTACAATATTAAACCATAAGCACCCTTCAAACCCAACATTTGAAATTAGTTACATAAACAACTGCTGATGTCTATATTTGTCTGTAATTGAATTTGACCTTTTGTATGTTCTTGTATGTGATCAGTGTAATTTGCTATATAAACAATTGTTGTTCATGGTGAGTGAACCTTAGATTCCCGTTTGAGACTGAATGCAATGACTCTTGCGGACAGTTTGCATTAGCCATTGTATTTAGTCTTGAATTGTCTGTTTGGACAGTTTGGGGAGACTGGTATTTTTATGTTACATTCATTCGTGAAGGTTATTATTATTTTCATTAATTTGATTAAATTTCGGTTCACTGCATTTCAAGTTGTTCTCCGAGTGCATACTTGATTATCGGGAAATTCATTTGACCGATGTCATGTCGTGTACATGGAGACCAATGCGAAATGCTGCCGAAATTTAGTCAAATTTTTGTAAATAATGGTAACCTTGACGATTGAAGCTAACATAAAAGACAGTTTTCCTAAATGGGATAGGCCCACATCTATAAATAAAAAAGTGAGATTTTCATGCATGGAATTGCGTAGATGGATCGAAGTTGGATGAATGAAAGTCGCATGAGCCCAAGATATGAGGATGGCGTCGAACAGTTCTTGCAATTTGCTTCAGAAAGAGGTCGACCGAATGAAGAAGGAAAATATTATTGTCCTTGCATCAACTGTTTGAATGGAAGACGACAATTACTCGATGACATACGGGACCATTTATTGTGTGATGGGATTAAGAAGAATTACACAACGTGGATATGGCATGGTGAAGTGACAGACATGCAGAGTGGGTCCCAATCTGAACTGTTTGATGTAGAAATGGGAGATCGGTTAGAGGACATGATTTGTGACCTTGGACAGGAGTCTTTCCAGCAAGCACACGCCCCTGTGTATGAAGGATTGTAGAGTGATTCTAAGAAGCCTTTGTATGCAGGCTGCAAGAATTCCTTAACCCTGTTGTCTGCTGTGTTAAGTCTGGTTAATGTGAAGACCAGGTATGGGTGGAGTGACAAAAGTTTCACCTCACTGCTTGAGGTAGTGCACAATCTGCTTCCAGAGGACAACACATTGCCTAAAAGTTACTATAAGGCGAAAAAGATATTGTGTTCGATGGGTATGGAGTATCAGAAGATTCATGCTTGCCCCAATGATTGCATACTCTATAGGCATGAATTCCAAGAAATGTCCAAATGCCCTGTCTATGGGACTTCACGGTACAAAGTGAAGGATGAAGAGGAAAGCAATTCTGATGAAAACTCCAACAAGGGCCCCCCAACAAAGGTTTTGTGGTATCTTCCAATCATTCCAAGGTTTAAGCGTCTGTTTGCTAACGAGGACGACGCAAAAGACCTTACATGGCATGCAAATGGAAGGATTGTTGATGGAATGGTGCGTCATCCGGCTTATTGCTCCCAGTGGAAGAAGATTGATGGTTTGTATCCGGATTTCGGGAATGAGCCAAGAAATCTTAGACTTGGACTAGCCAGTGATGGAATGAATCCATATGGCACCTTAAGCACTCAACACAGTTCATGGTCAGTTCTGCTAGTAATTTACAATTTGCCTCGGTTGTGCATGAAGCGAAAATACATGATGTTGTCTATGATGATATCGGGCCCAAGACAGCCAGGAAATGACATTGATGTTTATCTAAGTCCGTTGGTTGAAGATCTGAGAAAGTTGTGGGACGAGGGGGTTGTAGTGTTTGATGCGTTTCGCAAGGAGACGTTTGAAATGCGTGCAATGCTTTTTTGTACCATTAATGACTTCCCAGCATATGGGAATCTCAGCGGTTACAGTGTTAAGGGTCATCATGCATGCCCCATCTGTGAAGAAAATACAAGTTACATACAACTAAAACATGGGAGAAAAACAGTCTACAGTAGGCATCGCCGCTTTCTAACACCCAATCATCCTTACAGACGACTGAGAAAAGCTTTTAATGGAAGTCAAGAGCATGATATTGCGCCGATACCGTTCACTGGTGAGCAAGTATATCAGCGGGTTCAACACCTGAACACTGTATTTGGGAAGACCCAAAAGAAGGATAAAAGTCAGAGTTGCATATGGAAGAAGAGGTCCATTTTCTTTGATCTTCCGTACTGGTGTGATCTTGACGTTAGACATTGTATTGATGTTATGCATGTGGAGAAAAATGTTTGTGACAGTGTGATTGGGACGCTCCTTAACATTCAAGGCAAGACGAAGGATGGCTTGAATACCCGTCAAGATCTAGCTGATATGGGTATAAGATCACAGTTGCATCCAAGGTCTGATGGGAAAAAAATTTACTTGCCCCCAGCCTGCCATACTTTGTCCAAGAAGGAGAAGATAAGTTTTTGTTAGTGTCTTCGTCGGGTGAAGGTTCCATAAGGATACTCTTCAAATATTAAGAGCCTTGTGCAGTTGAAGGAGCTTAAGCTTGTAGGGTTAAAGTCTCACGATTGTCACGTGCTCATGCAACAATTGTTAGCCGTGGCTATACGAGACATCTTGCCAAACAAAGTCAGGTTCACGATAACTCGCTGTGCTTTTTCTTCCATGCTATATGTAGCAAAGTGATTGATCCAGTAATGTTTGATGAGTTGGAAAATGAGGCCGCAATTATACTATGCCGGTTGGAGATGTATTTTCCCCCTGCTTTCTTTGACATCATGATTCACTTGATTGTGCATCTGGTAAGAGAAATCAAATGTTGTGGTCCTATTTATCTACGGTGGATGTACCCGGTTGAGCGATACATGAAGATCTTAAAAGGGTATACAAAGAATCTATATCGTCCGGAAGCATCTATTGTTGAGAGGTACATTGCAGAAGAAGCCATTGAATTTTGTTCAGAATACTTAGAGAAGGCTAAAGCTGTTGGGCTTCCTGAGTGTCGACATGATGACAGAGTGGGTGGTAAGGGTTCAAGAGGACTGCAGGTGATCACTCCAAGTGTAGAAGATTTGTTACAAGCTCACTTGTATGTCTTGAACAACAGTAATGAAGTTTTGCCATACATAGTTAAGCATGAAGCTTTAGTCAAACAGAATAATCTGAAAATGTCAAAGAATTGGGCGTTGAAAAAGCATAACAAAACTTTATGTGATTGGTTTAAAGATACAATCTTTGCAGATGAGAATGCTTCAGAAACATTAAGAAAACTAGCAGATGGGCCTAAAAGAAATGTTATAACCTGGCAAGGATACGACATAAACAGGTATTCATTTTACACAAAAGCACAAGATGGCAAAAGTACAATGCAAAACAGCGGGGTCACCCTAAGGGCTGAATCTCAACACTTTGCAAGTGTCAATGACGCCAATCCTTGTATAGCTTCCATCCCTTACTTTGGGTTCATTGATGAAATTTGGGAGCTTAATTATGTGAAATTTACAGTATGTGTTTTCAAATGTAAATGGGTTGACAGCAACACCGGTGTGCGCACCGATGATATAGGATTTACCCTGGTAGATCTAAAGAAACTTGGTTACCACAATGACCCTTTCATCATGGCAGAACAAGCTAGACAAGTATTTTACATGCAAGACCCTTGTGATGAAAGGTGGTGCGTGGTTCTGCATGGCGAAACAATTGGTGTTAATGTAGAAGATGATGATTCATACATGGACACCTATGTTAGTCATTTGACCACTCAAATCACTGGTAACGTTGTTGGAGAAGAAGAAGCTGACGACATTTATGCAAATCGAAATGATCATGATGAAGGAGAATTGATTAACATCGGCTAATGTAATTTTCTGCAGAGACAGAGGTCACCAAACCTAGTAAGTGACAACTACATTTTTCTCTGATTGAGGCATCGGTTTTTTGTTTCAATTTGCCTCCTTAGGACTTCATCCAGCTGATGTTTGTCGCCAGTTTCATCATCCACCACCCTTTTCTTCTCTAGCTTCTCACGTTCATTGTTGTTAAACCCATATTTATGCTCTCTTCCCTTCATGTCTTGTTTTATCACAACTTTAGCTGAATCTCCCATCTTCAACATAGTTGAAACTCCTGTCTCATTGTCCAATGCCACACTTTGATGGCCTGTATCTCTTTTCTTCGTATGTTCTAGTGCTTTAGCTTCAGAATGCATAAAGCAATCAGAATTTTCGAGTGATCACCAAAGGCTTCTGCATCAGCATTGACACTCCCCACCCTCTTTGGTTTATGCTTCTGTGTTTTCTTCCGTGCCTCCTCGTTATAAATCTCAGCTTTATTCGAGGTTGCACTAGAACGATCACCACCAATCTGTGCTTCTTCCTCGTCTATCAGGTCAATATCTTTCCTTTCAACTTTTGTTTTGTAAATTACATATAAGAAAAAAAAATAGTAAAATCTGAAGGACAAATAGTTAAGAAACTTGTTCATTAGCTGCAAATATCCTTCCCTCCTCAAGTGCAAGCTTCTTGCGTAGCCGCTCTTGGTGCTCAGAAAATCCCAAAAACAAATCCCTCTTATTACTAGCTATTTTGAATTCTTTAGTTCCTGAATGTACAACCTTCAAATTGTTGCTCGTTCCCCTCTTTCTTTTCTGCAAAAAAGAAAATAAAATGCTGTGAAAACATGGATGAAGTCCTAAGAAAATCAATATCAAAGAAAACATGGATGAAATCACAATTAAAAAGCACAACTACCTATCTTTAAAAAGCACAACTTGATCAAGTAACACAATTTGTTACCAGATGTGGAGGTACTCTCAATATTATCTCAATAATTTATTAAGGCTTATCATGCGTAATATTTTAAGGTTGTCTTTAGTTGTTGCCACAAGTAATATTTTTTATTGTGTTTGTCCCAGGAAATTTTATGATGCCTCTTCCTTCCACCTACTCCTGCCACAAGTGATACAAAGATTTCAGCCTCCACAGATCAAGAAAAGAAACTTTGTAAAAGTGAACTATTTGTTTAGTTTACTTCCTTCATAACAAAAATATAATACGTGTCAAGTACTTTCAAAATGGTTAAAATCAAAGTGGAAATGATGTTCTTAAACATTAGGCCAAACACAAGAAAGATCTTTGGTTTGAGACTAACTTCTTTAGTTTCTTTATAAGTTGCAAATTTGAGTGAATGATTTAAATATTTCTTCCATTTTCCCTTCTTCTCAAGCTCTTACTCTTATCAACATGATTTGATTAGTACACTAAGTTGAATTTAACAATAATGATAAGCATCACTAAGTGCAAGTATTTGTGAAACTATACTTGCATTTTAAAAGTATAGTCAAATCCTTCTATTTGTTTTATTTCCTGATGATAAAAAAAATTCAACAGAAATGTAAATGTTTATACCTTTTATTTTGAGCTGATAATTTCATACTAAAATTTGATTGTTATATTTAATTAATTTGTTTGAAGATCAATTCTAATTTGACTTAAATTTATAAAGTCTAAATAATCTAAAATAAAATTTGTAAATAATCAACACGATATCAAGTATCATAACTCAAAGGCAGTTGGATTATTATTAAGTTGAAACAAAAAAAATGCCAAAGAGTTTTAGAAGAAGAAAAAAACAATTATTTCATTGGTTAGATATTTTCCACTCTCCCTTATGCTTTTTCTCTCTCAGTTGGGTTGTGTGTACTTGAAATTACATGCTTTAATGCCCAATGTTATGATCCAATACCGATGTTATTAAAAGAATATTTTGTTCCAATTATTCTATTTTTATTTCATGATGATAAATAAACTCAATATCCAAAAACTAAACAAAAAGTAGAGTGTGTGCTAAAAACTAAACAAAAAACAGAGAAAGTTTACCTATTCGAAGGGTAGAAGTGTAATTTGGCATGTCACGATCCACATGGAAGCATATGATGGCAAGTTAAGGTTGTCTTCAACTGTTGCCGCAAGTAATATTTTTTATTGTGTTTGTCCCAGGAAATTTTATGATGCCCCTTCCTTCCACCTACTCCTGCCACAAGTGATAAAAAGATTTCAGCCTCCACAGATCAAGAAAAGAAACTTTGTAAAAGTGAACTATTTGAAACAAAACAAAATGTCAAAGAGTTTTAGAAGAACAAAAAAATAATTATTTTAATGGTTAGATATTTTCCAGTCTCCCTTATGCTTTTTCTCTCTCAATTGGGTTGTGAGTTCACATCCATTTCCTTGATGCAGACTCGGGGTTTTATTAGTCCCAGTAAAGAAGTAGAAATAATAGTAGCTCTTCGCTGGTTGCATGATCAGTTAGTTCAATTTCTTATCTTCTAGATTTTTCTTCCTACACATGTCTTTGATATGCATAATCTTCAACTGTTTATAATTTTTTAATCTTAAAAATTTTAATAGGCAACATTATACAAAAGCTTCCAGTAAAGAAGCAGAAACAATAGTGGCTCGTTGTTGGCTGCATGATCAGTTACTTCACTTTCTTATCTTCTAGATTCTTCTTCCTATGCATGTCTTTGATCTGCACAATCTTCAACTGTTTATAATTTTTTAATCTTAAATATTTTAATGGACAACATTATACAAAAACTTAATAAAACAACCACCAAATTTTTTGATAAAAAATGCCTTTTTTCCCTCTCTCATTTACTTACATATTTTTCTCTCTCTTTTTATTTTGATTAATGTATACGTGGATCAATACATGATTTTTCTCTCTCAACTAGGTTGGGGGTCACACCTTACAACATCTCCTTCCTGATTTGATTTTCTCTCTCAGCTGGGTTGGGGGTCACACTTTACACCATCTTCTTCCTGATTTGATTGATGTATACGTGGATTAATACAATGCATATACTCACCTTTACTATAGCTCCACTCCATTCCATGCCCCAAAAATTCATCCCCTTTTCCTATCACAGTGTACACACAAAAGGAAGTATAACTACACTACCCTCCATGATCCCATATTCATCCACTGGTAAGTAATACTCTCTATTCTCGGACTCATTTTTAGTCTAACCTTATTTGCCAAATTTCCTTTACCAGATGGATAATCATAATAATACAAGACATTATACTGCAAAGCACTAAACGAAGGGACATTTTGCAGCAAAAAAAAAATTTAATAGAGAGCGTTCCAATTCTGGGACACCCAATTTGCTACAAAACAGGCAATAATTTCATCCACAAATGTTACTTCATCTACTTATAATAGGCATAACAATCACAAAAACACTCAATCAAGTACAAACCATATTCAATTTCAGAGAAAAAAAAAAACTAAACTAGCAATGACTTCAAGTGTTGTCACATAGGATTTTAACTCTGTTAGTCAAAGCCATTATAGTAGCCACTACAATTACAATGTACCAACTTCAAATGAATCCACAAAACTAGAATCTGACTCTTTAGAAGGTTATGAACTCAAGTTCATAGCATTATAAATAATTAATTGTCATTTTGATTCATTGTTTTACTTTATTACAAATTTTGATTTGAATATCAATGACCATAACATTGATTTTACTAACAATCATGTTTCAATTCAAGTATTCTCAGAAGGTGAGTCATACCCATGTACACTATAATTTGTTTATTCTATATATAATATGAAGAATATGAAATTGAAAAACAATTAAAACTTCAGATTAATTGTATCCTCAATAGTGATTCTTATTTAATTATGTCAGGCTATTTAGATATTGGAGATCCAATAATACAGTGTAAACAATGCCAAGCAATGATGTGGTATGGAGAAAGAATGCTTAAACATAGGCATGGTACCAATCCAAAGTTTAGTTTGTGTTGTGGTAACAGCAAGGTCCAGCTTCCATTATTACAAACACCACCTCCATTGCTGCAATATTTATTGTTTGATAACAATTCAATTGATAGCAGAAAATTTCAGTAAAACATTTGAATTTACAATATGATGTTTGCATTTACATCTCCTGGATCAAAACTTGATGACTCTATTAATGATGGAAGAGGACCGCCAACAATTCGTATCCAAGGCTAGCCATGTCGTAGGATTGGGAGTCTATTACCAATGTCTAGAAAACAACCAAAATTCGCACAATTGTACATATACGACACTGAACATGAAGTTCAAAATAGACTTCAAACAATCAAGTATGTATAAACACGTTTTCTCCCTATAATGTGTGTTTTTTATGCCTTACTTCATTTGATATTTTAACATCTAAACCTTAACTAATTTCATTTCTTTGTTTATACATAGAGGTGGGACAAATATTGACCCACATATAGTGTCTGAACTATAAAAAATGTTGGATCATTGTAATTCACATGCAAAATGCTTTCAAATGGCTAGGGATAGATTAAAAGATGAAGTTGTTCTTGATGTTAAATTAAAGCTCATTTTTAATAGAGAAAAGGATGAAAGAATTTACAATATACCAATAGTCTCTGAAGTTGTTGCGCTTATTACTAGGGATGCTAACATAGGTTCGACACGGGATATCATTCTCAAAACACAAACTGGACAATTGCAGAGAATAAATGAATTACACACCAGTTATCTAGCCCTACAATACCCTCTTTTATTTCCATACGGCGAGGATGGATATAGGCATGATGTGTTCCACTGAAACACATCAATGAATCAATCTCAAAAAAAGGTGCAACTTACTATTAGAGAATGGTTTTGCTTTAGACTCCAATTCAGACCCATGGAAGCGCAAACAATTTTACATTCAAGAAGACTATTCCAACAATTTATTGTTGATGGCTATACCATGGTAGAATCAGAGAGACTTTCATTCATCAAAAGAAACCAATCAAAATTATGGGTCGACAAATATTATGATTTGCGTGAAACATCTAAACATGGTGCTATTCAAGGGTCAAACAGAGGCAAGCAGGTCATTTTACCTTCTACATTTGTTGGTAGTCGTAGGTACATGGATTAGTTGTACTTCGATGGTATGGCCATATGTAGTTATGTAGGCTTCCTTGACTTATTTATAACATTTACTTGCAACCCAAGTTTGCCTGAGATTCAAAGGTTACTAGCACCAATGAATCTACAGCCAGTTGATCGTCTTGATATTTTGTCCTAAGTTTTTAAAATAAAATTCAAACAAATGTTAGCTGATTTGACAAAACACCATCTCCTAGGGAAGGTTTTGGCCTGTAAGTAATATTAATAATTATTTTATCCTTATTCATTATATATATTGATATTTAATTATTTTTTTTAACTTTTAAACAAATTTTAACATAAAATGTTGGCTAACATTTTATTGACTTTTTTCTTGGTAGACATGTACACCATTGAATTCCAAAAAAGAGGTCTACCACATGCACACTTGCTCCTATTTTTGCATCCATCGAGCAAGTATCCAACACCTGAAGATATTGACAACATTATATGTGCTGAGATACCATCAAAGAATGAGCAAAATGAACTTTACCAGCAAGTCCAAGCAGACATGATACATGGTCCACGTGGCATAGCCAACCGATCATCACTGTGCATGAAGGATGGAAAGTGTTCAAGATTCTATCCTAAGAAATTCCAGACTTGCACTGTGGTTGATTCTGATGGATATCCAATCTATAGGCACAGGGACACTGGTAACACAATCCTAAAAGGTGGTGTTATTTTAGACAACCGCAGTGTTGTTCCGTATAATCCAAACACTTCTACTTAGATATCAAGCTCGCATTAATATTGAATGGTGCAATCAAAACACATCAATTAAATGCCTCTTTAAATATATCAATAAAGGCTATGATAGAATTACGACTGTTATTGAGAACAAAGAAGATGTTCATAAGAATTTAGATGAAATCAAACACTTCATAGATTGTAGGTCTAACACAAATTAATTTTTACAAAAGAAAAATTATTCATTTCCCACATTTATTACATTATGTGTTTATATATTCCAGGTATATATCACCGTATGAAGCAGTATGGCGAATTTTTGCTTTTCCAATCCATGTCAAGAAACCAGCCGTTGAAAGGCTATTTTTTCACCTACCTGGCCAACATTCGGTTTACTATCATGATCATGAGGATATTAATGATGTACTTTCAAAACCTACTGTATCAGAATCAATGTTCACTTCTTGGATGAATGCTAATAGAATCTATGCTGAAGCAAGGAAGTTAACCTATCCATAATTTGTGACAAAGTTTGTATATAATAAAAGAGATAGGTGTTGGAAACCACGCAAAAAAGGGTTCACAATTGGCAGGTTAATTTGGATTTCACCTACCCTTGGGGAATTGTGTTACCTACGAATGATGCTAACAGTGTGCAAAGGGCCTACCTGTTATGAAGATATAAGAACATGGCAAATGTTGTGTATCCTACATTTAGAGATGCTTGTTTTGCATTGGGCTTTCTTCAAGATGATAAGGAATATGTTGAAGCAATTAAAAAGCAAAAGATTGGGGTACAAGTCATTACTTGAGAAAACTTTTTGCTACAATACTAATCACAGGTTCCATTAATAAACCAAAAGAGGTTTAGAAGCAAACATGGCAATGGTTAGCTGATGATATTTTATATCATCAATGAAGAGTATTACATGACGAAGGTAATTTATACATTTAATTAACTATTAAACATATATATATATATATATATGATAGTCCTTAAACATATATACAACATCCACTTTATTTATTTGTTTATTTTTGTTGCTATATAGCTTTGCAACTAAGCGATGATGAATTAAAAAATTTAACTTTATTGGAGATTGAGAAATTGTTGCGTTCAAGTGGGAAGAGCTTAAAGGATTATCCACCAATGGCATTCACAATTGCATAATTGCCAAGCTATATAGGAAATCGTTTGATACACTTGGAACTAGATTTTGATGTTGTTGAATTAGATGTTGAATTCTAACTATTATTCTTTGCTCTGACTGGTATCATTCCTTTATACATTCCATTTATTATCATTTTAATTAATCTATTAAATAGTTATACTGACAAAGTTTTTTTTATTCAGTTAACTATCATTTAATTTTATTCAGTTTTTAGAAAACCATATACCTCTAAACATTAATTTATACATCCATCAATTAATTCTAATTACAAAAAGTTTTTCAATTAAAAAATGTTTCAGATGAACAACTGCAAATATTCAATCAAATAATGCAAGTTGTCATTGAGAAAAAGGGTGGCATGTTTTTCCTATACGAATATACATCTTTATTACTACCCAGTGGAAGAACAACACATTCAAAGTTTAGGATTCCTATGCCAACTTTAGATGACTCAGTTTGTAATATAACCCAAGGGAGTGACTTAGCTGAGTTTCTTAAAGTTACAAGTTTGATTATATGGAATGAAGCACCAATGGCGCACAAATTCTGTTTCGAAGCACTAGACAAAACCTTAAATGATATCATGAAAATTAGTGACAATAATGACACTGTTTTCAGAGGAAAAATAGTTGTTTTTTGTGGGGACTTTAGACAAATCTTACCTATGATTCCGAGGAGAACCCGTTCAGACATAGTACATACAACTATAAATGCATCTTACCTTTGGAGTCACTGTCATGTGCTGAAACTTACTAAGAATTTACGCTTACAATCAAATTCAGACACTACACATGCAACTGAAGTTACAAACTTTGCAAAATGGATTCTTCAAATTGGAGATGGGACTTTAGGCCAAGCAAATGATGGATATGGTACAATAGAAATACCTAAAGAATTGTTTATCCTGAATTACACTGATCCAATTGATGCTATAGTTCAATCTACATACCCTAATATAAGGCAACATTACAAGGATTCAAAGTTTCTACAACCCAGGGCTATTTTAGCATCAACTAATGAAATTGTTGACCACATCAACGATTATGTATTATCTTTGATCCCAAGTATATTTACTTAAAGCCCACAGACCTATAATTCAAGGAATTCAATTTTATTATTATTATTCATTTTTGTTTTTTCAATCTTTCCATCTTTTAGGTGAAGAGAGAGAATACCTAAGCTCAGATTCAATTGAAAAATCTGATACAATAGAAAGTGAAGGGTTTAGCACAATAACTACCGAATTTATAAACTCTTTATCAACCTCTAGGCCTCCAAATCATAAGATTAAGCTTAAGGTTGACTCACGAATAATGTTGTTAAGAAACTTAGATCAAAATGAAGGACTATGTAACAGTACTAGACTAATTATCACAAGGTTTGCCGACCATATAATTGAAGCTAAAATCATGTCAGGCAAAGGCCAAGGCAACACCGTGTACATTCCTAGATTGGCAACGTCTCCATCACAATCACCTTGGCCTTTCAAACTCATTAGAAGGCAATTCCCAATAATTGTCTCTTATGCAATGACCATAAATAAATCACAAGGACAATTATTAGCAAGTGTTGGACTATATCTGCCTACACCAGTATTTAGTCATGGCCAGTTGTATGTAGCACTTTTTAGGTGCAAAACAAAAATGGACTAAAAGTAATGATATATGATAAAGATAAAAAGCCCTTGAGTACAACAACTAATGTAGTTTTCAAGGAGGTGTTCCAAAACTTATAACAGGTATTTTTTTCTTATAATAGTTCACAAAAATCATAATCTATCTACATTGCACGTTTTCTTAAGTTCAATTACATTTCAGGTTTTTTTACTTTATTGTACATAAATTTTCTTATATGTTGACTGCTACAAGATTACTCCTACTTTTAAGGTTAGATTATCTAAATGTTATCTACCATGTTCAGTTTGTAAATCATTTTTACCATTTATCAATCTAATATATATTTTTCCTAGCAGCAAATGGTGTCATTTTGAATCTCTACCTTTTTTTTGGTCAAAGTTATGCTACCAATAAATTCAGCTACCAAGACAAGTTGAACGAACTAATTATGGCTTGCCCTTCCAACAGGTAAACTTGTGCTATTTTTTGTTTAGTTTCTACCACATACTCTGTTTTTGGTTTAGTTTTTTGATATTGACTTTATTTATCATCATTAAGTAAAAATAGAATCATTGAAACAAAATATTCTTTTAATAACATTGGTATTGGACCATAACATTCGACGTTAAAGCATATTCGTTCTTTCAATAACATTAACTTTATCACAAAACAAAAGTAATGAATTATTGTAGTTCATTTATCTTCAATCCTTATTTATGTTTTTGGTATTTTATTTTTGTTACTTGATTTGATATCTTATTGGGATTTGCTTAGGCTTCTACACTATGGGAGAAAAAACATAAATAACTTGATTCAATTTGACCCTAAGCCACCAATTTTTTCACCGACGCAGGGACCAACACACATATACCTATCATATCAGATGCTCCCAACCCAAAGTGGTTACGGGCAGACAAATCCAAAAAAGAGGGTAATTGTGACACCCTCTATCCTTACAATTATAACTAACTAATTAAATAAATCATACAAAATTTATTTAAAATATTATAAACACATAATAATAAAAGAAGAAAAAAAATGCAAAATTAATTAATAATTTTTCTTTTTAAACACATTTAATTTAAATCAATTCAAAAGGGTAAAGGTTCACATTCACTTAGTGAAAACATAATAGAATATTTTTTTTTAATAAAAGGTAAGATTATCCCGGCTCAAAACAAGGCCGTCCACTCTAAATAAATAATAAAAAGAAACTAAATTAGAAAAGTATAACACAATTATATCATTCAGTAAATCATAATCCCTATCACAGACTAAGTCTCTCCATCTCTAGCATGTCACTCATCATATGAAGGCTGACCTGAAAAAAAGTGGCAATCAGCCCAAACACAAACATACACCGGGAGTGAGTTATCACATTCGTATATAAAAAAACATTAGAACATGTGAACATATAATACTTAAAGTTGAATTTATATAAATAACATTACTGCACAAAATCGCACACATTATTCACACTCATTCAAGTTTACACACTCCATAAAATAACATCAACCACAATTGTTAACTCAATGAAATTCAAACACAAGCGTTATGCAACAATTATACTAAAACTCAAGCCTATATGCAATGTTGTACCATGTCAGTGAAAAACAACACTGGGGCGCTTAGGAGTACATGACAAAGCACACCACACAATGGGTATACTCGGTCACTCTCACTAAGTAACATCATAAGGTGACCAGTCAGAGTTACTCTATTTTGCGAGAATGCCCCAACCACATGGGATCAACATGGGCTTAAAGGAGCACTCAAACCGAGTATCTTTACCCCCAAGGCCTAGACTCCGAAGAATCCGTTTGGGCCTCACCTTCCTGATTCAGGTCCAACCCCTAAAATATTTTTTTTATTTGCACGCAGACACTGTTTATGAGTTATATAATACTCACGACCTCACTCTTATATTTCAAACATATTTAACAAATTGCGCTATAGTTTAACCCTTCAGGATCCTAACTAGGAATCCTACAATTTCCTTTAACACTGCGCATAAAAGTTCTCTCAAGGTACACACTGGTCAGGTTACTGTATATCTCATAACTCACATGACAAGTAATATCACTACAAATATCAATCACACACTCATTCACAACCATGTTTCATGTCTACAGTTTAACATTTCACACTCTAACTAATTACAAAATATACTCAACAATTAAACAACAATGTATCATAATAATAATAACATACAATATTTAACTTCAAGGCTTATAATAATCTTCACGATATGATTATGAATTACTCTTGGAAAGCATGCATCTTAACAAGTATTGGTGTTAGCTTTTTATTATATATAATATATAGCAATAGATAGCACTACTGCAAAAATTCATTTAACGACGGTTAAAAACAGCTTTCAATGACAGTTATGAACCATCTTTATAGCCAACGTTGTTGAAAGTGGGTACTATCAATGACGGTTCCTATAAAAACTGTCTTAGAAAAATTGATCATTTTAAGATGGTTTTTATACAAGAACTGATGCAATCCTACCCCCCAAAGGCATTGGATAGAAGAATCCAAGAGGATTGAGCTAGAGCTACTAAAGAAGGCCTTAGGGTTCTCATGAACCCCAGGGTAGATTTATGATCTCATGGGCCAAGGTTGGATTCACTCTTCTTTGTAAATATTAGAATAGGTTTTTCCTTCTTTTAGGCCTTGTATTTTGGTCATTCTAGTAGTATAGGGTTTTAGCCCTGTATTTCAGGACATTTTGAGTAGTCTTTGTAGTAGGGACTTTTTTGTATTTTCATGTATTTTGACATGGGGTGAGTTTAGCTATTATAGGGGTTGTGTGTAGCTAAGTTTTAACTTCTTTAGGAATTTTTTCAAGGAAGCTTCTCGAGGAAGTGAACTTAGTTATTAGAGGGGTGTGTGTAGCTAAGCTCTAGCTTCACAAGGAAGTTTTCTCAAAGAAGCTTCTCAAGGATGTTTTCTCAAGAAAGCTTCTCAAGGAAGCTACCTAGTCTATAAATAGAAGCATGTGTAACACTTGTTGTAACTTTGATGAATGAAAGTCTTATGAGACACACTTTAAAGTTCCACTTCTCTCCCTCTTTTATTCCTTCAATTTCGTGCTCCCCCCTTCTCTCTTTCTTTTCCTCCATCAAAGCATCCTCTTCAAGTTTCTTATCAAAGGCACATTCTTGGTGGTGAAACTCTTTCTTCCATGGCTTATTCCCTAGTGGATGGTGTCTCCCATCTCCTCTTCTCCTTTGCCTTCTGCTACATCTCCATGGTGGAAAATCACCATTGAAGGATCTCATTGAAGCTCAAAGATCTAGCCTCCATAGAAGCTCTATAAGCAAGCTTCCGTCAAGTGGTAATCAGAGCATAAGAGCTTCAAGTAGGTGCTCCTTAAACCTCCATTAATTTTTTTTTGTTTTACCTTCTTTTCCATTGTTGTTTTTTCATTTTTCTCCATGCATCTCCTCACATGTCTTGTGCTAAATGTTGTTAACATGATTCTTTAGAATTTCCACCGATTAATCTTGCAATAGAAGCTAGATTTGATTTTCTATGGTTCAAATTTCTTGTTCATGTTCTTGAACCATGAGTTGTGTTGAGTTTAGGTTTCTTTGAGTTTTGTCTTGCTATTTTTTGTGACTGAAACCTAAACCATAAAATTCTTACAAAAACATTAAAGTAGAATAAAACCTCAAAAATCTACAGTGACTTGTTCACCTATTGTAGTTTTGTCATAGAAGTCATGTCTAGTCATGAAACTTATCACATAAGATTTCTTATGTTGTGCTGAATTTTATTTTTCTTGTTTCTTTGTCTAACTCATCTGTTCATGAGTGTATGCAATTCTTTTAGCCTATTATTTGATTTGAGTCAAATCTTGCATATTAATTAGTCCTTAACTTGTTCATTCAAAATTCTTAGAGAGTCTTTGATTGTGAACCTTTTCTTGAACTTTTAGGTTTCCTTATGATTGTGTCTATTGTGAATTTGAGTTTGGTGAATGAATTGTTGGCTGAAATTTTGATCCTAAGTGAATATTAAACTCCTAAAACTGTGGTAAACAAGCCTAGTGAGTTCAACATACATAGGAAGGTTGAAAGTAAGCCCAAGGCAATCAATATTCCATGCTAAAAAAAAATTCGAAGTCTGAAATTGCTGGTGTTGGCAGCTTGGACATACGAACTTGTAAAAATTATTGAGAATTGGTCACTGTGAATTTTGAGCTGAAAGTTTTACTGAATTTTCTATACATCTGAAAAAAAATTTAGAAAAAAAGAATCAAGTGATTTGGATAAAAGAAAAAAATACAAAAGATCACACAAGTTGGCAGAAAAATCAGTATCCAGAAAAGAAAAAAAAAAGGTGAAAGGGAAGTGTGCTTGTTGTTTTGGCTCAAAATTTATTCTATAATTGATGCCTATTTTATACCAATCTTTGTTTCGAAATTTCAATTGAAAATTAGTGTGAAAACAAGTGTCAAAGCTAGAGGTTTGTTGAGTCTTTTTTTTTAGTTTTTTTTTTTAGTTTTTTTTTACTCTACTCTAGAGTCATTCTAAGTTTCTCTTTGAGTCTTAGCTTGCTTCTATGTCCTTTTCATTGCTTTAATTGTTGAATAATCCTTGAAAAATTGTCTTGTTAAAACTCCATTGGTTTAACTTTCATTTCAATTTTTTGGTCTTTGGTTATTTCTTGTGTCTTTGTTTCCTTGTTTGTGAGTTGCCATATAAGGAATTGCAAAGGAGGATTGGTGCCATCCCTTGAAGAATATAGGTCAAGAAGCAAGGGGCCAACCACCTTAAGAGCTATTGGACTAAGAAGCACTTCAAATTGAGTGAATCACCAAAGAGAGAACAACCACCAAAATTGAGGACCTTTTGGTAATTTTGTAATTGACAATTTACTTACTTTCATTACTTTCAAATTTTGTAACGAAAAGGCTTTTCATTGGAAGTAAGTTGGGAGCCTCCAATAGGTCACCCTACTTCCATTTGTGTGTAATAATTTTAGGCAATTTTCCCTTAGGATTGTGAGTGTTTTGTTGGAAACCTTAAATGTAGTCATCCAAACACTCTTAGGATTTGCCTAGTTTACATTTCTTGCTTACTTTCATAGCTTATTTCCTTTACCTTCCATTGTCAAACCGCCTAGATAGCTTGCCTTTTACCAATTAGTTTTTACCTTATCTTTCACACCTTTTTTAGTGTTTATTTTTGGCTAGTTTCAACCATAGTTTTTTTTACCTTTTGTTTTCAAACCCCCAACAAGAAAGAACCACAACTTTGGAACCAATATCAGTCATCATTCAACTAGTGTTAATGGTGAGGATACTAGTCATAAGGACCCTCTATCTAGAATCTTAGATGAGTTGAGTTCCCTCAAGTTATGAAAAAAAAAACAAGAGAAAAAAAAAAAGGAAAAAAAGAGTAGAAGAAATAAGTCAAGATGAAAAAGAGAAAATAAAGGAAGAAAAAAGAAGAAAAATACTAAAAGAGTTAAGAAAAGAAAAACATGTCTCCTATAGTAGTCATAACTCTTGTAAGAGCCTAAGTGAAAAACTTCATGACTATTATGAAGGAAGACATAGGTCACATCTTAGACCTCACTCCCATAGGAGAGAAAAGGAAAGAAAGCCTCAAGAGGCTAACATTAACCTCTCATACTTCCATGGGAAGGACAATGAAGAGGCTAACTTAGATTGAGAAATAAGGGTAGAGCAACAACTTAAAAGGAAGTCTACTTCAAAATCTTATGGCTCCCACTCTTATCCAAAGAAAGACCAAGGTCAAGGCATCTTAGGGGTGACACCTTCTAAGCCCAAATATAATAAGAGGGAGACAATAGAAAAGCAACCCCTTAAGGCTAGTATGCAAGAGAAGACTAGCTCCATAAAGTGCTTTAAATGTCTTGGAAGATGACACATTACTTCTGAATGCCCCACTAAGAAAACCATGATTATGAGTGAAGAAGCAAAAAGGGAAGAATCTAGTGAAGAAATCTACCCCCAAGAAGAAGGACAACCTTTAATGATTAAGGAGGAGTGTAAGGAGGTAAGTGTCTTCTCCAAGAGGTTAGCTAAGAAGGAAAGTCATTTTGAAATAAAGACAAATATTAAAGAAACTTCCCCTCTTAGACAACCTCCACATCTTCTCCTTTGTAAAGAGACACTTGTTAGCACTGTCACACCTCTTGGGCTTGAGGTTATTTCTCAAGTAAAGGAGTTGTTGAATGAGGGTTTGGTTCATAAGAGCTTAAATCCTTGTGCTTTTTTGGTGCCCAAAATAGGTATTATTAGGCACCAAATCCCTAAAATAAGTGATATGATGAATGTGTTGAATGTTGCAACCCTCTTTTGTAAAATCATCATGCACCCAACATCTTCATGATTCATGTACATAGGGACTCATTAGGTAGGTTTGTTCTTATTTTTGGTTTTAATACAAACCTAGGTGCTCATATGAGACATCGCATGTTTGTCGTACTTTTTTGTAGGAATAATCAACATGAAAATACTAAAAAAGATACTTTTTATTGCATTATTTTCCTTAATTTTTTAAATAGTGATCAAGGGGTTCCCACAGACCCTAAGAGAATAAAGGTCATTCCTGATTGGCCTACTCCACCAAGTATAAAGGAAATTTGGGGCTGCCATGACTTAACAAAATTTTACAAAAGGTTTGTCCCATATTTTTCTATACTTGTAGCACCACTCATTGAGTTGGTGAGGAACCATGTTCCCTCATGGGAAGATGCCCATGAAAAGGGTTTTCAGACCTTACCTTATTCTAACACACCCAACACCACTAATATATATGTTTTTATTCATTTTACAGGTGTCAAGGGAAGGAGCCCAGAGTATGAAGAACCTCGGGATTTGATGTCAAATCTTTTCCAAGGTGGAGGGGATGATGCAATCCTACCCCCCCCCCCCTAGGGTATTGGATTGAAGAATCCAAGAGGATTGGGCTAGAGCTACTAAAGAAGGCCCTAGGGTTCTCATGAACCTCATGGTAGATTTTTGAGCCCATGGCCAAGGTTGGGTCCACTCTTCTTTGTAAATATTAGAATAGATTTTTCCTTCTTTTGGGCCTTGTATTTTGGTCATTCTAGTAGTATAGGGTTTTAGCCTTGTATTTCAGGACATTTTGAGTAGTCGTAGTAGGGACTTTTTTGTATGTTCATGTATTTTGGCATGAGGGTGAGTTTAGCTATTATAGGGATTGTGTGTAGCTAAGCTCTAGCTTCTTTAGGAATCTTGTCAAGGAAGCTTCTCGAGGAGGTGAGCTTAGTTATTAGAGGGATGTGTGTAGCTAAGCACTAACTTTTCAAGGAAGTTTTCACAAGAAAGCTTCCCAAGGAAGCTACCTAGTCTATAAATAAAAGCATGTGTAACACTTGTTGTAACTTTGATGAATGAAAGTCTTATGAGACACACTTCAAAGGTCCACTTCTCTCCCTCTTTTATTCCTTCAATTTCGTGCTCCTCCCTTCTCTCTCTCTTTTCCTCCATTAAAGCATCATCTTCAAGCTTCTTATCCAAGGCACATTCTTGGTGGTGAAGATCCTTCTTCCATGGCTTATTCCCTAGTGGATGGTGTCTCCCCTCTCCTCTTCTCCTTTGCCTTCCGCTGCATCTCCATGGTGGAAAATCACCATGGAAGAACCTCATTGAAGGTCAAAGATCCAACCTCCATAGAAGCTCCACAAGCAAGCTTCCGTCAAGAATCGTCTTAGAAATGCTTTCAAAGACAGTTCTTGTATAAAAATCATCTTAGAAATGCTTTCTAAAATGGTTCTTGTATAAAAACCTTCTTAGAATTCATATTTTCTAAGATGGTTATTTAGAAAGCATGCATTCTAAGACAGTTCTTATATAAAGACCGTCTTAGAAAACATGCATTCTAAGATAGTTCTTGTATAAAATCTGTCTTAGAATGTAAAATTAATACTAGCTTAGAATGCATTTCAAGCTAAATGGCTACAAAATTACAATAATCAAATGTAAACCAAAGCATCCAACCCTTAATAATTTGATCATCAGCCCAACTAACATATGAAAGAAAAAAAAACACATGGACAAACAATTTGAATATACACCTAAAAAAAAGAATACAGTCCATATGTAAAGACATTAATTGTTCTCTATGTTTATTCCTTTTTTTCTTGACATATGTAATCAATGCATTCAACATTACAGAACATTCTATTTTGATGTTGTAGTAATCCAAAACAACTAAAGACACACGCAATCGCACTAATCAATGCATTCAACATTTAAGTACAGAACATTCTATTTTCATGTGGACAAACTTTGATATCTGAGAATAAATGAGCAACTCCCGTCTGTGACCAATCGATTCCTAATAAAGGCATGAATTGACCTAGAACATCTGACTGTAAGGCATAAAATAAAAGAAAAAGTTTAACATTATGAAACCATCGAGTAGAATTAAATGAAAAAAAAAAGAAATTATAGAAAAGGTATGGAAACTAATAGCACAAATACAACAATGATTCTTTACCTGCTTAGTAAGATTCTTATTCAATCGTTGTCATTGGACTGCTGATGGTTGATCTGGTTTGTCTAGCCCAATTAACAGTTTAACAAAACAGTCAATCTGAATATCCCTTACAATCAATGACAGTTAAGTATATATATATATATATATATATATATATATATATATATATATATATAAAGGGTTAAATATATGCCTTCTACAAAATCCTATTATACATTAGAGTGTGCTTCACAAAGTTCATCTTGAGATGAAATTTATAGGAACTCTAACTTTTGTGTGTCTAACTTGACTTCAAACAGAAGTTTATTAAACAGAGAATTCAACATGTAAGTGAATGAGTCCATGCCCTAGGTAAACAAATATACCTATAAGCTTGATCACTAAGAAGAAGACATTTAAGGAACTTGTAAGCCAAAGTTTGGTGACCTCAGTGAAAAATACATAGGCAAGTGCATTTTAAAAAACACTAATACATAAGATTAATTGTTTGCGCACACCACCAAACTTAATGTATTCATGGTTGTACTGTGTTGATCTTATATGTTTTGTAATCAACATACCAATTTTGAAGAAGTCGTAGGACAAGACATAAAACAAAATGGCAACCAAAAGTTAGAGAAGTGGAATTAATAAGATTTGTATGGTCTTTGAACACAACACCAAACAATTGAACAAAAATATGGCTTTGATCTTGGTATACCATTGATACTCTAAACATGCATTTCAGAGACAGACAGAGTCCCTTTTGTCTACTTTTCCTTCAGTGATAATAGGACACAAAAAGTATAGTTGATTGAGGTTGAGTTGTTGATTCACTCGGTGTTGGTACTTCAACAACATTGTTGAGTAGCACTTTTTGGCAGATACCAAGTATGAAGTATGTTTATTTGCTAGATCAAATTAGCAATGAAAAAAGCAACAAACTATTAACAGTCTTAATGTTGACCATAAGTTTGTCATCTTATTACAATATGTATTTCGAAAATAGTTTCCTTTTACTAAGATGTGTCCTCTCCTTGTAATTGTCCCATCTACACCTAATATCACTATACGAGTGTTCCATTTCCACAAATACATTTGAGCATCAACCTCATAGTAAGACAATGAAAATAAATAAATTAAAAGAAGTAACAATAAAAGAAACAAAATAAATGTAAATTAAAAGTAAGCCTTGTGCACTTCGAATAAAATTGAAGAAATTTATTCATTGCTAACCTGTTGCTTCCCCTTAACTATAGAGAAACTCAAGGTTATTGTGTTACTCCTTTCCTTCAGATTCAAGTATGCTAGTTGTTCAGGCGTTCGAGTCTTAGCACTAACCTTCTTAACTAAATCTCTTCGACCAAGATTGATGGTTTTAGATTTTCAAAAGTTTGGTGTTTTTAGAACATCTCCGACAACACTCCTACCAGAATGGGAACAATGTGTTTGCTGAGAAAGAAACTTAGAGGCCTTTATTGCTGGCCTCCCAATGTCAGAATTCTTAGTGAGTTCCTCACTTTGTGCAACCTAAACAACAACTATACCATATCAGTCAACCTAGTTACTATTTGTCATTACATCAAATAACTTAATATGTGGACGCCTATTGGCGAAAAGCAACAAAATAACCTCTCACTAACTTGAATAGCTAATCACTATCAATAAGTATGCAGATACTCTCACCAAGGATGATATCTTAGATCTCCAACAACTTATATTTATTTCTATAAATTTTGTAGTGAAAAAACATAGAAAATTAGTACTCCCTCCGTTCCTAAAGGACACACTTGCTGATATGCAAGGTATTATCCTGTGCACAATTAGACTAAAGTCATTTTAACCCATATTTTTTTAGCAAAACTCTAAACTTTCCTATATGAAGACATTGTTGCCATGCTCCTCATGAATACAATTTAGTATTTGTCAAAATGGTATAGGTCCATATACATTTTTTACCTGATTTGTTAACCACTACCCAAAGAATAAAAAATGGAAATTACAACTTTCAAGTCAAGAGCAAAGTTTTTCTAGTTTCCTAAGCACTGACAACATTTTTGGCACAACCAGAAATGAAATCTTTACTTATGTTTAGTTGTTTACACATGAAGCTACAAGCAAATTCTCAAAATATATTTGATGCAAGCATGCGGCAATTGAAAATTATTGATAAACCCTTTCCCCTTAGCCAATTGCACAACCAAGTAAACCAATTTTAAAGTCAATAAAAAACTTCGTACCCCATTGCCCAGAGGCTCTTCGATATGCGAAGGTATGGGAGAGGGATGTTGTACGCAGCCTTACCCTTGCATATGCAAAGAGGCTGTTTCCGGATTCGAACACATGACCAATAAGTCACCAAGGCACAACTTTACCGCTGCACCAGGGCTCGCCCTCTAAAAACTTCATACCCCATTACCCAGAGGCTCTTCGCTATGCGAAGGTATGGGGGAGGGATGTTGTACGCAGCTTTACCCTTGCATAGGCAAAGAGGCTGTTTCCGGATTCGAACCCATGACCAACAAGTCACCAAGGCACAACTTTACCGCTGCACCAGGGCTCGCCCTCTAAACCAATTTTAAAGTCAATACGACATTAAAACTTTCATGAAATGAAGAACTAAGGAAGCATATTTTGTATTTATACCATTTCCTTCCAAGGAACATAATAGTCAAACACTACAACAACAACATAGAACATTGCACGTGGACCAATACACCTTATTCACATTGCAATTGTTTGTAACATCTGCAGAAAACAAAAGGCAATTAACCATGACTAATCAACACTGACAAATCTACTAATTAAACACCTAAAAATTGCAATAAAACAAGAAGTGGCTCAATATCTTGCAATGAACAAATACATGAAAATCAGGAGTTACAATAATTTTATCCACCTTCATGGTCAATTACCACTAAACATGCAGACATACAGACCGAGGCCTTGTGCAAAATAACATATTTCAGTATTTGTTGCATCAAATGAATACATACAATTACAAACATCGACTACAGACAACCTGGAGATACTGAAATATGGTGTTGAATGGAAGCTTCAACAACAGACCACCTGCCATTGCCTGCAATATAATGAAAACCCGAATGAGACAAGCCATTATATCCAAATATAAATCTGAGTAGTCAGAGGACTAGCAAAGACAATAGAAAGCCACTGCCTATAGTATAATGAAAACCCGAATGAGACAAGCCACTTTATAAGGAAAATATTTCTACACAAATCCTAAGTAATCTACCTGTAATCTACCTATAATTTACATAGTATAAGTTAAGTCCATGGCAGAAAACATCATCTAATATCCAAATGACACATGACATTCAGGTCCTTCTGATTCTCACTATGCCATCTCATGTGAGATGCAGTGGCCATTGAAGAGTACAATCTTTTTAGTCTTGGAATGAGTGGAAAGTACCACATTTTTTTAACAGGAAACATCTTTTCAATCCCTCTCCTATTAACTGTCAAGTACCAATCACTTTTACAAAAAAAATAAAGCAATTATGTATACTCTTATCTAGGTTTTCTTTGTAATACAACATGCATCCATTTAGGCAACAATCAATTTTCAAACAACTGAGACCTAATTTTTGCACTGACCTCTTAGCTTGATAAAAATTACTAACCATAGTATTGTTTTTTGGAATGGTGTCACCCATAAGTTGAACCATACGATTAAAACACCCTTCTGACATATTATAATCAGATTTCAAGCTAAGACAGACCAAAGAAACTGACAATTTTGATTGATGCTTGCATCCTTCCCACAATGGTGCTTGCGCAAATGCAAGCATATCAAAGAACTTTAGAGCTTCAGGATTAGGATTTTCCTCCATGCATTCTATCTCAATTATGCCCTCTTGTTCTTTGTCTTGGCCAATTGATGGTCCAGCATGATCCATGATCATTTGCTCATAAGGATTCAATTCTTCCCTTTGCCCACCACTTTCGTAGTATGAACCTTGTAGCACTATTAGAGGAAATTGTGGTAACTCTTCACCGTGGTTTGTCCACCAATAATCATTTGGCATGAACCCTTCCTCATAAAGATCCCTCATCACATCATCAACAAACTTGAAAACATTATATTTGCATTTCTTGCAGGGACACCTTGTTTGTTCTCCTTGCATTTGAAGCATGTCCTGACTAGTAACAAACTATACAAATTCAAACACTCCTTCTCTAAACTTATTTGTCCAACATTTATTAGCATCCAACCTCTAATACATCCACCTTCGGTTCTCAGGAATCTCTATTGATACAAACTACCAACAACAAATCTCCATTAAGAAATGTCAAGAAGTAAGAAAATATAATCATGAAATGAAATGATTTGGTAGTATTTAATGGAGTGTGTTCATACAAACACACAAGAGACATACTATTACATCAATGAAGCCACCATTTATATAAGTGTGAGGCACATCAAAACCTTACATCAAGAAGATCTAAGAAATTATCATTTTGATATCCAAGAAAAAATTATTCAAATTTTCTAATAATAAAGTATTACAGTCCAACAAATTGAAAAAAAAAAATAATCCAGCACATTGAAGTAAGTTTTTTTTTAAAAAACTTACCCTAGTTTTGTATATTTGCTAGCGGTGTATGCATGCAGGTTGGATAAAAATAATACTAATGTGATAAAAAGGAGGATAGTGTGCATCCCAATTTTTTTTTTATGGTCCATTAAGAAAGATATGCAGAGGAAGCAAATCAATCCAAAAAGAAGCTACGCAAAACCAAGAAATGCATAGGATCAAGTATTTTTGGAAGTCCATCACTTTGTAAAGGAAATCCATTCACAAAAATAAACGTCACAAATCTCCACGGTCCCAAAATAATAATAATAATAATAATAACTTTTTTCGACAATAATAAAATTAAAACTTAAGATTTGATGTAAACTATTCAAATTTTTATCATTAGACCAACTTTGACTAATGGGTTAATAATTATATATATCTTATGAGTTATGATATAGTCTCTCCAGACAAATTTTTATGGAGTACAAGGGTTTAATTTTTTTTTTACCAAATTAGTAATTACTGAATAAATGAGAGAAAAATTTACTTAATTAGAGAAATAAAAGACATATTTAAAAGTTACATAATTTTTTTATAAAATCTAAAATATTAATGACATTTCTTAACTATGTCGTAAATGAGATCATACAGAATTTACTTATAAAATTCAAAATATTAATGAAGTTTTTTATTGATCATGTATATTAAATTTTTAAATCTTATGAAATTTTGTCTTTTTGATTTATTTTATGAGAATTTAATTTAAATATAATGATTAAAATAATAAATTCTACTATTTGTAATGCTTTTTAAACTGTGCAATTTTATAGAATTTGGTGCCGCATGTTAATTAATATATCCCATAAAAAATGCAGTCTTATAATTTATTAACAAATATAATTATGTATGTTAAAATTAATTTATTTTCAAGCCTCTCATATACTTGTTTTTTAATTCTTAAATACGTGTTAGATAAATTTTTTTTATCGAAGGGGATCAAGATGATTAGATAATGTAATTCTAACATTTATCGCATAGTTTTTTTTTTCGTGCATGTTGCTTTTGTATGATTACTTTTAAAAGAAAAAGACAATCAAGGAATATCAATATTTAATTTGCCAAAAAGACACAAAACAAAGTGGATTTCATGAGCAATAGACTTCAATTCCTTACATAAGGCTCCAAGAGAGGGGAAAAAAAAATACTCTTTTCACTAAAAGGCTCATTAGCTTAACATAGAACATATATTGGAGGGAATTGCTTTGGGCACCCAGCATTTTTGTTGGAGCACCCAACATTTTTCCAAAATGCCAAAAATACCCTTATGGTATTTAGGGTTACAAATAGAAGCAGGATTTTTTCATTTTTGTAGCATCATTTTTTTTTTCGCAAAATTTTCATCACTTAGTGTAACTTGCTTTTGTTAAGGGCGGTTTGTTAGGAGTATATAGTGATTTTTGATCAGTTTTCATCGTCGGAGAAGGAGAGGTAAGCAAAAAAAATGGTATGTACATACGGATTGTCAATCCATATTGGGACTATGGATTGCCAATCCGAACATGGCCCATAGGATTTTTTTAATTTTTTTTTCAAAAATATAATTTATAATTTAATTTAAAATTAATGGTCCAAGAAGAGATCAAACTTGTGTGACCTGCATTATTAATAAAACACTCAAACCAAGTAAGCTAATAGACACATTATCTTACAAACAAATAGTGTCGTTATATATAACACTAAAATTTCTAATTTATATTTAATGTATATGTAAATTTAAATAATAAATTTTGCAATGATCATTTTTATATAATAATTAATTTCTTTTTATAGATAAATTATAAATAAAAATGATAGGTTTAATAAGTATTTACAAATGTAAAAATATATCAAATTTATTTAATTATCAATTGCTACAAAAAAACATCTAAATTCCATTAAATATCATATTTATTTAATTTTTAATCATTATAATAAACATCTAAATACATCATTCAATTAAATATAAAACTTTTTTAATTATCAAATTTTGTAAATAAATTAAATGAATAAAAAATTTCTAAAAAATTAAAACATATGGATTAATAAATAAATTTTAAATCTTAAATTTTGATTTCAATATTTTTATAACTACCAAATTTAATATATTTTTAAATTTGATTTCAATCATTATCTTAAACTAACAATCTTATCATATTTTAAATTTTGGTTTCAATATTTTTTATAACTACAAAATCAAATATATTATTAAATTTAATTTCAAACATTACCTTAAACTAACAATCGTATTATATTTTAAATTTTAGTTTCCATATTTTTTATAACTAAAAAATTAAATATATTTTATAATTTGATTTCAATTATTATCTTAAACTAACAATCTTATCCTATTTTAAATATTAAATTTTGATTTCAATATTTTTTGTAACTGCAAAATCAAATATATTTTTAAATTTAATTTCAATCATTACCTTAAACTAACAACCTATCTTAAATTTTGGTTTCAAATTTTTTATAACTACAAAATCAAATATATATTTAAATTTAATTTCAATCATTACCTTAAACTAACAATCTTATCGTATCTTAAATTTTGGTTTCCATGTTTCTTATAACTAATAAATTTAATATATTTTTAAATTTGATTTCAATCATTATCTTAAACTAACAATCTTATCATATTTTAAAATTTAATTTTGGTTTCAATATTTTTTATAACTTCTAAATCAAATATATTTTTAAATTTGATTTCAATCATTATCTTAAACTAAAAATCTTATCATATTTTAACTTTTAAATTTTGGTTTCATAATTTTTATAACTAACAGATTTATTGTACAATTAAAAATTATGTTTCAATATTTTTATAACAAATTTTAATTATTAAATATTTTTGTTTAAATATTTATTGTAACTAAAAAATTTAAATTATTTTTAATTATGATTTCAATATTTTTCATAAGTAACAAATTCAATATCTTTTAAATATTTGTTTCGATTTTTTTTAAAAGTTAGACAAATATAATACAACAATATTGAAAATTAATTGTTTCACCAATCTAATCTTAATTTTAGCAATTTAATCTAATATTAGTAATAACTAATATATTTTTCATAAATAAAATCAATACTTAACATATAAATCAGAAAAAATTATAAAATTTCACTAACATTACAAAACAACATTACACTACGAAACAATATAAATAATAATTGACAAATAGAAAATGTCAACCAAAAAAACAAATTTAGAAGAAAAAAAATTGAAAAAAATAATTATTCAACAAATAAAAAACCCATACGGATCAATAATCCGTATGGTTCATACTGATTGTCGATCCGTATGAACATACGGATTGGCAATCTGTATGAACCATACGGATTGATGATCTTTATGAGGGTTTTTCAGAAAAATGTCATTTTTTTTGTTGGAGAAGAAGAAGAAGAAGAACAGCGACATGAACACCGAAAGAGGAACAAGCGGATCAAAGGAAAAGGAAGATGAAGAAGCGATCGTAGGTAGAGGAGAAGGAAACGCGTTGTACAGACGGATAACTAGGAGTATTTATAGTATTAGGGTGAAGGACATTTTTGCCATTTCACCACGGGTGTTGGGTGCCCCTGCAAAAATGCTGGGTGCACCAAGTAACACCCTTAAATATATAGTTGGAGAACAAACAAATCTAATTCAATTGGTTGAACATGTATCTGACATGAATGTCATAAATCACAGTATTGGCCCATCAATTTGTGCACCAAGTTTGAAATTTTTTTCAAATTTGTAGCAGATAGGGATAAGGATGAGGATCCCTCATAATGTTTGTCAAGCTAAATGTTTATGCCAAAGATGGTGTTATAAAATTTTAGAGAAAAAAATAGTGAAAAAGGAGAATTCGAGAAATTTGAATGAATCATGTCTGAAGTATCCACATGTGGACAGTACTCAAGTCACCACATACTACTCAATACTCAAGTCACCACATACTACTCAGTACTCAAGTCTCACAGTTCAATGCAGTTCCTTTGTACCACATAATGCTCAATGGAAATGCAAACAACATATTTACTGAATAACGTGTTTGTCTCATTCTGACTTCTGAGATATATGATCATATAATATGAGGATCACCTTGACCTCATCTCTTTGTTAATTAAAGTCCCCCTTTAGTATAGTATGTATTCATGTATTTAGAAGTTTTCAAGGGTCAAACACAACTATTTTTTCGTTTATAGGAGTAATTAAGTAAATATGTATAGTTTTAGTTATGAAGAGCATTTGAGCCTGCAACTTTCACTCTTTAAGAGGGGTCAACATAAACTAGTAAACTAACCAAATCAAGTATATATCACAAACAATTAAATCATGAAGATGCTTAAACTTAATTAAGAGAAAAGTGATTTAACAAAATACCTACTGGAGAACTTCACAATAATATTGCAGTCTTCAAGCCATTTCCAACCATTGACAACTAAAACTCCTTCATGTCATCATGTAGAAAGAAATGTGAAGATAAATCAGTTGAATGTAGAAACTCGATAACTATATGCATAGTTATGACTAAACTGTGTCTAATGAATGATTCTCACACATGCACAAATAGAAAAACTAGGTTTGAGGAAGGCACTTAGTTCCACCATTCACCAATGAGTGGAGGAGGGTGCTAGCTAGCTTTTCTTATGTGTACGCTTCAATAAATATCTTAATAATATCTACTTACATGTTTTTTTACAAAACTAGTACAGTAAAAATAAAAAAAAGAAGTATCTAAAAAATAAAAGAAAAAAAATGAATATTATAAAATTAAACATAAAAAAATTTGTGGATAGAATACATATATCCTTTTGCTATATAGGAAATCATGATTTTGAATTGGAGCCATTCATGACCATCAAGTACTAGACTTTTATTAGTATAGTTCTAAGGAGACTAGAGTTTTGTCTCATAGGAATATAAGATGTACATCTTGTGTCGTGTCCTATTTTTTTTTTTTTTTGGGAAGAGGAGGGGTTGCTTTAGCCAGGCCATAACAGATATTGCTGCTTCAATCAACAAATTAGTGATTCCAATAATATTCTTTATCAGGTCCAATTATGAGATTAGTCATCTGATACAAGCCCCCTTTTAAGATAGGTGTTTTAATCCTATTAATAAGTGCTTACACGATCAAGTAGTGGAATAATGTACGGTTAGGGGCCATCCTAGATTTATACATTCACAAGTTTAATGTCTAAGAGTTAGAATGTTTCTTATACTCTTTATTAAGAAAGTCTTTTGTTGTTTATTATACACAAGTATATATATAAAGCTTTTACATTATCTCATTTTGATGCTTCTTTCTATCTATTAATTCTTCCATTCTTTTTTATTTTTTATATATATAATCTAGATTAGCCAAAAGGTGCATCTCATTGCATCACCATAATAGTAATGTTCAAGCTGATAATGATAGACTGGTACACGACAGTCATGGTTAATTAAACATTGCCTCATATTATGTCATATCCCAATTCCTAATACAGAGACTACACTTAGTAGAAGCAGCATGTAGATGTTTAAGTAATGTAGTAGAATGACAATATTAGTAAGTTTGCGACAGTTTGACATCAAATCAAAGGTCTGCTTGACACCAAAGTCTGCAGTATCTAGATTTGTCATCATATCACCTAATTGGGAAATTGCCCCATTCTGTAGGGCAAATCAAAGATCTTCTTGTTCTTGGTTTGTCTAGCAACTCACTCTCAGGTCCTATGCCAGCATCAATAGGAAATTTATCAAATCTAAGAGCATTTTGCTTGGAAGGCAAAATGATGAATGGGAAAATTCTAGAAAGTATTGGTCAACTAACCTCGTTGGAAACTCTATATCTACTCGACAACAACTGGGAAGGCACAATGAAAAATATCCATTTCCATAATCTCTCAAACCTAAACATTTTCTCTGCATCATCTAAAACAAACTCATTTGCCTTCAAAGTGACCCAAGACTGTTTTACTCATTTTAAGCATTTGTATCTTGTGGAAATTCATGGTTGTCGAGTTGGTCCTACATTTCATAACTGACTCAGAAACCTAACATTCTTGTAGGATGTAATCCTAGAAAACGTTGGAATTTCTGGAGAGATACCCCGTTGGTTTTACAAAATCTCCTCCCAAATTTTGGAGCTAGATCTTTCTCACAACAAAATAAGTGTTCACCTTCCCAATATGTAGAACTTTTATTTCTATTGGATCCTTATGCCATTATCACGGTTAACCTTGCTTTCAATCAGTTGATAGGCTCAATTCCACTTTGGCCTGGTATCAGTGCTCTTGATCTAAGGAAAAACTTGTTGTCCAGAACAATGCCAGCCAATATTGGCAAAGAAATGTCAAATTTGATATTCTCGTGCCTCTCAAATAACAACCTGAATAGGAGCATTCCACTATCCTTAACTGGGATCTGACATTTGTGGTATCTTTATCTATCTAACAATTATTTGACAACAACTATACCCGATGGGATGGGTATGCTAGGATTAAGCATCATTGATCTATCTAACAACAATTTGTCAGGTGGAATTCCAACTTCAATATGATCTCTGCCTTATCTTTCTAACTTAGAGTTGAGCAACAATAATCTCTTGGCAGGAAAAACTGTCGTTAGGAAACAATAGGTATTTTGGGTCTAGGCCAAGGTATATAACCAAAAACCTTCCATTACTTGCAGAGTTACTGTTAAGAGGTAACACAATCACATGAAGAATTCCCGATGAGCTCCATGGTCTACCTTTTTGACATTTATTGGATTTTGCAGATAACAATCTATCAGGATCTATACCAACATGTTTCGGTGATATGCAGAGTTTCAAACTACCGCAAACTTACTTCATTAATTCAACATAACCATTCATTACTATAGAATGAAAAACCAAATAGCAAGCTAATTAAAACTTAAATAAATACAAAATCAAACAAACCAAATACTAAATTCCATAATCAGTAAAAGAAAGAAAAAGTACCAATTAAGCAACAAGCAAAGGTGTGGCAAGTGTGTGTGAGAAGGTTAGGGTTTCACGAGTCAATTGGGGGGTGTTCTGTAGTGCGGATCTTTGGCGTGGTTGGCCACATGAGCCTGGATTTGCGACCGCGACCAAGAACAAGAGTGGATCTGTAGTTGGGCGGTGGTGTGGTGGCGGCTAACACTCCAAAGGAAGAAAGTTTGTGTGTTGTGGGTTTGTGTGATGTGCGTTTGTGTGTGTTGTGTGTTTTCTATTTTTAGTGTGTTTTTACCGAGTGTGTTTTCTATTTTTATTGTGTTTGTGTGTTTTTATTTTTATTAAGTTTTTTTTTAAGTCCAAGCTTGTTTTAATTTTAGTAAAATTGTTTATATTAAGACTCTTTATTTTTATTAAGTTTGTTTTTATTTTTACTGAGTGTTTTTTTAGTCTTTTAAGCTTGCTTGAACTTTAGTAAAATTGTTCTTAAAGAAAGTTATTTATTTTTAAAGATAAAATAACAAAAAAATAAGTGTCATTTTTAGAAAATTTAATATTTATATGTTGTACGCTCAATTATTTTGTCTAACTTTTAATTTAAAAGGAGTTTTTAAAGTATAAAAATGAAAATTAATAAGCATCTTCTACTTATATTTTTTATTTTAACTTATAAGTAGCTTTTAAGTCCAAAAAAAGTTGGGCCAAACAAAACTTAAGGTTCCCTGACCTAAAATTATAATTTAATTATTTTTATTAAAATTTCCTAACTTAATTATATTTATTAATTTTTCTTAATTTTTTATAACTTTATCAATATAATATTTAATAATTATTTTTATACAAGACAATTAAAAAAATTGATCTTAAAATGTAATATATGAAAATAAAAAATTGAGCTTGACTCTTTTACATAATCAAGCGAGAGTGGTTTCTCAAAAAAAAAAAAGTGGTTAAGTTGTGCATCAAACACGAACATGCACTAGTAACTTTTAATTAATTGTTAAGCTTTGGTTATTGTATTTTTTTGGAAGTCATATATTAGGCCTTGATTGAGCCTTATTGGGTTTCAATCAATCATTAGTGCATATGTTACCCTAAAGTCATATATTGGGCCTAAATTAGGTTTCAATTTAGTGCATATGTTACTCTAAAGTGATATTGAGCCTTGATTGGGCCATCATTAGTGCATATGAATATGTTACACTAAAGTCATATAGTGGGTCTTATTGGGTTTCAATTACACTAAAGTGATATTAGGCCTTGATTGAGTCTTATTGAATTTCAATCAATCATTAGTGCATATGTTACATTAAAGTCATATTGGAAAATAGTGAATACATAAGTTACACATTGAAGGCAATTGCTTCGTGCACCTAACATTTTTCAAACATATGACTTTCACGTTATTAGTACGACGCTCTAACCAATGAGATAATAGGATAATTATGTTATAAAATAATTAATGTTACTATATATAACACTAAAATTTCTAATATATATTTAATGTACATGTAAATTTACATAATATATTTTTTGACAATTAATTTTTATCTAATAATTAATTTGTTTACATATATAATTTGCTAACAATTAATTTTGATCTAATAATTAATTAGAGTAAGCTTACAGATTCGTAATCCGTATGTTTCGCAAGGGTACTTTCAGAATTTTAAAAAATTTGTTGGGTGCACGAAGCAATTGCCCACATTGAACCTTAATAAAGCATTATTGGGCCTTGGTTAGTAAATATGTTAAATTAAGACTTAATTGCAAAATTTGTTCCTCTATTTTGCCTATTTCACCAAATCAGTCCCCCTATTTTTTTCATTCACTATCTGATTCTCCATATATTTCAAAATTCACTATCTTAATCCTCAGCTGATTTTAACTGTTGACTAACCGTTCATGGTTAAATTTTAAATGTTGATTACACTAGAAAGTTGACCAATATTTTCTTAAAAAATAAGAAGTTTAACAATAATGCTTGAAAGGACTAGAACCTTGGTCCTTGGAGTGAATGACACACTCCTTTATCATTACAATCATGTGAAAATTTGAATATTTGGTGCAAAATATAATATTAATATAAGTTTTATGTGAAAATAGTTTAAAATTCAAAGTTTATTTTTTTAATTTATTATATTTTTATAATCTTATATATTATCTTTAAAATATAATATATAAGATTAAATTTTATCTTCACATAAATTAGAATATGTATACTTATATAAGCTTTATTTTATATTATATTTTAAATGATAATATATAAGACTATAAAAAAATAATAAATTAAAAAGAATAACTCTTTTTTAAAGTTCTTATTTTTTAAGAAAATATTGGTCAACTTTCTAGCTTTATGTTTAAAATTGAACAGGTGAATGATTAGTCAACAGTTAAAAAATAGGGAGACCAATTTGGTGAAATTGACAAAATATGGGAAACCTATTCTTTTTTTTTAATTAAGCCTTAAATTAAAGTCAATTTGAGCTTTTAGTGAATGCATAAGTTACCCATTGCATCTTATTGGGTCTTCATTAATGCATAAAATTCTACTTAATGAATCATTAGTGCTACACTTATGCTTAGTATTTTAAAATAGGTAATTTTACAAAATTTGGTTATGACATATTTTCATAATATAAAGGTTATATATTTATTATAATTTTTAATTGATTATATATAACAAAAAATTATTTTGTGTAAAACAAAAATTAAAAGACTAATGATAACCATGATTTATTTATATTAATCAAATAATGTAAATATTAGTTTGCTAATTTTATTAAAAATCATCAAAGTATAATTAAAAATATTATATAATTATTATGATTTACAAAATAATGAAAATATTGATTTGTCAAATTAGAAATCTTACTAATATATTATTTTAAATACTTTTCAAGTATAAAACGTATTTAAGAATATTATATATTGATTATGATTTATAATAAATTAAAAATTTAGCCTCTTAAATTTTCTAGAAAAATACATCCAGTCACTAGCCACAACTATATATTCGGTCGCAGCAACAAAATGTGTCCAGTCGTTAATTTTGGTGTCCAATCGCTAATAGCAACTCGTGGTCTCTAATTTCGATCGCTAAACTGCATTTTTCTAGTAGTGTATACGGGGTATGTTGTATTCCTCAAAATGATTTTATTTTATTTTTTTTCTCTTGACATTTTTCTAGAGTGGTTTCTTTTTGTCCATCATCATCTTCATCGATCACATTCAGAGGTTAGATTACAAGTTTCTTCTTACTAACAATTAATTACGTTGATAATTATTATCTATAGACTACTAATATTTCTTTACTTAATTTCTTATTTTATCTTGGGGGTGATTAATTCTTTTTCAAAGTCTTGTTTTTTCTTCATGTGTGTGCGCAGTTTATGATTCTTGTATTGTTCTTGTTTCACTTTCATAGTTCGAAGGTGTGTGAGGGTATTAATAGTATATAATAATTACACTAATAATATTTACTTATTTTCTTCTCTTTTTTTTCGGGGGGCAGTGATCATGATTATTTTCTTTCTCAATGTCTTCTTTTTCTTTAATTTTCTTGATGCAGTTTATGAATATTCTTGAGTGCATGCATTGTTTGTTCTTGTTTCACACAGTTATGGTTATGGCATCTTCTTCAAAGGTGTGGGAGGGTATAATGCAAGCAGAGACAACTCGAACATTCAAAGGCCTCGCGTGGAATGCTTATAGGGAGGCATTACCCGTGAAATCTTTGTTGTCAGAAAAAGGAGTAATTGGAGATGCCATATGTCTATGTTGGGGTCACTAAAAAAAGATTTTCGATGGAATATTTCCCACGGGATTTATTCTGTCGAAAATATTGGAATTTCCGATGGACTTTTTCGAAGGATTAAATTCCGTTAGAAAGTTTTGAATTTCTGACGAAATTTACCCACAGGCATATTTTCTGTCAGAAAACATTCATTTCCGACAGATTTTACCGAAGGAATTAGATCCGTTGAAATTTTAAATTATCCTCAAATAAAAGACCCCCAACCCTAACCCTTTGTCACTCCCTTTGCGACATTCCGTTGTGCCTCTGCAACCCCGTGCCTCAGTCTTGCCTCTACTAAAATGCACTGTTTCACATATATAGGAAAGAAATAATAAAATAATAAAAACCCACCGCCCCTCCAGCATTCTAAACTCCCGAGACCTCCCCCCCCCCTACCCCATTTCCCAAACTTCCTTTTTTCTCTTTTTGCAGCAGCCCACCCCCCTCCAGCATTCTAAACTCCCAAGACCTCCCCCCCCTACCCCATTTCCCAAACTTCCTTTTTTCTCTTTTTGCAGCAGCCCACCCCCCTCTTAATTCCTATCTCTTCTTCCCCAAAAATTTCATATCTCAATCTTTCACTCATCTCCTTTCACTGTTTCGAAATTTTCAAGCTTTTTGCATCCTTGGGTCTTTCCAAGCACAAGAAGGTGACGGGAGAAAAGGGGGAACACTACTCATTTTCTTAGATTTTTCTATTCGACTTCTTTAAGGTAAAAATTTATAACCCATTATGTTAGATGAGTATTTTATAACACTGAATAGTTATGGGTTGTATGAAAAGGGTTAGAAACTAAGTATTACGGATTTATTGTGGTTTCCTCAAAATCCTAGGTTTGCTAAATTGGGGATTTTGTCAAATCTCTTGTTCTCTCATTTTAAATGCGTAGATTTTGTGAAAAATACGGTGGTTAATCTTCCCAATAACGGTGGAAGCCATTGATTGTGTTATTTAGGTGAGTAGCTAATATACTTAGCGACGTTTTAAAGTTCTTTTTGGAGAAGCAAGTAAACTTCAGAATATACATATATCTTTAGTGAGCTTTGAAATTTAGTTGAGATTTTGATAACATATATAAGGATGAATGTTGAACTATTTGCTTAATTTTATTTATTCTGAGTTCATGAATGATTGTCGTTTGTTACAACGAAGAGATAATGTAGCCTATGAGTTGATTTCTCATAGTATAATTATATTACCGTTTGCTACAACGAAGAGATAATGTAGCCTATGAGTTGATTTCTCATAGTATAATTATAATTGTCGTTTGCTACAACGAAGAGATAATGTAGCCTATGAGTTGATTTCTCATAGTATAATTATATTGCCGTTTGCTACAACGAAGAGATAATGTAGCCTATGATTTGATTTCTCATAGTATAATTATAATTCTGTTTGCTATAACGAAGAGATAATGTAGCCTATGAGTTGATTTCTCACAGTATAATTATAATTTCCATTTGCTACAACGAAGAGATAATGTAGCCTATGAGTTGATTTCTCATAATATAATTATAATTGTCGTTTACTACAACGAAGAGATAATGTAGCCTATGAGTCAATTACTCATAGTATATTTATATGTTCTGTTCATTGCAACAAAGAGATAATGCAGCCTACGAGCTAAATGCCGTAGTTACATAATTACCGTTCACCACAACGAAGAGATAATGTGGTCTATGTGCACATAGTGGAATGAATGTTTGATTATAAAGTATTTATTCTGGGATACCATTTTATGAGTAGTTCTGAGATTATATTCTTTGAGTACATTGATTTCTAAAGCAAGTGTATTTTTTTTTATTTATTTATTTAATGTCATTATAAAATTTCTTGGGATGTAAAGACTCATGCTAAATTGTACTCTCATCCCTGTCCGCTTTTTATATTATGCTCTCACTAAGTTCTTGTGACTTACCCCCTATTTTATTTCATTTTCTTAGATACACAATAGTGGAGTAACTGACTTCTTGGGATTTGCTGATGTACCCAGGAATTTAATTATCTTTTGGTAGGTCTCCATTGCGTCTGATGGATATTTTGTTTGTAACTCCAGTATAATGCATCTATAGGGACCAGGGTAGTAATAGAGTTAAAGAGAATTCCCTTATAATGATTCTCTCTTATAGATATGATGAGGATGTACTTATGATATTTTGAGACACTTGATAGTACTTATAATCAATACTGTTATTTGTGGATATTTTGGACAATATGTTAAGGGTCTGTGTTGCGACCCAAGACCTTGATATTAAATGGATGGAATAAGATATATTTATATAGATTTGTCTAGATATATTATGTGTTCTTTTACAGGTTATTTTGTATAGGGTAGGCTAGCCAGACTAAGGAAGTCATAGTTTGTGCGTCGGTCATGGCCCAAGGGTGGGTCATGATATCTGTGCCTCCGTTGCGCCTCCGCCGCCAACATGTTAGCCCATGACACTCTCAGCCCACGCCAGTGTAGCCCAACCTTGTCTCTCGCTGCTCTTAGCCCATGCTGCTCTCGTTGTAGCCCAGCCCTCGCTCTCATTCGGCATTTGAGGTTTAATTTTATTTCCCTTCCTTCTTTGATTCATTCTATGTTGACATTGTTGCTATGAAAACGTTGCTCAGATGATTTTATGTTGTTTAGTCAATAGTGTGTGATTTGTTGGTCAAAGTCGAACATGAGAGCTCGTGCACTATGGTGGTTACTCAGTCCGTGTGATTGGTTGGATGATTCATTTGCACGTAAAGGTGAAGAGATATTGTTTTTTTTTTCTGAATTTGTTATGTAAAAAAATGAGATCCTTGTATTTGTTTAGCAAGAAGAATGTTTGTTCTGAACTCACACAAAGCCTTCAATCACTCAATGATATCATCAATCTCATCATCACGACCACCACTTTTGATCATAACAATTATTATTACAATAATAATAAAACAATAATAATAATTTCATAATGAATCCCATGCACATGGCATATCTTAACCAACCAATTGTGGCCACTGCAAACAACATGTTTTTGTGGTGAAGAATATGAAGAAAAAAAATTAAGATTTCATGCTCGTGTGTTGTTCTGTTAGGAGTTTGGTCATGGTGGAATCATTCATGAATGAGGGTAAGGTAAATATTTGTGGTTGGTACCTATTACTACTAGGGTGAGGCAATATTTATTAAGATATTATTATTATTGGAGTGTCATCAGAACTTGCTTGATACATTTGATATGATTTAAATAATGGAATCAAATCACATAGTGGCATTTGCTTAGTTTTGTTGTTAGGTCACCAAAGTGGCATGCTACTTGCCATTGTCCAATGTTTTGCAACAATGAATGTCTGTGTAAGTGTAATTGTGCAAGTGTAATGTGCATTCTCCGCTCTCTTTTGTTTTTTTCTTTTTTATATGATGATTAATATGATATGAATGTTATAGGTGTTCTTTTATAAATGTAAAAATGGTACTGGTCCCCCCCCCAAGGTGCCTTGTCTTCATGGTTGTCAAACTCTAGAGTCAACTCGTATACTCTTAAGAGTTTACGAGTTTACTTCAGTCCCATGAGTCAACTCGATAGTAAACTCATTTTTGAGCAAACTCGGAGCAGACTCGGTGGACTCGTGCAAACTCGCGAGTCTGGTCTGAGTTGCGCGAATTTAGTTGAAAAAAAAATCCCACGAAACGGCGTCGTTTTTGCTGTGACTGGTTTAGGGATTTTCTTCCCTTCGTGCTTGCTCATGTATTTTTTCTTTCTCCCTCAAAACCTCACACTGTCACACAGTCACGAGTCATCCCATAGGAGAGTTGGAGGGCAACCTTGTTCTGTTGGAAGGCGCAACACGTGATAGCAGACGACGTGCGACGCGGTGGCGTGCGGTGGTCCACGATGGTAGCAGACAACCAGACAAGAGACAACCTTGTTCATTTGGAAGCTGCTAGTCCAAACTCCCACGAGCACGAGGTCCACGACGAGCACAACCCACGTAAGAATTTCTGAAATTTCATGGTGTTAGGCATAGGCTGAGGCTGGTATCGAATGAATCACTTGAATTTCTGAAATTTCATAGAATTTCTGAATTAAATCACTTGAATTTGAATGAATCCAAATTAGTATTTCTGTATTTGCTTCTGTTAGGAAAGAGGATCGAGGTCGGCCACAAGCTAAACCAAGACCTCAATAAGCTGCTGAATCCAAATTTGGATCTCCTGCTTCATATATTTTGAGCTTATTTGCATATATTACTGCAAGTCTGCAACAAATTTATATCTAAGCTGCTGTAAAAAAATTAATTAATTAGATTTTTTCATAAATCTTTACTTGAATAGTTTATTGTTTCCCTTCCCACGTTTGATATATAGCAACTTAAATAAGGAAACAATTATAAAATTAACCTAAGCAAGCAGGCAATGAGTACTCATATTATGTTTGGATTCTGTGGGTGATTCTATTCCTTTGAGCAGTAATTGCTAATTGGCTGTTACTTACTTGCTACTTGCTGCTAATTCTGTTGTTACTTGCTGCTGCTACTTGCTAATTGTTGTTGCTACTTGCTGCTAATTTTGTTCCATTTTAGTATGTCTGGGACTGGGAGTGGGAATGGATCAGATTCATCAAATGTCAATACAGGCACATCCACAGGTGCAGCAAGCAGAAGCAAAAATGCTCCAGGAAATAGGACTGATATTGGGTGGAAGCATGGGACAGATGTTTTAGGGAATGGTAAAAAAGTTAAGTGCAACTACTGCTCAAAGATCAACAATAGGGGAATTTTCAGATTTAAGCATCATCTTGCTGGGACTAGATGGGATTTTGAACCTTGTGCTTCAGTGCCTGAAGAAGTTAAGATGCTTATGATGAACGTTGTTGCAGAGGTTGCAAATGCATCAGAGAAGAGAAGAAAGTTGAACAATATTCATGAAGAAGGTACTGAGGGAGTGGAAGTGGAGTCAAATAGTAGTCAAAGTGGAATACAACGGAAAGGGATGCTTGCTTTCAAAGGAAGAGGAAAAGTAAAATTTGTTCAGGCTAGTGGTGGTGAGGGAGTTCAAGCAACTTTAGATCAGTTATATAAAAAAGGTGACAAAGATAAAGTTGATGATCAATGTGCTGAATTTTGGTACACAAGTGCCATTCCATTCAATGTTATTAAAAATCCAGCTTTTGCAAAATTTTGTGACATGGTTGGGAGATATGGGGTTGGCTATAAACCTCCATCATATCATGATATCAGAGAAAAGCTTTTGAAAAGAGCAGTGGCCAAAACTGATGTAATGCTTCAAGAATTTAGGAATGAGTGGAAGAAAACTGGATGCTCAATTATGTCTGATGGGTGGACCGATAAAAAATGACGTTCAATTTGTAATTTTTTGGTGAACAGTCCAAAAGGGACTGTATTTCTTTATTCATTGGATACCTCAGACATCTCAAAAACAGCTGACAAAGTGTTGAAGATGTTGGATGATGTAGTGGATTTTGTTGGAGAGGAGAATGTAGTGCAAGTGATAACTGATAATGCTGCAAATTACAAAGCAGCTGGAGAATTGTTGATGCATAAACGAGAGAATTTGTATTGGACCCCATGTGCTGCTCATTGCATTGATTTAATATTTGAAGATTTTGAGAAACATTTGAAGGTTCATCAGACTACTATAACGAAGGGAAGAAGGATCACCACCTACATTTATGGTAGAACAATGTTGATTAGCATCATGAAGAAGTTCACAAATGGAAGAGACTTGATTAGGCCTGGTATGACTAGATTTGCCACAACTTATTTAACTTTAGCTTGCCTTCATGAATTGAAAGCATCATTAATGAGCATGTTTAGCTCTGAAGAGTGGAAAACAAGCAAGTTTGAAACTTCACAAGAGGGAAGAAAAGTACAGAATATGGCTTTGGATAGTCGATTTTGGAAGAACATAACCATGTGCCTCAAAGTTGCTGCCCCTCTTATGGTGGCCCTTTGATTGGTGGATTCAGATGTAAAACCCGCCATGGGTTTCATATATGAGGAGATGGAAAATGCAAAAGAGAAGAAAAAATGCAACTTTAATAACACCAAGAAAAGGTATAATTTCTAAACTTTCTTAGATTTAAAATTTACTTGTGTATTATTTTAAGTTTTAACTATTTCTAATATAGCATATTTGATATCTATTTACTATGTAGCTATGAGCCTGTTTGGAAAATTATTGATGAGAGGTGGGATCATCAGCTTCACAGGCCTTTCCATGCAGCTGCATATTATCTTAATCCTCACCTGCACTATGAACCTACTTTCAGACATGATGACCCTCAGGTGAAAGAAGGGTTGCACATGTGTATGAGAAGATTGGTCAAGGATGTTGCAGAAAGTAAAAAAATTAGTTTGCAACTTGTTGAGTTTCATTTTGCTAGAGGGCTTTTCTCTATGGAAGAGGCAAAGGACAGTAGAAAAATCATGCAACCTGGAGAATGGTGGGAGATGTTTGGTGATGGAACTCCAGGGTTGAGGAGATTTGCTATTCGTGTTTTGAGCTTGACTTGCAGCTCTTTTGGGTGTGAGCGTAATTGGAGCTCATTTGAAATGGTATTTCAATTGAACCTTATGACTTTATTTTATTTGTTTGATAATTTTACTTATTTGGTTTACTCGTTTAGATAGTAATTAAAATTTGATTTTTAATTATAGGTTCATACAAAGAGAAGAAATCGATTACAACAAAAGAAAATGAATGACTTTGTTTATGTCATGTATAACTTGAAATTAAAAAGTAAACAAAATAGAAAAAGTATTGCTCTTCCATTTGATGAGATTGAATCTGACAATGAATGGATAACTGAAGAGGGATATAATGATGAGGATGAGCAACCTCAAGCTGAAGGTCATGGTGACAATGTTAAATTAGTGGGAGATGTTGGAGGAAGTTCAAATGATTCAGTTGTAGATGCTTTTGATCTAGATAATTTAATTTTCTTGGAACCTAATGATGATGATAAACAGTCTGAGGAAGACCTTGATGATGATGGAGATGGTGATGAAAGTGATGATATTCATGGAGATGATCCTATTAGAGGATTGGACATGCTTCTTTGAAGACATTTGTGCTTTTTTTAATTATTTAAATGCTTTAATTTTGAACACTTGTTTTGTAATAGAGTAATATGAAGTATGAACTATGAACTATGAGCTTATTGTCATTTGTTTGCAAATTGGTGCTTTTTGAATATATTTACTTATCCATTTTTTGTAAGAAGTAGACTCTTACGAGTCTACGAGTCGAGTTTACGAGTCGACTCGTAGAGCTCTCACGAGTCTGCGTAGACTCTCGATATTGATAACCTTGCTTGTCTTGGTTGTTTTCATAGATCGTGAACTCTGAGTCTCATTCTTAATTGCCTTTTGATAAAAACTAAAGTGATAAAGTGATGGATGCAATGATCTAGCATGTGTGTGAATAGCACCCATGGGAAAATCAAGAGAAATGCAATAAGAATTTTGGACACAAATTAAACTATTCTCAATAGATACTTCAAATTTTTCAAATATTCTAGGAATTTTTATATTTTCTAATAATCAGAGAAGAGAATTAGCCTAGTTTCGAGGACTAGGGACCTCCAGAAAGAAAGGTAAGAAAGGAAAATTGTATTATTTTCTGTATGTCTTTCTTACATTCAATTTTCCTATATATAGGAAATTAAAATGTTGAAATTTGAAAATCAGAATTTAGCACTGGCAGACACACTAAGAAATGACAGACAACCATATTCTTCCTTATCCAATCCTATCCAGCCACCTCACCGATTCCTAATAGAATTAGTTTACACAAAATCCTTGAGATGCTGTTGTTTGGTGATTCTGCGTGGTGGCCTTTGGGAAATATTCTTGCTTGTCCCCTTCGTGCTTCGTGATGTTTGTTGTATTGCTTCTTGTGCTTACTGGGCTATAACACATAAAGATCATATTTCATGACACTTCCATTAACCTATTTTTTTTTTATCCTTCACAAACTTATATTACCCTTGACCTAGATATATAGCTCAATATGCCTTTTCATAGTCCCTATAAGTTTGCAAATATAGCGCTTCCCCCTTCTAGACCAAGATATATACATACACTTTCATTTTAAAGAAATGAAGTTATCCACAAACTTTGTAGGAATAACCTATAAATGGAAAATGAAATTCATACATAAAAAATAAGATCATGAAACAAATCAATAACACAAAATATAACACTAATACGCAAATGAAAGAAAAAGCATGAGTTAGAAGTTTAGAACGAGAACAAAATTTAGAACAAAGATAATATGAAAGAAATGATAACTGTTTCGCGATCAATCAAATTCTTCAATTTCTTTTTGTCTCTCTTAATAAATAAATACATTTCAGATGATCCATTTAAAAAAAAAAAACAATTCAGTGTATAGACAACTGGACAACTTTTATAACTAAAAGAGAAAATCCTACTTTTAATGAAGGACAAATTACTCACCTTTTCTAATTGAAGAGCAATATCCTAAACTACACTGGGGTCATTCAATTTAAATAGAAGAAAATACACCTTTTAAAATTTTTCAAATTCCAATTTAAAGTCAATTAATGTATTCCACTATGCTTATGAAAAAAATTACATATTGACATTAAAAATAAATTTAGCTGATTTCAAATTGATTTTTATTCATAAACAAAATTTATGTTATTTATATTAAAATATTTACATTAGACTTATTATTATTATTATTATTATTATTATTATTATTATTATTACTAAAATCTTTATATTAGACTAATCAATAAACTTAAATAATTAACATAATTAATTAAAACTTTTTAACGGATAATTAGATCTAATGAATTATTTTTTTAACGTAATCAATATATTTTATTCTGTTCAATTATATTTATTAACAACATATAATTGGACAACCAATTAGTATTCAATTTGTGAGTAAATTTTGTAGGATTTTTACCAGTAAATTTATAAACTTAATTATATGTAGCAAGTGTATGTGTAAATTTAACGTTATTTTTCCATACTATATATTTTTTAAATACTATAAAAAAGAGCTATCATTTTTAATTATAAGATAATTTCTATTGTTGTAAATTTTATTTTATTTTTACAAGTAAGCATTAAAGTTTTATTTTAAAAATGTTTTTAATGTAAAATTATTATCTATTTAATTATAAATTGGAAAACTAAAATTCAAAAATATAATTTTTATATATCATGTTTATTTATTTAATTTATTATTTAAAAAATGTATAACATATTAAATAAAAGTATATAAAAAATTTATACAACATACTATTATTGCTACGAATAATTCATAATTTATTGTAAAAATATCTAATTGATCAGATTTAGTACAATGTCTCATTTGAATAAATTTTAATCAATTATAAAGTGTTGAAAATATATAAATAATGATTTTAAAACTCTTTTCTTTCTCTCTTACTCTCAGCTTCATAGTTAGTCTGTCTTGGGTGATCGTTTCATTACTGACATGTACGTTCTATTATTCAGGTTAGTTGAGATTTTTTTATTGTAGTTGCCTAAAAATTTTTATAATAAATGTGTTAAGTATATTTGTGATTATGGTTATGTTATTTATATTCCATACTTTTTTCATTTAGAAAGTCAAATATTATATGTATGCCATTTTTTTCCACCTAAAGTATGATCACAATTGTTGCTACTAATATATAATAGAGATCATTCTAAGATTATGTATGACCAAACATCAAGGTTCTTATTTTTTTCTTAAATATACAAAATATGAACAATATTCTTTGGAATCGTCATTGGATGTATAGTAGATGCTACAGTGGTAAAAGTGGTTTGAAAAAGTCTTTTGTCGAGGGGGTTGAAGAGTTTGTAAGCAAATTAGCAAGATTGTTATGACAATGATGGTGGATCATAGGTCCCTGTGTTAAATGCGATTGCACTAGGATTTTGGAGGATAGGGTTGTGAAGGTTCACCTTTACAAAAATGGGTTCAAGCCTAATTATTGGATTTGGACTAATCATGGCAAAGACATGCTACATGTTGATTTAAATGAGGGAATAGTTACATGGATGCTTCTACTAGTGCAGAATATGTGGCTCAACATGAACAATTTATGTTAATGCAAGACATGGTGTGTGATGCTCTGAGGCAACCTCAAACATTTGAAGCTCCAAACTCAAATAATACAAACGAACCTCCAAATGAAGATACTCAAAGATTTTACAATTTATTGGTGGAGGCAAATGAACCATAGTATGAAGGGGCAGCAGACTCAAAATTATCAATATCCGCAAGGCTTTTCGCTTGCAAGTCCAATTGGAATGTTCCCAATCAATGCTTGGAGTTTATTGCAAAAATGTTTTTGGATGCAATACCTATAAAAGATGGTTTACCAAAAAAAATATGATGCAAAGAGGTTAGTATTAAAGTTAGAATTGGAGGCTAAGAGGATTGACTACTGTGTGGATGGTTGCATGTTGTATTATGACAATGATGGAGTGTTAACCGAATGTAAATTTTGTAACAAGCTCAGGTATCATGCTAAGACTGTTGGTATTTGCCTATAATACCAAGGTTACAAAGACTATTTGCATCAATACAAACTACATGCCAAATGTCATGGCACTATGAGGATAGAAGATCTTCAGGCATGTTACGCCATCCATCTGATGGTGAAGCGTGGAAGCACTTTGATTGGGAACATGCAGATTTTGTTGTTAATATGCAGAATGTGCGACTTGGTTTATCCACAGATGGATTTAACCCATATATTCAAGCATCATTTTCACCTTATTCTTGTTGGCCAATCATTGTTACCTCATACAATCTTCCTCCAGAAATGTGTATGACTAAACCTTATATGTTTTTTAGTTATGTCGTACCAGGTCCATTTAATCCAACGGTTGGTATTGATGTTTATTTACAACCCTTGATTGATGATCTGAAGAAATTATGGAGTAGTGTTATGACCTACGATGTTTTAAGAAAACAAAATTTCATGATGAAGGCAGCTTTGATGTGGACTATTAATGATTTTCCTCCTTATTGGATGTTGTCCAATTGGGGGACACATGGTAGACTAGCATGTCCATATTGCATGGAGAACACAAAGGCCTTTCAGTTGGCAAACGGGGGAAAACTTCTTGGTTTGACTGTCATCGTAGGTTCCTACCTAATGATCATGCCTTTAGGAGGAACACAAATGCCTTCAAAAATGGGAAGTAGAAAGGGATTAGCCATTACGTATGTTAACACCTACATAAGTATAGCATAGGGTTAGGGAATTGCCAAAAGTCACAAAAATTGGTCTACCACCACCAAATATACATGGATATGAGGAGTGGCACCTTTGGACAAAAAGAAGTATCCATTTGAAATGTACTAAAATGATAATTGTATTTTCTTTAAAATTCATTTTTTAATGCGCATGAACAATGACTGGGTTTTCTTTAAAATTTATAGATTCATGGGCAATTCTAAACAAGCAATGAAGAATAAGGCCTGGGTGCAAGGATCCATTTGCGCGTTTTACATACACCGCGAGACAACTTATTTTTGTGCTCATTATTTCAACAACTTTATGTTGTTGTCGCGCAATTTTAGGAATCAAATTGCAATTGAAGTTGAAAGGCATCCACCGATGTTATCAGTGTTTAACCAACAAGGTTGTCTTTCTGGGAAGGAGTTAATTCACTGGTTAAATGACGATGAGAAAGACTCAGCCCATGTTCATGTGTTGATTAATTGTGTTGAAGTTAAATCATACCTCCAGTAAGTTTCACAATGTATTCCCTTTGGGATTCAATATCGTGCAACATTATATTTGGATAATTCATTTTTGCAATCCCAGTCAAATGTCTCTACTCATAATCTATATGCAGATTTTCCTACTTGGTTCCAGCAAAAAGTAAGTATGTTATTGTATATTTTATTTTGCTACTTTATGTTAAAAAAATATAATTGTTCATACTCATTATATTTGTAGGTTATAAATGAGCCTACAAATGCAAGAAACCAACACTTAAAGGATTTATCGTATGCTCCCATGACTTACATTAAAGAATGGCAAACATGCTTTGTCAATGGGTACAAATTTCATACTCAAGCATAGAGTGAAGGGAAGAAAATAATAAATAATGGGGTTCCGTAAAGGGCCTTACAGAAGGAGCCACATATATGAGCTAGAGTATAATAGTGCAACCTATCCTAAGCGAGTAGTATTATTTTATTGTCATACTAGTTTGATCCAATAAGTAGAGGAACGAGAGTTGATCCTAAATATGGCATAATGGAAATTTGAATGGATAAAAGTTATAATCCATTTGACCCATTCATCAGTACACATAATGTAAGACAAGTGTATTATGTGCCATATCCAACAACAAGAAGGGACAAACATGGTTGGTGTGTTGCAATTAAAACAAAGTCAAGGGTTACATAGATTCTGATCATGTATAAGATGATGTGCTTACCATGTTGAGGAAATGCCACATGTCAATGAAGTCATTGAAGTTAAAAGATTTTTGGATTACAAGATTTAAGAGGTGGTGTTGAAGAAGTAAACCCTGCTAATTTGTCAACAAATGAAGAAGAATCAACTAATTTGAATGGATAATCAAACAATATCGAACAAGACAATGAAGGGGAATTAGAAGATGACTTTGAAGTTTACAATTCTGAAGAGGATTAGACGTTGATCTTTGTTAGTCAGTTATAATGTTTGTTATTAGTGACATATTTGTTTTCTTATAATACTTCAAAACTTTGTTAGTGTATTTTATTTTTGTTGTCATATGAAAGTTCGTTAGTTATCTAATTTCCATTCATCCCAATATTTTATTTGAGTATTTATGTTATAATATTATTTTTCTATATATAGATATGTCATCAAGTAGTGTTGACCCTCCTCAACTCCCGTCACATGACTCTAGTGGGAAAGGGACAACTACGAAGAAAAGATGATATGCAGTTAGACTATTACCACCTTGAGATAGTCTGACATTATCTACCCCATCCCCGTCTTCTGTGTCTATCCCAGTTAGGCCTCCCGATGTTGAACTTACACCATCTCCACCTCCAACTGAAGCTAGACCATCTTCATCTCATGTTAATGCACATGGACCATCTCTAGTACCTGCATCCACACCATCTCCATCTTCCGTTGATTCTCCCCAATACCTACATCCACACCTTCCCCATCCCCGCCTATGTGCAACATGCCTACAGATGAAGATGCTATAAATTTAGTGATGGAAGCCCCGCCCCCCCCCCCTTAATGATCATCCTATGGTTACGCTAATTAATGGAGCATAAGTATTACAAAATTTATATGATTATCATTATATATGATACATCACATGATATTTTACTATTTTGATTAATTATTTTTTATATTTAGGTTTCATCCATCTAAGGTTACGGCAAAGACTGTCATTTTGTCCATTAGGCAACAATTTGGTCAGCCTTGGCCTACATGGAGAGCGATTCCAAAAGATCATCAGGAACTTTTTTTCCAGCGTTTTAAGGTAAATTATTCTTTTGTTAATGAATTAGTTCAAAGGTTGAAATGGATAGTAATGCTATTTTTTTTTTATTTTAACTGAAATTCAAAAATTCGTATTTGTTAATTGTGTAAAATTTCATGTCTTTGTTATACTTTAGAGAAAATTGGTCTGGAGACCTGAGGAAGAGAATGAAATAAAAAAATTGGCCTCTCATAGACTTTCTGAGATGTTTAGGGATGCCCGAAATGAACATAAAAGGTCATATTGGATTGGAGATCATGTTTGGAATGATCTGTTATCACATTGGAATGCACCTGAGTATCGTTCCAAGTGTGCACAGGCCAAAAAAAATTAGGCATTTGAAAAAGGTGGGTGTATGCACACAGGTGGCTTTATTAACTTGGAGGATCACGCCATTCGCTTGGTATGTACATTAAAATTATAATACACAACTGTTTATACTTGTTTAATTTACCTATTAATGTTTATTTTTTAATGTTTGTTAATAGTCAGAGGAGCTTGGCTGATCTGTATATGTAGATAAGGTTTTTCAGCAAATCCATCAAAAATGATTTGTGATAAATTTGCAACCAACAAATTTGTTGGAAATGATCCATGAGAGATTTGAGACAGAATATTTCGTCGGGAATTATCCATGGGAAATTTGTGACCAACAATATGTTAGAAATGAGCCACGGGAAATTTCCGACGAAAATTTCGTTCGAAAGAATCCTTAGGAAATTTTCGACAGAAAAAATCAGTTTGAAATTTCTGACGAAAACTGTCCGTCGGAGAATTCCCACAAATTGTTTCCCACGGACAAAAAAAATTATGTTGGTTAAAATTTCCTACGACCGTTTTTCCGACAAATTTTTGTCCGTTGCAAACCTGTCGAAAACTTCCAATTAGCGACAGACTTGTAGTGTTACCGACATAATTTTGTCGTCGAAAAAACACTTTTTGTAGTGGGTGAGTCCAACGAGACACAACCCATGCATTCTTACTATGTGAGGAGGTTAAGCCAATTTGGTTTGCGTCTCCATTAGGGCTTAGAGTGAAATTGTTGTTACACAATAATGTCACCACTTTGTTACAATGGATTGAGCAATGCGTGGATATTTTGGATAAAAAAGCAATGGGTATGGTCTATGCCATCATGAGGGCACTATAGCACAAACACAATGCTTGGGGTTTGCTACATAAGAAGATACTAGAAGATTGCACACAAGTTATAGAAAAGGCTATCTTGGCGTGCACGTTCATTTCAAAGGTAAAAGAGGAGAAACTATCACTACTAGAAAAAAAGACCTTCTACAACGATTGTAACGTAACCGTCTTTGAAGTCAATGTTGTCAAAAATCTTGACTTTGGAGACTTTTGATGACGGTTCCATAAAAAATCGTCTAAATCAGTTCTTTTAAGACTTGTCTTAGAAGGATATTCTTCTAAGACAGTTGTTAGCTAAGAACCGTCTTAGAAATGTGTCTTTCTAAGACGGTTCTTTCTTAAAAGAATCGTCTTATTTTCTAACTTGGTTTATTTGAGTATCATCATGCATGAATTTAATTTTTTTTCAATAAAATAAATATAAAATAGAATAAAAGTAACCACTCATTTAGTTACTCTGATTTTCTTATGAGACACACATTAGATTTTAATTAAGTATTCAAATTTAGCATATATTCTATGCAATTCTATACAATGAATCTACATGAGACACACATTTGATTTTAATTAAGTATTCAGATTTAGCATATATTCTATGCAATTATATACAATGAATCTACAAAAAAAAATGAGAGGTATGAGAACAAAATTTTAGTGCATACATATAAAAATACTCAAAACATTAAAAATACCTAAAATTAAAGACAAATCATATTTCATAATTAGTAAGAAAATTAAGAAATCACCAGGTTGCACCATGTCTGACAAAGAATGAATCCTCAGCCAACTATATCAACAAAAAAAATGATGCTCGAATAAGAATATAAGGTAGATCATAATTTGCCATGATAGCAAACACATTATACTACTAAAGCTGCTTAAATCTTACATGGCAATAGAAATATAAATGGAATGATGACATTAATTATTAAAAAAGGTTAACTTTATTAATTAATATCCTCACACCTCAACATATATTATTTTGAACTAGGAAACAAATAAGGGGAATTAAATCAGAATTAATTATCAGCTCTGTCCACAACCAACTATCCTGAAAACTACATTATTAGCTATAACCCAAGAATTATTGCTTTTATCTCTAGTATCCCCCTTCATGCAAAAGCCCTTTTAACTTGGAAGCACAAAGCCGATTGAAATTCAATTTAGTTTCAACATTATGACATTTAAGGTAAATAGTATAAAAAAATGCAAGACAAACCTTTCCAAGCCCTGCACCCATTATTGCACTTGTTGGTGTTAACATCTAGTTTAAAAATATGAATGACTTACTCAATGTCAACGTAAATAATACACATTCATACAAAAATTTAGCAGATGTTTCAAATACATGAAATTGAAACACAAATAATTATGAAACATTAGAACTTACCATTACAATATCAACGTATGAGTAAGGGAAATCCTTTTTTTTCTAAAAGTTCCATGGACATCAAAACATGCCACAACACATATAATCACTTAATATGAAGCAGATGTACAAATAAATGCATTTAAGAAAAAAAATTAAGTTCCAAAAATAAATAAAAAAGGAGTAGAAAACAAGACTGGAAGTACCTAGAAATTAGAAAGTTGTTTTTTTGTATACTCTCTTAACTAATTGGAGGATAGCACATATGTAAGAACATTCAACAAGGTTGCCCAATGATATGCAACAATGACTTTTAACCAGTTCCAAACTCCCAAGTTAACAATTAAAAGTTGGAAGTAACAAACATGGGCAACTAGTAATATTTTAAGCATGGACAACAAATAACAAGATTATGATACAAGCTAGTGGCAATCATTAATAAAAGTGTATGTCATGATAGTGATAAGCTTTGTTGTGTCCTCTACCACGACATACATATAAATAAATAAAACATATAAAAATACTGATAAACAAATTCATGTGGATAAAAGGTTCACATTCACTTCACTATTACCAAATAAAACTTATTAAAAGCATACCCAGCTCAGAACAAGGCCATCAAAGTTTACAAAAAAAAATGTTAAATCAGTGAGGTAAAATAAAATAAAATAACATCATGCAATTAAAATAAAAATTCATCCCCAATGTCACATCCTATCAGAGCATTGTGTCTCAGTGTCTTGTTGCATAATGTTCTTTAAAGTCATCTACCTAGTCATCTGCTTCCACAAACACAAGGTTTCAAGATCATCACAAGATTCAAACACAAATAACACATAGGAAATGAGTTATCACATTTCTAAAAAAAGTAAAAATAAAAAAGACATGATCAAAATAAATTATAGAAGTATTTATAACATAGCTCAACTTAATACAATCTATGTCACTTCACCATTTTATCATTTAAAATTCATTTTTCAATCACCAATCACATTACACATGAATCATACACTCGGGTCAAGACGTAATAACACTCATGAATTTCATAATAAACAATTAGCAGACATTATACAACAATTATACTAAGACTCAAACCTATATGCAATGTGGGACCATGTCAGTGAAAAACCACACTGGGGCGCTTAAGAGTACGTAACAAGACACACCACACAATGTGTATGTCAAGTCACTCTTACTAAGTAAAATCATAAGGTAATCAATTAGGGTCACTCTGTTTTGTGAGAATACTCCAATCATATGAGATCAACATAGGCTTAAAAGAGCACTCAAACCGAATGTCTTTACCCCTAAGACCTAGACTCCGAAGAATCCATTAGGGCATCACCTTCCTGGTTTAGGTCTAACCCCTAAAATAATTTTTGCACGCAGACACTGCTCATGAATTATATAATACCCATAACCACACACTCATGTTTCAAACACGTTTAACACATTGTGCTACAATTTAACACTTTAGGTTCCTAACTAAGAATCCTACACTTTACCTTTAACATTGCGCATAAACACTTTTCTCAATGTAAACATCAGTCGGATTATTGTATAATTCTCAACTCACAACACAAGTATTGTCACATTAAGTGTTAACCACACACTTATTCACAACCAAATTCATGTCAACAATTTTAACATATCACAATGTCAAAATCCACCATCACATGCTTACGTGTATCTAAAAAATCAACACATGTTCAACTTTGCACTTATGCTTAATCTCAACAACAATGTTATAATCTCATTATGACAATTTATCACGTTAATCCAATACTTCTTGTCCAAAATACAAAAAAATTATACGAAATTTTTCTGACAACATGGGGAGTAAAACCCCTCAAACAATTTCACATAATCATATAGGAAGAATTTCAATACAATAAACATCCCTAAATAAACCCCAATTTTATCCTCTAAGGATCCTTACACATGTTCATTCTAACCCTAATTGCGATAAACTAATCCCTTACCTCGAAGTGGGCTCACGTGTCTAGTTTGGCAATGATAGTGGCATCTCTAGCGGTTGTCTAAGATTCCTCAAGCTTTTTCTCTGATTGTTCTGCTAGGATTTCCAAGCGCTATAGAGAAGTAAAAGAGATTGTAGCCTTCATTTCACTATCAATGTGCGAGACTAATTTCTCTCTGCAAAAACAATATGTCATAAATCTCAATGGTGATAATATGTTAAAATGATTTCCAAAGATGGTGTCCAAATTTCATGATGATCCAACAATTAACGAGTTCGCCATTGTAGTTTTACTGGGACAAGTTTGAGTGTATGCGGGAAAAAAAAAGTTCAGTGTGAAGGACATTTATTCCATCACAGACACTAACTCGCAAATCCCAACGGTGGGTGTGTTAATAATAAAGTTTAGAACCTCGCGTTCAAATTTCACGATGATCCAATGGTTAACCAGTTTGGGATTGTCATTTTATTGAGACAATTTTGAGTGTATACATGAAAAAAAATGGTTTTGGGAAAGGAAGTAGGAAAAACGGATTTGAGAAGAAGAGTGAGCCTAGATATGTGTCTAAATGTAAAAAGTGACCTACTACGTCTCTATTTATAGTCAGGGTACTCTGAACTTATTATTTATTATATTTTTATTTATTTTATCATTTTAGATAAAGAAAATCTATTTTAACCCTTCTCAACTGAATAAATAAAATATTTTTTATAAAAACATATTTATTTTATTTACCTAAAAAATATTAGTTTAATTAATAAAATTATTTATCTTATTTATTTAATTACAAAACTCATTATTTTTCTAAAATTCTATTTATTTTAAATAAAATCATTTTTAATTTATTTTATGAAAAATGGGATGTTACATTTGAACTATTTTTCAAAGAAGATACTATCACTTCACAACATAGTTTCAACCCACCTTTTCAGTTGATCAAGGACTAGGAGATGTCTGACTGACAGTACTTTTCAAATTTCTGGTATCCCAAAACTTCAACACACTGAAATAAACCAATTGCTTAGTAAAATAAATTAATTGAAGTAAAAATATCAAAAAATTAGATGTTTACTTCAATAGGTAATTTTTCCAACTAACCTATCCACCGCCCCAACAGTGGCTATAGAAACCTGGTCCTAAAGATAAAGAATAGACGTAATGCTCATTGAACCTGGTCCTAGTTCGTCTTGCTTGAGATGAAATATGTGCTTGACACCACTCATTGAATTAGTGAAGTAAACAATTGATAAAAAAAAAGTAGGAAAACAATTGGTAAATAAAAAAATATAATTACAAAATAATCATTAACAAATTAGGAAAACAATCATTACATGAGTTTTACAAATAAAAAAGCAGTCACTTACCATATGCTAACTTCTCCATGCCTACTCTTAGTAGTGGACTTGCATCTCAGGTCCCTAATACGAAAGGATCCATCTCTAGAACTAGAGACAATAATATTTGAAAATTTGGAGATAAAATGAATATTAAATAGCTAAATACATCACACTACAAGTATAGGAAAAAAATTATGTAGTTTAAGCAAAAACGCGGGTAAAATGAAACATCACTAGAATTAGTTGGATGAGAACACATGGATTTCACACTTCTTGTGTGCCCAGTCAACACTCTAAGACACTTTTGCTCTTGAACATCCCATAATTTCATCTGTAAACATATGTCATAAGAACATTCAAAACCAAAACCATCTCAGAATAAAAACTACTTATTAAATACTACATCCATTTACATAAAGATCACAAAAGCCTATTCGATTCTAACTCAGTCACATCAAATCATTATCTATATAGACTTGATTCAACTAATCTCATCAAAAAAATTATGTGATGAAGTCCTATGCTAATAATAAGTCACTGTTACGTGCATAAATAACACAAACATACTGTTTGATCCCCAGAAGTAGTGAGAATCTATGTATCTTCCTACGAACAATTACAAGCCATCTCATGTCATACACAACACACTAGAAAATAAACAACTCAAAAGAGGAAAAAAAATTTAACAAAGTGGAAGAAAGGGAAACCTAAAATTCAATTGCAATCAAATTGGTCCAATTGAGTTGCCAAAGCGGATGGGAAGAGGCCGAAAAAATGGTAAGAAAAAATGAGTTTCTCTTTTTTGAGACAACAAAAGCAGATTCATTCAAAATCAAAATAAAGGAGTGGAGATGAAGGGCTTGTTGTCGCGAAAAACGTGTTACTCTTCTTCGAGGAACCGGTGGATGTGGTTGGTGGTGCGGAGGAAGTGGACTGGTTCGGTTTTGGGCTTGATGTGGTTGTAGTAGACGTCAAACAACTCGGGGTTTTGGTCGAGAAAGGTTTGGGCTTTGACCTTGAGGCGCGGGTGTTTGCATTTCTTTTTGAGGTAGTGAAGAGGGATGACTTGACCCTATTCTAGTTCTAGAGAACATACCTTGAAGCTTGAACATGAATTAGTCGCACAGGCACTAGAACGATGCTGGGAAGGTGAGAGAGAAATGGGGGGTGATGGTGAGGCTTAGGGTTTTGAGAGAGAGAGAGGGGGGTATCGAGAAATGAGCTTGCGAGGGACTTTTGTAAAAACGTCAACATCAGTTTTTTTAAAACCGATATTATCTTAGCATTCACAACATTGGTTTTTAAAAAATTAATGTTGAAATGGGAATCTTAACATTGGTTTTTAAAAAAATTGATATTAAAATCGGTCTTTAACATTGGTTTCTGTAAAACCAATGTTAATGATGACATTTTATTTACACAACCAAAGTTAAATTGATGATGTTAAAAACTTTTTTTGTAATACTGACACTTTCCTTATTTTCCACAAAGTTGTCAAGTGGAAACCATTGATAGGAGTTTTGTAGCAAGGGAAAGGATATTATAGAAATTAAAAGGTAATTTAGAGAAGGCTACTCAAAGAATAAAGACCTTGGCTGATAAACATAGGATCGATAGAGAATTTATAGTTGGACATTGGGTTATGTTAAAATTGTCACCATGATACTTTGGACCTTATGATATATTACAAAGAGTAGGACTAGATGTTTACACCCTAAGCCTCATTTAGAATTCATCCCACATTCCATGTATCATTACTTAAGCCTTGTCCCAATTCAAGCATATCTTTGCAACAACTACTGGATGAGTAGGGACATCTAGAATTGCCAAAAGATCCTGAAAGAATACTGGATAGAAGGATTATACAAAAGAAGCATAGAGCAGCCACATAATGGAAATGGAAGTAAGAAGAAGAATCCACTTGCACTACTACAAAAAGATGATTCTACATCGGTTCTAAGTCACTTTTAATGACGGTTTCAAATCGTCTTTGTAGTCAACGCCATAGAAAGTTAAAATTTTCTACGGCGGTTCTTGAAAAACTATCTTAGAAAAGCTATACATTCTAAGACGGTTCTCAGGAACCGTCTCAAAATATAATTTTTTTAAAAAAAAATAAAATAAATTTAGTTAGGATTCTAAGACTATTTTCCAAAAAAGACCGTCTTAGAACGTACAGCTTTTCTAAGACAGTTTTTCAAGAATCGTCTTAAAATATAATTTTTTTTTTTAAAATAAAATAAATTTAAAATTCTAAGATGATTTTTCAAAAAAGACCGCCTTAGAATGTAGACATTAAACTTCTTAGAATGTATTTCTTTTTTAAAAAAATAAAAAATATGGAGGATTCTAAGACTGTTTTATGAGAAAACCGTCTTAGAATGTAGACATTCTAAAACGATTTTCTCATAAAACCGTTTTAGAATGTATTTGTTAAAAAAATAAAAAAAATATTAAAAAACTTGAACTTCCTCCATTGGCCTTACAGTATACCGCCATTCACCTAAAATTATAAATGTCTATCCAACTGAAGGATCCTTAAAAATTATAAACTAAGGATGCATTTTTTTATTCTTTGGAAAGAAACTAAGGATGCATTTAAATAAAGAATTTCATTCAGAACTTATTTAATATACTCCTACCAAATAAAAATATGTTCATAAAATTAACAAAATTATTGAGATAAGTTAAAAAAAACTTATTTTAATAAGTTTATCTGTAAATCTTATTAAAATAAAGGCTCAAATTTAATATTTGTTAATAAAAAATATGAAGATAAAATTGTTTTTTGTTTTAATATTAAAAATTTAAATACCCGAGTTAAGAATATTAGACGCACCAGCCTACCCAATTTTCAGTCCACTAAATTGGAGCCTAGTGCCTGGACATAGAGCTTAATTCACTGTTTTTTCTATAACTTCAAAATAAAAAATAATAAAACCTATTTTTTAATTTAAGTTTATAAACAATTAATTATTACACTTAGATTCTATTATTTTTAAGAGGAGCAACTAAACTAGAGCCAAGTGCCTGAACCTGGAGCTGCCTAATTTACTTTCGTGGAATCTATCATGCTACATCAAATTTAAGAATTCATCATTTTTTACTTATTTAAAAATACAAATAATTCATATATATCTAATTAAAAATTTGTTAATCTATGTCACATTTGTAAGCTCTAAACTAGTTGAAGAATCTAAGAAAATATTAGAGTTAGAACATGTACAAGTGAGAGTAAGAATATTATGTGCAAATGTTGATAATTTTTTTAATTAAATCTTAGAACTATTTGCCACTTTTAAATGTAGGATCTAATTAAAAGAAAAATATAATAACTACATTTTGAGGCAGTTGCATGAATAATAAATAACAAATAGGCAAAACTTGGTATAGTTTTTAAATAATCATTAACAAAAACATAACACAGAGAGAGGTTCAGATACATACTTCTGTTTGTAGATCAACTGGAAACAAATTTATGGCTTCTGTGTTGAATGAGAATCCACTGAAGATGACACAATTTTTGCATTAGTGACATGCACAATGGAAAATAATGGGTAGAAAACAATTAACAAAGTTAAAATAAAAAATAAGATAGATACTACAATGAATTCCTTGAGCTAGCATTTCTCAAGTCTCAATACATAATGATTATCAAGGTGGGTACTTAATGAGCACGCACATGCAATTTACAAGCAGAATGAAATGAAATAAGACCAACTCAACTCAAAATGTAAGAGTAAAATAATTATATGTAGCCTTGAGACAATGTGAATAGAAAAGCTATACCAAGTTAGATAACCAAATTTAATCTTATACCTATCAACCAATCCAATAGTACAAAATTATTCACGAATATGTTAGATAACTTTGTAGAAAACCCTACAAGACTAGAAGAGCTTTAGCTTAAGTTTTCAAACTGCTTTCTATCATGTTGATCTCAGTGTCAGTAACAGGGTCCTAGATCTATTCTCCGAAATATCTCAACCAACAGAAAAAATAACATCAATTAACGATGAATAATCATACGGAAAAAGTAAATCACCCTGATTTTTGAGAAATGCTATAATCGATAATAATAATAATAATAATAATAATAATAATAATAATAATAATAATAATAATAATAATAATAATAATAATAATAAGAAAATCCCCTCCTATGAGAAACAAAAATGGCATCATACAAGAGAAGCATGGCGAAGAGAGTATTGTTTAGAGAAGTTGTTGTCGGAGGTGACGGTGATCTTGCTCCTGTCCCTGGTGATGGTAATGGAATCGCCGAGTGAACCGGCCTTGCTGCCGACCTTAATCCTCTCCTGAAGGAACTTCTCCAGAGAAAACCTTCTTCTTCTTCCCCTTCTTATCCTCCACCAGCTTCACGCAATTGATCACGAAGCTCGCCCCTTCTTGCCCTCCGCTCCGCTCATTTTCCCGCCTCTCCCTTTCTCCCCTAGCAATGGTGATAAGCACTAGGCTAGGGTTTCTATCTTTTAAAACACCAACAACACATGTCGTTTTATTATAAGCCAGGTCCAAACTACATGGGCCGAAAACAACGACGTTTTTACATATAAACTCGTCATCGTTATCGTTCCCCCTAGTACATTCTAAGGTGGTTCCGTAAAATCATCTTAGAATGTGTGTCATAAAAAAAATTCTTCTTAATTACAAAACTGTCACCGCGTGACATTCTAAGACGATTACATATAACTGTCTTAGAATGCACGTCATAAAAAAGTAATTTTTTAGTAGTGTGAGAGACTTGGTATGAACTGAAGAAGAACTTTCCTAACTTGTTTAAGCTAGCTCACCCTTGAGGACAAGCATGGTGTTGAGGGGAGGGTACTGATATGCACAATTCTATAAATAGGGGTAAATGGGACAATTCATTGTAATCGGGTAGTTAAAGTCCATTAGAACAGTTGTGGTATGCTTTGTATATTACCCTTATTATGAATAACAAAAGCATCAGCTTGAAGGTGTTGAAAACACTTCCAGCTTAGAGAAGACAATACATCAACATCAAAAGAAATGAAAATAAAGTTTGAAAACTTTGAATATAGCTAAACATGTCGGAAAGACATTGGCCAAAACAGAAACTTCTTGAAATCTTTGACCGACTTCAGCTTTCTCAATCTTCTTCCAAGATTCCAAAACAAGCATCAAAGTTTAACTATCAAGCGAAATCAATAACAAGACCATTTGACAGAAGGTTAAATCATTATTAATCAATGAAACTATCAAATCTTAACCACCAAGCAGAAACTATACCTCAAAGTTTAACCACTACTAGGTAGAAGCAATGAGGCTTAACCATCAAGAGCAAAAGCAAAACAGCAATTCAATGCTTAACCATCTATGGCAAAAGCTTAAATAATGCTTAATCACCATGGACAAAAGCTTACATCAACAAAATAGAAGAATCATAAAATCTGTCTTCTATGAGGACTTTTCACAAACACTTTGTGAATCAACAATAACCAAGGCTTAACCACTCATGACAGAAGCTAAAATCATCAAAACAAGCAATAAGCCAAGATCTTCAAAAGCATTTAATCAAACACCTTGTAGGCAAAAAAATGGGGGGGGGGGGGGGAGGGGGCACTGCTAGACATGGAGAAACTTACACAAACTTCATTTGGAGTCAAGAACTATCAATTCTGAGAACACATCCTTACTAAATGAGAAAGCTATTGTTGTTACCAAATTTCAACTAGTCAATATTGTTGAGGAAGGGTACTCACTAGATGAAGTAATGGGTGGAAACATAATAGAGGCAGAAGGCTATGGTGAGGTCATAAACAACATAGGAGAATGAGCAGAGAATAGAGCGCTGGAAACAGTGAGGTGGAATTGCCTTCTTCTTAATCTAGCTGAGACTAAACTAAGGTTTTTCAAATGGTACCTGCTTCAAAGGGTTAGCCTCTGACTTCCTGTTGGCAGGAGGAACAACAATTCGGCCACCAGAAGTAGTCGAATATAATGGAAACAAATGCATTAAAAACATAGATCCTACATCTTTTGATGGAAAGGGCCTAGTTGAATGCTAAGTCCAAATTCTTCAATGCCTTGGGAACAAACCAGAATAAGCAGAAATAGTTGTCAAGACCATTTCTTTGAATGAAAAAAAAAAATAAACGAAGCAGCGAAAAAAAAATATGGGTGGAGGTTGATATTGCTTTGATACCATGATAAAGTTCATGGTAGAGAGATGGAAAAAAGAGAAAAGAGAGATTGAATATCACTTTGGATAATACTCAAAATGAGCAAATCAATTTTTACATGAATACATTGAGTCTTATATAACAAAACTTGTAATTAATTTGCAACTAACTAAACTAATTTGTAACTAACAAACTAAATTGTAACAAACTAAACTAATAACTAACTTCTAATCAACTAAACTAATGTTTATCTCTAATAAAATATTTTAAATTCCCTTTTCCTCCTCTTCATATCCTCCCAATATTGGAGATGAACAAAATTTAGATAAAAAAAATATTTCTTTCCTTAATTCCCCATCCATGTGCTCCTAAAATTAATCCAAATAACTAAAGATTAAGAGAATTCCTCCCTCCCCTCCATTAGTATGTTTCCTCCATACAAAACAATATGATAATCTATTTTATTAGGACCAACCTCAATTAATTATTACTATCCGGTAGATATGTGATTAAGAAAAGGAAAATTTTAATCTATGTCCCTGGAACATTGGTTAAGGAATTGAAAAAAGAGATTATTATTGAAATGTGTAAAATTGTTCCGTTAGAAACTTTTGTTATTTTTTCTTGTGATCTCCACAATAAATACTTTCTTTTTTTAATTTTTTAACCAATGTACTAAGGTAAGGATGGATCCAAAAATTTTATTTTGTGAATAGTATTAGAGAAATTGAAAACATTAAAAATTAAAAAGATAAACTGTATAAAATTAATACCAATTTTTTGTCTTTTACAACATTTTACATTCATCTTTTTAAAATAATTGTCTTGAGACAACACCTATTTTATGAAGACAAAAATAATATTTTCAATATATTCAAGTAAAAAAAATATTTTGTGGGACAATTATCCCCATTATTTTGCACATAAATCCGTGCTTAACGTTACACACATTGGTTAGCAAACCCTTGATAAAAATGGTTACAACTCTCCACTATGGCACTACCACAGTCCACATGTCACTGCCACAATAACTATGTCACCAATATAATGTAAAACGTAAATAACGATAAAATCATGTAGAAAAGAAACTTGTGTGGTCAAAACATGGTCAAACTCCAATTATATCTCAATGCAACAACATATCATACCTAAAATTGTACATGTAAAATTTTCTTTATTAAGAGAAAAATCAATTGCAGAATTAAGTTTCTAGTCCTGCAAAACAATGTTCACTTTTTATTGATTGGAAGAAACATTGGCTATTTCTGCAGCATCAGATTGCAAGCATTCTGATGCCTCATTAGGCACATCCTCAACCCAAATTCTCTCACCATAATCATAAGCCACTGCTGCTAAACACTGTGCCACTTTATTGGCATTGTGAACCACCAATGTCAGAGATGATTCTGTGCCCTGCATCATGTTTATGCACTCATCTAGAATTTCATTCAGGTAGGAAGTGTAATCACTAGTGTTGTTGTTTCCTTGTGTTAATATGTTCCACTGAGTGTACAACTGTTGGCAATCGGTTTCGAAAATAACTTCAGGAAACCAGAGCTCCTCTGCTTTCTCAATAGCCCACTTGTAGCAGAGTGTATCAGCAATTTCGGAATCATAACATTCATCTGCCATAAAATATGTACCTGCAGCATTTAATGTAAATACGCCTAATAGTCGAAGAAAGAGTTGAAATTAATTTAGAATTTTGATCCTTTATTTATATTTAGGTTTCAGTTTGGTGGCTTATATGAAAAAATTACAAACAAAAAATACCATTTTGATAAATAAAATTCAAGTTTAAAAAGTTTTCGTTACATTCAAAATTGACATAATTAACATGAAAACCTTCTGGGCAAACTAGTTTGAAATAACAAAGATAAACAATCAAAATTGTAATTCAACCATACTTAACATATTCAAAGAAAGAGTTTTAATCATATTTACTCAAACAGAATTGGTTCTCTATGTGAGATAAATATGATTTGTACCAAAAAATAAAGAAAAGAAAAGAAATTGTACCTGATGCCATAGGTTCACCTTTAGAGTTTCTAAAAACCACTCCCAATCCGGTCCCAACATCCTCTATCACAGAAGCAGCAAAGTTGGCCTTAATTTTGGAATCCAAAGGTGGGACCCACTCATCAGTAACAAAGACAGACAAGGCCTTGGCCATAACCTGTGCGAAATCCAATTTCTTCTTTTTTAGAACCCAAGCATTGCGTTTGTTCCACAAACCCCACACCATGGCACATAACATGCCCATTCCTCTCTTGTCCAAAACATCCACACACTGATCAACCCATTGTAACATGGTGATATTGGCCACATTGTGCCAGGAGTCCACTCTAAGCCCCAATGGAGACCCTAACCAAAAGGGCTTAACCCCTTCACATAGCAACAAAGCGTGTGTGGTTGTTTCCTTGCACGTGCCACAACATGGACACGTGTCATCGTCTTTGATGATGCCCTTTTGTAACAACAAAGATCTCACGGGTAATCCTTCCCTGCACGCACGCCACAATAGTTTCCTGCACCTTAGTGATGCCGCTGCTTTCCATATACCCTCCGCCACCTTTGAATTTGAGTTCAACGCACTTGAACTACCACTTGCCATGTGACTGCAAGAAGAAAGGAAAAATAAAAACACCCCCAAGAAAAACAAGAATTAAAACAAGCAAGTAAAGAAATATTAGTAATGTAGTTATTAATAGTATATAATTATTGTTGTATGATTAAGGATAAGAGTAGGGCTATATTTTATCAACGTAATTAAGAGACTTACTTTCAATGTGCCATGCCATAAACTGCAAGAAGAAAAACTATTGTGGCTACCTTATGCATAATGATACCATCTTCAAAAAACTTGGAAACAGAAAACACACGTACCCACAAGAAAAACAAGTAAAGAAATATTAATTAGTAGAGTAGTTATTATTATTATTATTATCGGAATAGCCTTATTGTATGATTAAGGATAAGAGTACTGCTATTCAATTTACCAGTCTAATTGAGAAACTTAATTGATAATTAATGAGAAAAAGAATCTAACTAACCTCTGAATATTGCGACGGAAGATAATGGGAAAAAAGAAACCACTCGAGGAAACTCTTCGAGAAAAAAATGAAATGAAATCGTATTAAGAAACAAAACGAAACAGTTCAAAGAAAATCATAAAAGAAAGGTTCTTGTTTTTCTTCTTCGAATAATTGACAAAGAGATGTTATTAATTCAAGTAAAAAAATTAATTGATTGAGCTACTTAAAATAATGAAAATAATGTTACTGGTTGTGAAATTGCAGGCATATATAGTTCTGTCATAAGGGCAATATAGAGTACTATGAAAATGAAAAAAAAGGAGGAGACTAAGTGAAAAAAAAAAAAACTCTAGGCCGAATGCTGAAAGTAGTAAAAAAAACGAAATTCCCATTTTTGAAGACTCTCATAAATAGAGTCCATAAGGTAGCAGTATGCATTCACTTGTTCGTTGTGCCCATTAGTTTATGGGTGAAAGCTCGTAGACAAATGCAACTAACTTTATCTCCAGTAACTTGATAAATTGTTTAGTCTATAGCTTCTCTATGTGAAGCGAATATCCTTGTCACTTATGATAGCTCCTTTTGTATCCCCCAAGATTTCACTATGTTCTTGAAGAATAATTTGGTTGTTTCCTCGGTATCATACTTTGAGAATTGATGCATCTCTATAATGACATATTCAAACCCTTAAAACTTAGGCATTGTTTGTTTGGTGGGAGACTTCACTATTCGAAAATTGATATTTAATATCGGTTATTTTAGACATTGAACATCAATTTTAAAATGATATTAAAATCACATATCATCGTTAAAGTAAGTTACTTTTAACATCAGTTACAAAAATGATATTTATAACAACTATACAATATCAGTTTTCTCCAAAATCGATGTGATACAATAAAAAAAAAACAAGCTAGCAAAAACGAACTGATGTCGTTTTTCAATACATCAATTCTCATGCTTTTGCTAGTATGACTTTGAATCCTCCATTTTGAACACTATCAACTATCTATTCCTAACAAAAATAAATAGTAAGATGAGATATATATAAACTGATGTAATCTACATGCTCCTAGTATGCATGTATTCATGATTCTTCTTCTTAGCATGACTAACTAATGGTTAAGACATTAGATGCAGAGGGAAAATGCATGTTATGCATAGAATATTAATATCTTGTTATTGCTAAATGCATGTTATGATGAATAGGTACAAAAATGAGGAAGGATATGTTCCCCTTGTGACTACTTAAGGTGAAAACCTAGGATAGGATATTAATAAAAGGTCATGGGCATAATCTTTGGGAGATCACTAAGTCAATGTATTTATGTAAAGTTTCAAGGGTGGATCTAGATTCCTAAAGATTTATTGGCTCTATGATTGCCCTTATCACACAAACAAGGATCCAACCCATGAATCAACCAAAAGAAGGGAAAATGTCCTTTTAATCTGAGAGACCCATGATATCGATAACGATCTTAGTGGTAACTCAACAACTGTCAAGTAGGCATCAAACCCCTCAATAACAATTATTGAGGTACCTTCTACTCCAAGACTCGCATAGACTTAGGTATGGAGCCCAAAAAAAGTGTGATGTAAGTGTGTGTGGGAACATACAAACCTGTGACCCTAACAACTACCCAAATCTAAACATAAAGAACAAAACAAAATACAATTATATATAAAAATAATAATCTCCTACCCTAGGGTTAACACAAACCATATTTACAAAAAGGAAAAATAATAAACAAAAGGGAAAATGTTTACAACAAAATAAATTCAACAAAAAAGGGTAAAAAATATATTTATAAAATTATAATTTTGCGCAATTTGTAAGGCCTGACTCTCAAAGTTCTAGGTGAAGTCGTCATATGTCACAATTGGGATCATGACGAGGACGACAAATGAATTTATTAAAACATGGAGTCGCCACTAATATTTTTATCTTGAGGAAAAAAAATGAAAAATTCTTAAAAAATGAATGGTCAATGAAACCAAAAATAGGTTCAAGAGTCAATTACATGTAGGAAAGGTCTGAGCATCCTACAACACCCGTTAAAAATGGCACCTCTAATTAATTGCACAAAATCTATATAATCTTATAAATACTTATTTTACCCCAAAAACTATTTTTTTTTTAAAAGAACACATTTGAGTTTTTTTAAGAAATTTTATTTATTTTTTCATTAAAAGAAAAAATAGCACAAGGATTTAAGCTAGCAAAATGACTAGTCATTAAACCCTCACAATCCAATAACATTGAAGATAGAATTGCTATTCCTTAATGCTATTGATTGATACTTGAATGAATTTAAAAAAAAAAAAAATAACAACTCTATGCACTAAAGTTTTGGATAGCAAATAACTATTCAATAAACTTTTATGATTAAGCAACATCAAAAGGTAGGAGTGCTAATCTATTGTCACAAACTTAAAATAACGTTATTTTTATTTGAAAATACAAGCAATATGAATTAACAAAGAACGTAAACTCAGAATTTTTATACTACAAGAAAAATTATTCATCACCTTCTATCAAGGAAAATGGAACAAAACAAATACAAGTCCCTTGAAACTAAACGATGACCTTTTACTCATGTTTTTTTTTTTTTTAAAGAAAGAAAACTAACACTAAACTATCATATACAAAGAAGGCACATAGTGCAAAGGACACAACCTTACCTTTTGTTACTATTATTTTAGTATTTTTAACTTCAAAAATAAAATAACAAAAGTAAAAATAAACTTAATGAATGAAAAAAACCGTCCGTGCCTCTTGTATCCTAGAGCTATCATTATTTCTTTATCCTATAAAAGTTGAACTTTCTTTTTATCCGCCAAAACAACATCTTTTAATTTCCTAATCTTAAAATAAAAAAGAAATGGTGCTTTTTAACCCACGGTAGGAAGGAAAGCATGTCGTCACAACGTATGTACGTATTTTGTTCAGAAAATAACATTTTGGTTGCATACATACATGAATTCATGAAACCAAAAATTAAATGAAGAAGCCAAACATAATAACAAATTAAATGACCGAGAGAAAAGAAAAAAAAAAAAAAAGGACTTGATCTAAAACACGTAACAGCAAAAGAAAGTTGAGGGCTTGGAATTGATCCAGAATTGGGAATAAGGTGCTATCGAACTATGTTGCAAGTGTGAGGCTATTGATTATAGCAACATAATCACCTTTTGGAACAATTGTGAAGAAACCGTCTTTTTCTCCGTGTCCTTCATCGAATTCTCTCTTCTTTTTTTTCCCCTGTTGAGATTGTGAGTCTCCTTTTGTGTAGACCAAGCACAACTTGATCTTCAAGCAATCAACTGATTCCACTATATCATAATCTCCTTATTTTTAGATTTGCGGTTTCATGACCTTATCTTTTAGAAACAGCTTTGTTTTTTCTCTTATGAATGACTGTTATTCCAGTGTAACTGAAATATCTTTTGATGACCAAGTCTTGTGACTGCCACATCTTCTATAATTTTTTCTTTTTCTTTTTTGTTCAAAAATATTTTAAATACTTTATTATTTAAAAGATAAAAATACACATGGATAAAATTGGGTTTTCACAAACACAAATCTTCCCTCCAACACCAAAAAATCCTTCTATGGTTAAACAAACATCTTTAAGGCACCCCCACTTCATTGTTTTCTCCAAAAACTTATTTTGCATAGTCCAGAGGAGAAGCTAATGGCATTTGTACTTTTGGAAACAAGTGAGATATGGAAAATATGGTTCAGTCATTTTCAACACAAGTTGGGAATCTAAAAAACATATTTAAAAATAAAATCCACATAAGTAAACATATCTATAACGCGTTGATAACTTGATTGACAAATTGTTTGCCACTTGACGATGTCTTAACTAAAGGATGACAAAAAAACATTTAACGATTTCGAAGGATTAAAAATACACTTTTGTTTTCTTCAACGACTAAAAAAACATATTCCATATTTGAGTGACTAACAACCAATATTTTGAAAATTGGAACGGACTTGTCTATTCAAATGGTTGAACCGGGAATCATTTTGGTGATGGGTCCAAACACTCCAAAAAAAAAAAAAAAAAACAGGTGAGAATCAATCAAACTAGTCCAGACCTGGTGAAAACCAATGTTGTACCACTAGAGAGAATTGGTGTTAAATCAGTCTTTTTCAATTTTTTTTGTATTTTATTTTTTTATGTAATCTAAAATACTTTTAAGATAAATAAAATACATACTTAAATATTTTACATAAGTATCAATATACCCCACACCTTATGAGCTAACTTTTGGGGTTGAGTTAGGACAAAATCCACATTCTAAGTAGTATCAAAGTTTATCCTAAATCCATTAAAAGGGTCACCCATCATATTATCCATGCACCAAACCTAAATGTGCTGAATGTGAGGGGGCATATTGAGAAAAATCCATGTCCCATATAGGCTAGAGATAAGGCCAATATAAAGTGTATAAGTGAGGGACAACACTCACACTATGAGCTAATTTTTAGGGTTGAGTTAGGCTCAAACCCACATTCTAATATTTTGTCAACTATTATTTATTTTTATCTCATGAAACATATAATTAGTCATTTATATTAATTTATAATTTCTAAGATCCTAATTTAATAATTTTATATTAGTTTATATATAAAACTGGTTCAATTACGGTTGAACCATTAAATCTTGAACTAGTATCTTCACTAGTTCAAGGCTTGATATCCCTTTGACTTCTAATCTTGAGGTTTCGTGTTATCCAAACAAGGAAATCTTATCACCATTGTTAAGTCATAAGAAGAATTAAGATTCTCAATAATTTTGATTAGATGCAAATAATTACGAAGTTTAAAAGTTAAGTCTTGCATGCAATCAAACAAACACATTGTATCTTTGCTTGATAGATTAGGCGAAGGAAGCCAAATGTAATTAAGTTATGATAAAACATTGAAGACTTCATTTAATACTCTTGTGTCTGAGATTCGTTTTGTAAAAAATGTCTTAGAAATATTCTTCCTAAGATCTGTTAAAGTCCAAAGAAGTAAGAGAACAATCAATATTTTAAAAGTTCAACATCTTAAAAGATGTGTCTACTACATCTGTGACAAACATGCTATTAGCAAAAGCACATTGACTTATGTTGAAGTGTGCTTCAAGAAAGCTAAAAGGAGTGGTGTTTTAGAATGTAAAGGATGTGAATTTAATGCAAGCATTAAATACTCCAACAAACACTTCTTCAGACACAAGCCTTCAACAAAGAAAATGAAGCCATTTAGAGACAACAAATACTTGTTGAAGATTGTCTATAAATACGAGAAGCTTTGAAGAGTTCAAGTGATGAATCAATGTGCTAAGAATTCAAATAGGTTTTTCCTTTTTATTCTAAGTCATTTCTATGTAAATTTAAAAATTTATAAAGCTCTCAAAACTCTTTGTATATTCTAAGAGAAAAGACTAAGTACTTCATTTGTATAATCATCTATGAGACGTTAAGAATTAGTTAGTGAGCAAACAAGCACCAACAAATTTTCTAATTTGTTTAAAACTAATAGTGGCTTGGTAGAACAAAAAATTTTAGGTGTACTTTAAGCTTGGAGATAAACTTAGTTTTGTAAGAGTCATAAGTGGTCATGAAGAATACTTTTAACTTTGTTAAAGTTAGTGGAACTAGTGGGATGCCAAGAACTGGACATGGTCTTAGTGGTAGAGACGAACCAATATAAAACTCTTTGTGTCTTATATTTCTATGTCTCTTGCTTTAACTGATCAAGGATTTGAATTTTATTTTGTTTTGAAAAAGTGATTTTATAAATATGTTGATATCATTTGACCATACCTATTTGCTAAATTGTTATGCTTTCAATGTTAGACTAAAATATTTAACTTGTGATGTTACAAACTACAAAACGAAACACAGGTCATTAACAAATGCAAAAAAACAAAAATCAAAATATACCTCCAGCCATTGTCATGAAAAAATTGTCTTGTTTTGGTTCTTCCAAGCTCTCACTCTGTCTCTATAGATGGTGCATCAGACAAAATTGAAAAGAGGTGAGCTCAGAAACCAAATACATGTGCTATATATAGGCATTCTATGATAAAAAATGCATTTAGTAGTCATTACCACCAATTAGTAGCCATTACCACTCATTAGTAGTCATTATCACCCATTAGTAACCATTCAATATTTTACTTTTCAACTTCAAAACTGATGGAGCATTTGATTTTTCAAATCGTACAAACTAAAATTATCACATTCTCCCACTTGGTCCAAACATGTTCTTTGAACAAGGTAAAGAAGAAAGAAAGAAGAAAGAAGAAAGAAAGAAAGAAAGAAGCAAGAAGGTGTGTTTATGAGGTTCATTCAAATTATGCAAGGGTTTCGGGAAGGTTACAACTCACTAAACTCACTCACCCCATTCCCATCACTCAAGGCTTACTCACCTAGGTTCAAACACACTATGAACCAACTAATCACACATTCAACATGATTTAAGCGTTAACATAAATATAAACACAGATATAATCGCCATAAATTAGCATCTCATAATTAATAAATTAATTATAGACATTTAAATTAAGTTTAATCACTCTTGCAATCTAATTAAAACACTTAATCAAGCATTATGAAAATTAGAGTGTTACAATGATATTCAAAGTAGACTAAGAAAAAATCATATGATTTCCTTTACTAGAATTTCTTACTTACATGCCCCAAAGATTGGGACTCTATGAGAATATGGTATAATGGATAAAAGGGTGTTTGACTTCGAGTAATGTTTCAATTCTTGTGAATGGAAGCCCAACTAATGATTTTAAGGTACAGAAAGGTCTTAGGCAAGGGAATCATTTGGCTTAATTCCTATGCACAATTGGGGTGGAAGGTCTTAGCGGCATCATGAAAGTTGTTTCAAAGAATCTATTTTTAGGTTCTCTTATTGGAAAAGCAAAAAGTTATAGTAAATTTACCATAATATGCTGATTGTACAACTTTTATAGGGGACGAGACTTTGAGAAACGTTTTATTTAAGAGTATCATGTGGTGTTTTGAACTTGCATTTGGGCTCCAAGTAAATTTCTTTAAGAGTATATTTGGTGTTATCGAGGTGGAAGGAAACACAATAGAAAGATATGTTGACTTGTTGAATTGTAGGTTGTTGTCCTTGTCGTTCATGTATCTAGGCATCCAAATTGGGGCCAACCTAAGACAGGGGGAAACATGGAAGACCATCATTTGTAAATTCTCAAAGAAATTTTCTTCATGGAAGCATAGAATATTCTTATTTGCTAGAAGGATGTGTCTTACAAAATCTGTGTAAGCTTTTTTACCCTTGTTCTTCTTACCGTTCTTCAAAATGTCATAAGTTGTTGTTTGGAAAATAGTGAGTATTCAAAGAGGTTTTTTGTATGGGGTTGTGAGGATTGAAAAAATGAAATACCTTAGGTGAGTTGGAAAATTAAAGATATAAGTATGTTTGATTTTGCTCTTCTTGCTAAGTAGAGGTGGAGTCTACTTCACCAAAAGGGTAATTTATAAGGTGATGTCTTGGAGTCAAATATGGTGGGTGGAAGAGCTTTATAGGGTAGAAGGTTAGTAAAATGTATTCTCTATGGTGAAGAGATTTGAGAAGGGTTTGCGAAGGAGATAATCAATTGAAATGGTATGACAAGATGATGTCTTGGAAATTAGGAGAAGGTGGACATAAGAGATTTTGGTTAGATAACTGGTTAGGAGAAGAGTCCTTAGCTAACACTCATTCTAGATTGTTTATTAATTCATAATAGCAAAATGAAATGATTGAAAACATAAGGAATTGGGTTGGTGAAAATTGGATGTAGGACTTTACGTGACACATGAGGTGGTTTTAGTGGGAAAGTAACTTGGTGGATAACCAGGAAAATTTGTTGACAAATGTTAAGTATTAAAAGTTGCAACTAAATAAATGGCTTTGGCTTGAAGACTCTACCAAGAAATTTACTATCAACTCTATGTATAGGGTACTACACAATTTGCAAATGGGAAGCCAACATGATGAGATGTTCCCCTTATGGAATATTGTGTGGTGTATATATGGAGACACATGAATTATTGCATGTTCACAAGAGGGTCTTTTGATAAATAAAAAATGTTGCAAGACATTCTATTCACGTCGTAGTCCTGAATTATTCTTTCACGTAGTGTATAGTTAATTTGGGTTTATGTTTCTGTGCTATTTGAACAATTAGTGGTCTGAAGTTTAAGCTACAATGAATTCACATATTGGGGGAACAATAAGGAAAATCGGATTTTGGGTTACTTTGAATTATACAAAGGCAGGTTTTGAAGTTCACAGATGTTTTTGCTGTCAATTTGTTTAGGTAGATATGGTGCAATTGAAATGATGCACTTGCTTTAGATTTGGGTAGACAAAGGAATCATATTTAATATAGGAGATAGTTTATAGAATTATATCATAGATATGGTTCAGGCATGTTTGATGTTGGGTAAAAGGATATAGTTGGTTTATAAAACAGTAGTCTAATATATTTTGATTGTGATATGAACCCTCATGGCACAAGGGCTGACTTAGGATCGTCTAGGATTAAACCTTGATGGAAAATGTGGAAATTGATTAAGGAAAGGATGGAAAATAAGATGGTTCTTGGCATAAAATGAATGAATGGGATGGTAAAATGTAGGTTAAGTGGTGGCTGGACAGAAATATAGAAATGGCAATAATTGAAGCTACAGGGCTCCAAATGAGGTGATTCCAAAACGAGGTGAAAGGTCTCATTTTGAAAGTCAATTTAGGCTCAAGAATCACTTAATTTGAGTGCGTAAAATGGGAGTTATGGCCACGAGATAATTCTGGGCAGAGGTGGATTTTCTGGAATTGTGGTTTGAAAGAACAAGGGTGAAGATGAAAGGAAGCAAAGAATCACTCTTTCCAGTGAGGGCAACACACAAAGGTTGTGAAAGTCCTTTGATACAGCCAGGGTGTTCTTGAATCACTCAAGAATTTAGAAGAATCACTCTCACTAAGATAAAAGAGATAAACTCTAATTTTCTGAATAAAACTCAACTTGTGTTTATTGATAAAATGGTTCAGCTTATATAGAAGCTTTACAACAAATTTTAGTAATGATCCACTAACCTAGAATTAAAATAACTTAATGCCATTAACCTAGGGAATTAAAAAAAAACTTAATGGCTGAGTGTAACTGAAATTGTGGCAACCAAAAGTCACCCCCAACAGCCAACAAGTCAGCCACCATTTGGTCTCCCAAAAGGCTGATGCCTAGGTTGCCAATTGGGCCCTTATTACAACTTGAACTAAACCTAACTAAAGCCCTTTTAGTTGATTAACCCAAAACATATTTTTGGTCAGCCAACTTTACAAGGATTGGGCCATTATTTAGACAAACTAAACACTCTAAAAATTGAAACAAAGTGGTGTCATTTAGTCCTCCTCCATTTGGGCCATGATACAACTCACAACCTTGGACTTTTCTCCTTGAAACTTGGGCTTGTATTCAAATAGTATGGATAGCACTTGTTGAAGAGCTTCCTTGGCTTTCCTTGCTCTAGCCCTTGTCATAGGTCCTCTAAGTCCTTCAAGTGGATCATTGCCCTTGCTCTTGGTCATGTCCTCATCATTCTCTCCCTCTTGAGAAGGATTTGTCCTCAAATCGGATTCTCCATCTGCATCAAAAAGAGATAAATCAGAGACATTGAAGGTGGAACTAACATTATACTCACCGGGCAGCTCAACTTTGTAAGCATTGTCATTGATTCTTTCAAGCACTTGAAATGGTCCATCTCCCCTTGGTTGAAGCTTTGATTTCCTTTGTTCCGGAAACCTTTCTTTTCTCATGTGCACCCAAACCCAATCTCCGGGTTCGAAGACAACCTTCTTTCTCCCTTTGTTGGCTTGTTTAGCATAGCTTTTATTTTTCCTCTCAATTTGATCTTTGACTCTCTCATGAAGCTTCTTCACATAGTCCGCCTTTGCTTGACCTTCTTTAAGCTTAAAAACAGAAACATTAGGCATAGGCAAAAGATCAAGAGGAGTTAATGGGTTAAAACCATAAACAACTTCAAAAGGAGAACAATTAGTGGTGCTATGAACAGCTCTATTGTAAGCAAATTCAACATGGGGTAAACAAACTTCCCAAGTTTTTAAGTTCTTCCTCAAAACTGTCCTAAGCAAAGTTCCCAAAGTCCTATTAACAACTTCCGTTTGCCCATCGGTTTGTGGGTGACAAGTGGTTGAAAATAACAATTTAGTGCCCAACTTGCTCCACAAAGTCCTCCAAAAATGACTTAGGAACTTAGAGTCCCTATCACTAACAATGCTCCTTGGCAAACCATGGAGTCTCACAATCTCCTTGAAAAACAAATCAGCCACATGGGAAGCATCATCAACTTTTTTACATGGAATAAAATGAGCCATTTTAGAAAACCTATCAACAACCACAAAAATGGAATCTCTACCATTGCTTGTTTTTGGCAGCCCCAAAACAAAATCCATGGATAAATCAATCCAAGGATACTCCGGAATTGGCAATGGAGTATACAATCCATGAGGCTTTACCTTAGACTTTGCCTTTTTACATATAATGCAATGTTCACAAAATTTCTGCACATCCTTTTTCATATGAGGCCAATAAAAATGTTCTTGTAATGTTTCTAGAGTCTTTTGGACCCCAAAATGCCCCATTAAACCTCCTTCATGTGCTTCACAAACAAGCAAATTTCTAGTAGAACATTTAGGCACACACAATTTGTTTTCTTTGAAAAGAAAGCCTTCATGTCTAAAGAAACCATTTTCTGAAAATTTTTCACAATTTTAAAAAATTTCTCCAAAAGATTCATCATTTTCATACATTCTTTTCAAACATTCAAGACCAATCAATTTTGTTTCAAGCATAGAAAGTAATGCATGACGCCGAGAAAGAGCATCGGCTACAATATTACCTTTTCCCTTTTTATGTTTGATAACATAAGGGAATTGCTCTAGGAATTCCACCCACTTTGCATGCCTTTTGTTAAGCTTGCCTTGCCCCTTGATATATTTGAGGGACTCATGGTCACTATGAATGACAAATTCCTTGGGATAAAGGTAGTGTTGCCATGTTTTCAAAGCCCGTACTAAGGCATACAACTCCTTATCATAAGTTGAATAGTTAAGGGTAAGACCACTTAACTTTTCACTAAAATAAGCAATTGGATGGCCTTCTTGCATCAACACAGCCCCAATCCCAACATTTGAAGCATCACACTCAATTTCAAAAGATTTTTGAAAGTTTGGCAACGCAAGTATGGGGGCATTAGTTAGCTTTTGCTTAAGAACATTGAAAGCTTCTTCTTGTTTCTCTCCCCATTTGAAACCAGCATTTTTCTTGAGCACTTCATTGAGAGGTGCTGCCAATGTGCTAAAATCCTTCACAAATCGTCTATAAAAACTTGCTAAGCCATGAAAACTCCTCACCTCGGTCACGGACTTAGGTGTAGGCCATTCTTGAATAGCCCTAACCTTCTCCTCATCAACTTGCACTCCTTTTGAACTCACAACAAAACCAAGAAACACAACATGGTTAGTACAAAATATGCATTTTTCAAGATTGACATACAATTGTTCTTCTCTAAGCACAGTCAAGACAAATTTTAAATGATCAATATGCAAATCAAGTGAAGTGCTATAGATAAGAATATCATCAAAGTACACCACAACGAACTTTCCTATGAACTCTCTCAAGATATGGTTCATTAGTCTCATGAAAGTGCTAGGAGCGTTAGTTAGGCCAAAAGGCATAACCAACCATTCATACAAACCATGTTTTGTTTTAAAATCAGTTTTCCATTCATCCCCTTCTCTAATCCTAATTTGATTGTATCCACTTTTTAAATCGATTTTAGAGAAGTAACATGCACCATGCAATTCATCAAGCAAATCATCAAGCCTAGGTATAGGATGCCTATATTTAATGGTGATGTTATTAAGGGCTCTACAATCGGAACACATGCGCCATGTCCCATCCTTTTTAGGGACCAAAATTACTGGGACAGCACAAGGACTCATACTATCTCTTACCCAACCTTTGCTAATGAGTTCATCCACTTGTCTTTGAATCTCTTTGGTTTCTTGTGGATTACTTCTATAGGCTGGCCTATTGGGCAAAGAAGCTCCCGGAATGAGATCAATTTGATGCTCAATTCCCCTCAAAGGTGGTAGTCCATTTGGCACATTTGGTGGAAACATGTCTTGAAAATCCTGCAAAAGAGTTTTAACACTAGAAGGCACTTCAAAATCATCAAAAGTGTTAGTGGTCAAAATCTGATTTTTGCAAAACAAGATATATAGTGACTGTTTAGCACGAAACAACCTCTTGACCTCACTTTTTGTGGCTAAATAGCTCTCCCTCACTTCAAGTGTTTCACTCTTCTTTTGTTCACTCTTTTTCCTCTCAAGTGTTTCCCTCTTTTTCTCACTCTCAAGTGTTTTGCTCACTTTTTCATTTTCTCTTTTCTCTTGAAGAAGTTTTTCTCATTTTCTTTTGATCCTCACACACTTCTTGTGGACTCAATGACTTGAGCACAATCTTTTTGTCTTGGTGCATGAAAGAGATTTTGTTGGTGTAACCGTCATGATTGGCTCTTTTATCAAATTGCCATGGTCTCCCCAAAAGTAAGTGACTGGCCTCCATAGGAACAACATCACAAAGTACCTTATCATTGTATTTCCCAATGGAAACGTCCACTTCCACTTGCTGCCTCACTTGCACCTCCCCATCCTTACTAAGCCATTGAAGTTTGTATGGCCTAGGATGTGGTTTAGTAGCTAAATTTAGCTTCGACACTAATCTAGCACTAGCCACATTGGTGCAACTACCTCCATCAATGATCACCATGCACACCTTGCCATTGATTAAACATCTAGTGTGAAAGATGTTTTCTCTTTGGCTCTCATCCTCATGCTTCAATTGACCACCAAGTAACCGCCTAATCATCAACAAATCTCCCTCCGGAGTCTCCTCTTCCTCTACGTACTCACTCTCCTCTTCCTCTTCAACATCAGATTCACTTATATATTCTCCATCTCTAAGAACCATGGACCTTTTGTTAGGGCACTCATAAGCATAGTGTCCTAGGCCTTGGCACTTGAAACACTTCACATCTCTACTCCTTTTAGAGGGTTCCTCTTGGGACTTTGAGCGAGTTTTTGATAGGATAGGTGTGGAACTACTAGAAGTAGCAGCCCCATCTTTCTTACCTTTGTCTTTCCAACTAGAAGAACCAAAGTTGGTAAAACTCCTCTTAGCCACTCCCTTCCTTTTTAATTGTTGCTCCACTTGGATTGCTTTGTGAAGCAAATCATCCATTTCAACAAACTCCTGCAGCTCAACAATATCACGGATATCATTAGTCAAACCATTAAGAAATCGAGCCATAGTTACCTCCTCATCTTCTTCAATATTTGCTTGAATCATGAGCACATCCATTTCCTTGAAATACTCCTCAACCCCCTTGTTGCCTTGGGTTAGTTTTTGGAGCTTGAATTTCAAGTCCCTTGAGTAACTAGCCGGCACATACCGCTTCCTCATGATCTTTTTCATCTCCGTCCATGTATCAACCATTGGCTCTTCATTTCTTGCTCTCTCCTTTTGTAGCTTGTTCCACCACACAAGAGCATAGTCGGAAAACTCCATGGCGGCAAGCTTCGCCTTTTGGTCCTCCTCATAGTTGTTGCATGAGAAAACATGCTCTATTTTCATCTCCCACTCCAAGTAGGCCTCCGGATCATTCTTTCCTTTAAATGGAGGAATGTTGAGTTTAATACCATCAATTCGGTTTTGTCTAGGAACACCATCATTCCCTCTTCTCCTCCTTTCTTCTTCATTATGATCTCTATTCTCCATTTGATCCAACCTCTCATGGAGCGCATCATCTCGTTGTTTCATTAACCTCTCCAAATGTTGCATCAAAGCTTGCATTTGGAATTGCGAAAGCCCCACTCCATCATTAGGATTAGTACCTGACATCTCAAACAAACAAATCAAACGTAACAAGACAATTATAGTTGTTGTTTGAATACCTCACCCACTCAAGTGTATCACACAATTATGGTTTTTCTCTAATGAAACACTCTTGCCTTTTACCACTCTAATTCCCCTTGAGTTCTTAGGCAATTCAAGAGATTATGGCCACAACAAAGAACAATTCACCAATATGTGTAAGGTAAGGCTAGAGAGACAAGGAAAAGGTTAACCAAGAAAAAGGCTAACAATGTTTTTAGGCACAAATGAAGGAAATAGAATTCAGAATTTAGGAATTCAAGTAACAATCCTTCATGCAACCAATATATTAACTTATAGAGATTTTTTTTTAAAGTTCTTCAAGCATGAACCATTCAGCCCAATTTTATTTTTTTTTTAATTTTGCTTATACGAAATTCTGCTTTTTTTTTTATATCAAAGAGATCAAAAGGCTTAACTTTTGCAATGGTTCAGCCTAAAAAAAATATATGAATAAGAAGGTAATATAAATGGCAAAGAGAATAAAGAAGGATGTTACCCAATATTTCCAACAAAGGAAGTGTTGATCCTAGAACCGGAGCTCTGATACCAAATGATATGAACCCTCATGGCACAAGGGCTGACTTAGGATCGTCTAGGATTAAACCTTGATGGAAAATGCGGAAATTGATTAAGGAAAGGATGGAAAATAAGGTGGTTAATTTCGTGGGTCTTAATAAGGTGGTTCTTGGCATAAAATGGATGAATGGGATGGTAAAATGTAGGTTAAGTGGTGGCTGGACAGAAATATAGAAATGGCAATAACTGAAGCTACAGGGCTCCAAATGAGGTGATTCCAAAATGAGGTGAAAGGTCTCGTTTTGATAGTCAACTTAGGCTCAAGAATCACTTAATTTGAGTGCGTAAAATGGGAGTTATGGCCACGAGATAATTCCGGGCAGAGGTGGATTTTCTGGAATTATGGTTTGAAAGAACAAGGGTGAAGATGAAAGGAAGGAAAGAATCACTCTTTCCAGCGAGGGCAACACACAAAGGTTGTGAAAGTCCTTTGATACAGCCAGGGTGTTCTTGAATCACTCAAGAATTTAGGAGAATCACTCTCACTAAGATAAAAGAGATAAACTCTAATTTTCTGAATAAAACTCAACTTGTGTTTATTGATAAAATGGTTCAGCTTATATAGAAGCTTTACAGCAGATTTTAGTAATGATCCACTAACCTAGAATTAAAATAACTTAATGCCATTAACCTAGGGAATCAAAAAAAAAAAACTTAATGGCTGAGTGTAACTGAAATTGTGGCAACCAAAAGTCACCCCCAACAGCCAACAAGTCAGCCACCATTTGGTCTCCCAAAAGGCTGATGCCTAAGTTGCCAATTGGGCCCTTATTACAACTTGAACTAAACCTAACTAAAGCCCTTTTAGTTGATTAACCCAAAACATATTTTTGGTCAACCAGCTTTACAAGGATTGGGCCATTATTTAGACAAACTAAACACTCTAAAAATTGAAACAAAGTGGTGTCATTTAGTCCTCCTCCATTTGGGCCATGATACAACTCACAACCTTGGACTTTTCTCCTTGAAACTTGGGCTTGTATTCTAATAGTATGGACAGCACTTGTTGAAGAGCTTCCTTGGCTTTCCTTGCTCTAGCCCTTGTCATAAGTCCTCCAAGTGCTTCAAGTGGATCCTTGCCCTTGCTCTTGGTCATGTCCTCATCAGATTGATACATGTTTTGTAAGGGTCAAATACACCTTGTTCTCTTTATCCTCTTTCTTAATGATAATCTTAGTCCAAACATGGGAAAAGCCTTGTGGCATTTATACATTTTATACAACAACACACAAACCACTAATACATAAGGACACGGATGCTGGAAATAAGATATAACTCCCAACTGTCAAAACATACCTTGTCCACCAGATGTTTGAAGAAAGTCTTCATACAAGGACTCGTGACACTAAAAAACGCAACACAATACTCATGAACTACTATGTCCCATGAACACCACAAAACCTTGTAAAAACCATCAAAACTCAGTCCTACACCCCTACCACTTAGTGGCAACTTGAAGAACAAAACCCCCAAGTACCACATCGAGAATCCCACACTGTACTTCAGAGAGATGTTTTCCTGATGCACTCTATGGGATTATATATCCAATTTGTTAGAGAATAACAAACCCCTCCTTCTTTGCATGAATCCATATCCAAGATTGAAATTGCACCTGCTCCAAAATTTGTTGGCCATGGGCCTACTGCTGATGGAAGATCAATTTATTCCTATTTATCCACATAGCTCTAATAATGGTGAAACACACCACCATCCAACAATCTACCTAAAGACCTTTAGCCCCAATCAACCCTTGAAGTTGATAAATTTGTTTGCCTATATCTCCATACAAAGCAGAGTGTACTCCTGTCCACTGAAAGCATAAGTACCAAATAGACGAAAACCATGGACACTCAAAGAAAAGATGCCAAACAGTCTTCTCCACTTGGTGACACCCAAGTTCGTTCCTCATTTGAGATTACTCTTCTCCTAAATAAGTTCTCCTTTAATGCAATTTTATTTTGAATACCTTGACTTTAAGAGGAAGAATCTTATTCCAAAAGGTCTTCCAAGGACCCTGGATATGGGCATCACCTTGAACTACACTTTTAATTGAGTGTTGCTAGGTGCACCCAACATTTTTGCTGGTGCACCCAACACTTGTAGTGAAAAGGTCGTAATACTCCTAACTTATTTTTTAAAAAATTAGCGCGAGACTCTCTCTCTCCCGCCCCGCCTGCTTTTCTGCTTCTTCTTCCTACGGTTTTCTTCTCTTCTTCCTCACAGCCTTTCCGCTTCTTCTTCCTGCATTTTCGTATTGTTGTTGCTCACGTCACCGACGTTTCCATTTGTCGTTGCCGTTAAAGGAGGTTGCGGAAAGAGGTTCTTCTTCTTCTTCATTGAGGAGCTTGCCACCATTGTTGCCATGAATAGGAGGTTGTCGTGGTGCATTGAGGAGGCTTCCGCGAAGAGCAACGCCGCCGTCCACCATCGAGGGAGCTTCGTCACCGTCCACCGTCGAGGTAAGCGCCATGACCATGTCGTTTCCACCATTGTTGTCGGCAATAGGGTAGATTGTTGATCTGAAAGTGGAGATGTGAGTGTTACGGATCAAGTTGATCCGTAAGAATCTTCCGGATCAACCTGATCCGAAAGATGCTTACGGATCAACTTGATCCGTAAACTGCTCGAAGAAAGTTTATGAATCAAGTTGATCCGTAATCTTCAATCTTCATTTTAAAAAATGTCAAATATTTTATACATAGTGAGTTTTTTTCTTCTAGAGAGGGTCATGCGGGTTTGGATACACCCAGACCATTCCTGCTTCGCCTGTCAATTCATGGGTGTCGTATGATGATATACACGACAGGTGGATGCACTATCCGGATCATATGGTTCCAACAGGTGAGGTTTGCACTGTGTCAGGTCAGTGTGTCAGCGACTACATAGACTGGTTCTTCCACATTTCGCATCCTTTCATGACACCAGGCCAGTCATCAGATCCTCTGCCAGATGGTCATGCTCTGCAGCCCCGAGTCGTCCCTCAAGTCCCAGAGACAGATATCCCTCAGGTGTCAGAGCCAACAGCACCATCGACATCTGTGAGGCTCGCTGTGGAGGAGCCTAGACATGCAGTGGTAAGTAATACTAATAATTTACATCATTTACGTCAATATTTTCATAATAATTTGAGTAATCTGTTTATTTTGTATTTAACAGGAAGTTTGCTATGAGATTGCTAAGAGGTTGGAGCGCCATCTGAGCCTAGGGGTGGTCACGCCAGGCTCATCGACACATGAGGTGATCAAATAATGCCTCAGGAGGACCAGGAGTGTCACACAGGACCAGCTAGTATATGTTAGGTCTCGACGCAAGCGGTGCACGGATCAGACATAGTTTATTTACATATTTTACATTGATATTCGATGTATATACATATATTGTACTTGAACCCATTTCATTAGTAATGTTGGTTTTATTTATTTTCATTAGTAATGTTGGTTTTATTTATTTTCATTAGTAATGTTAGTTTTATTTATTTCCATTGATTGTGTATTCCCTTTGCCTAATCTAGCTTATCAAATTTTATAATTTTATTCTATCAAATTAAAAAAAAATGTTTTTTTTTTAATTTCTCTCCTCAGATAAAAATCCGTATTTATATTTTATTTTAAGAGACTAAAAAATAAAACCTTCTCATTTGAAGCATTATACAACATATTAAATTAATAATTGACTCATATAATTTATTTATTTTCTTCATTTCCATATTTTGCATTAGAGTTAAATGTACTTTGTTAAATATTTTTAATTAGTTCAACATTAAATTATTTTTTATTGATGACAAAATATATTTTAATTAAATTTTAATTTTGTAGTAGTTTCTTTAAAAATGAACTACTCAAGTTTAAATAATTAATTGTTATTTTTCGTTTGTTGTAGTTATTTTTTTATATTTAAAATAAAATTGCAAGACCGACAAAAAAATAAAAGTAGTAGAAATAAAATTTAACAGAGAACGACAACTCATCTTCCATTTCCAGAAAAAAAAAACGATTATGTGATACATGAATTCAAACATTACATTAACTTCAACATAGTCGAACGAAATTAAATTTACATCAAATACTACAACTAACTCATGCTAATTTTGCGACAAGGACAACTCGTCTTCCATTTTCGGTGCAGGTTTACTGAAAACAACTAAAATTTCTATTGGCCCAATCTTTTCCAGTAGTTAGACTCAATCAACACCTTCATCACGTCATCGTTGGTTTTGAATTCAATTATTTCAAATTTTATAACTTTTTCTGAATACTCATGGTGACTTGGTTTCCGAAAAAATAATTGCCTTACCATTTGTTTTTCATCAATACCATAAGGGGGAATCCCAGGAGGCGCAACTTGCTTGATCAAATCTTTCAGTTCATCCATGGTACATCTGATGGAAATGTCAAACTTTTTGGGATTTTTTCCTGTGAACGAGTAACCAACAAACTCATTTTGGCATGACATGTTCCACCTCCCATTGTAATATAGCAGGGCATCATGAGTAGGGATCATAGTAGCTTGAAGTAAGTTTTAAATACCATTTGGGGTTCTAGTAATGCTACATAATAACTCAATCAGACCAACAAACGAAAATTCATGATTACACATTAACATTGTGTTAACATCAGCATCATCTTTCAATTGCATACATTGAAACCGAAATTGATTACCTGCATATGTGAAAGGCTGCCGGTAGTAAATTTCATCCAAAAATTGTTTGTCAGTTAGCTTAAGGGTATTGTGTATTCTGGTTTTTAACGTTTGAAAATCACACCCATTAGGTACTCGAATGGGAACTGGAGTGGAAGCTTGAAAGGAAACATCACTGTCGTTATAAACAATGGATCCATTTGGAAAAATAAAACTTAATGTGGAGTTCACAACTGTTTGACTGCTTGTCTCTCCCAAGAATGCCATAGTTTTTTGTAAGAGTTGGGTTACGACTGAAACTTGTTTTTTTACAGTGTTAGCCTGTGTCATATATATAGATGAGTTTTAATATCAGTGCTACATTTTTTAAAGATTAAAAATACGCATGCACATGCTTTCTGTATGTGTTGCCAACTAGACCAATGACGTCACATGCTTTAGCTTGCATCAGATCTGCATGTGTAGTCATGTTGTGCAAGGTCCTTTCACGCGTTTTATGTTAATGCAGACAACAATTTATCATACACGTTTTTTCGCAATGTGTTGTCAACTCAGACAACGATATATCATACATGCTTTTTTTGAATTAAGTAATAATTTTGTTGTGGACGTAACAAATATACAAAGACACATAAATGTGAATATCCAATTCAAAATGATAAGTCATTATAAATTACATGTTCAATCATCATTTATGTCAACATAGTCTCTCTTGAACATCATGAAGCTCTTGTAATGTTGCATTCTGCTAATATATGGATTTGGCCACGACTTCGCCTGAGGATGACAATTGCTAGACCATAACAATGCTACAGGCAGTAAGGGACAATGTTCTTTTAAATAAACCTATTGTACATGCAAAAAAAGTGTTAACTCAATCCTACAAAACTCATTGCATAAATATATAAAAAAAAACTTCATATCTACAATGTACCTCAACAAAATGATTGTCATACACATGACCGATACAAATTATACGGTGCAATAAAGAATTTGCTAGCGGTTGACTTCTAAGAGGAAAGAATGTCGTGCTTTGTTGTTTAGACAAGAATAGAACGATTATGTTATACCTTGACGCAATGACATGTCCCATGTCCATTATATCCATCCACTTATCCGCAGTCACCTGAATCAAACAAATATACACGTCAAACTTAATTTCAAAGTTAAGTCTTAAAAATCAAATACATAAATTACATACCTTGGTTAACCCATCAACAAGTAGTGACATCCTTAATTCCTCAAATCTCTTCGTGCCACCAAAGAGCTTGATATAGTCTTCTGAGAATTTGGCAAGTTCTTTAAGTAGATGGTTGCGGACCACCGACCAAGAGTCTTCACCCATACCTAATAAACTGGCAACCGACCGATATCCACAGTTACCATCAGCTTTGACATCAACAATCTTATCAATGAAGTCGTGCATAAATGGCTGAAACTAGTCCAACATGGGCATCATCGTTCTTCGATTCAGTTGCTCCTCAAAGGATGATATAGTACGCCTCACCGAAGAATTGCTATTTTGCATAGATTCAAAGGCATCTACATACTCCCAGTAAGATGGATCACGCTTTGTTGACCTTGGGTTCCTGCTCATAGCTTTCTTCGGTGCCCCCTTTGTGTTAACCTTTGCTGGAGGAGGACACATCGAATTGTGATCAGGGTATGCAATTTCCCAAAGTTTAGTCTTCAGAGTAAACTTGCCACAAACATCAAGTTCTTCGAATCTTTTTGATATTGTTTCTATTTCTGCCTTGATGCTCACTTCGGGCTCAGATAACCCTTGGTCTGAAAAACTTAGTCTCCTCCAAAACATATGGATTGAATCCAGTGGGATGCAAACACCAACATATTTGGATAGCTCACAAGCACAAGGAAGACCAAGCGTGGTTCTCACCATGCAACCACAACTTGAGGGATTCTTGCCAGCATAGTCAATATGCTCTAATTCAGCAGCAATCTGATTTAAAGCATACCTTGAAACTATTCCAAGAAGCCTCCTGTATAAGGTTTTTTTGAACACATGTCCAACGACATGTGTACCTGTTTCAAATGATGCTTTAATCTCCGTGTGTTGCAATGTAATCATGTTGTTCATGGCATCCCACACACTGCATAAGTCTCCAAGGCTATTTTGTAACAATCTTTTTAAAGACGAGTGAGCATATTCAACCCTACATTTCAAATACACAAATAAAAATAAACATATACAATAATACAATTCCATCAATTCAACAACGTTAATGGAAATAGTTCAACTGTTTCATACCTGTTTGTTGTTGTGTTTCCTAAGTGCATCACCTTATTAGTCTAAGCGGAAACAAATTTTTCCTTGTGTGGTATTATCCATGTTTCCTTGACATAGTCAACAAACATTGGCCAAGGTGCGCAAGGCATTTCGAACTTCTTCAGGCATTCATCAAACTGTTGTTCTGAAGGACAATCAGTCAGACATCCCCAGCAATCCATGACATAATCCCAAGCATTTTTTTGCCCAATTTGTGATTTACATTTGGCCTTCAGATTCTTGTTTATGTGAAAGTTGCACAACAAATTTGTAGAGTCAGGCAATACAGCCTTCACTGCATTCATCAATGCTTGGTCTCTATCAGTGACAATAACTCTAGGGAGGGCATCATGCTTTAAAAAAAAGGCCTCGGAAGCATTGTAAAGCCCAGACCAAATTATTAATGCGTCCACCCTCCATATATGCAAAATCTATAGAGAATGTCATCCCAGTCGGTGTCAGCCCAACAAAATCGAGCAGTGGGAGTCTGTACCGATTTGTTTTGTAGGTATTGTCTATCAAAAACATCAAATTACATGCGTTGACTAACTTCACTGCATCAGGGTGACACCAAAAAATATCACGAACCATGCCTTCATCCTTTATTCTGTGCCAATGAATATATTGATCACGTTCAAGAAGTTTCATCAAATGTTGCATTTCAAGATCGCTTCCTCTTATGGAAGAACAGAATGCATTTCTTGCATTGTATATTTGTTTAATGGTCATATCAGCAATAAGTATTTTTTCAGCTTTAGTCAATCGCCCCGCATATGAATGTTCAACTAATGACTTGGCCAATTTATGATTATGCACTCTACAAATCAACCTCACCATCCAGCCTTCTCCTCCAACCACAGGCTTGCAACGAAGCTTGAAGGGACACCCACATTTCCTAGTCCCAGTGTCTCTTTTGATAAATTCTTTTTTCCTACACCTATACTCGCCACTCCTTTCACAGCCAATTAACACAAACGTAGTCCTTCCTCTACTACCTGTGTTTGTGTTCGACCTTAAAATCACCGCCACAAATATGTTTTCATGAGCAATGGATCGAGCCCACCGCAAAACATCCTCTCGACACTAAAATACCTACAAAGCAATCCACATAATTTAAGTTTTCTACCAGTATTCATTTTATTAAATCTGTGAAAAACATTAACATTATAACCTGAGAAATATTGAACGCATCGGAACAATCAACATGTGGTTCATTCGCACCCCATGCTTCTTCATTTTCATAATCCATATCCGCTTGTTCAGACATTATTTCATACATCCACTCATCTTTGTCCATCTAACCAACTCAAACAAAAAATGGTCATACAAACAAATTAATAATTTAAAAAAAAATGGAAACTAAATTCAAAAAACATCAAATATTAAAAATAATTACTCTAACGGATCAACTTGATCCGTAAGTCATCCGTACGTTCGCGACACAGCCATCACCTTCTGCATACCTCGTTTGCCGCCGCCGACCACCGCAACGCACCTTCACCTTCACCACACCTAACCGGTCACAACGAACCAACGAATCAGAGACAATGCCGCATGAAAACCACAAAAACAGAGAAAAAACAACGAACAAAAATGGCAGCAGTGTGAAGCGCAGGAAAAGAAAAGGCTTTTATAATGAAAAATAAAACAGGGGCATTTTTGCCATTTATAAATTTTGTTGGTTGCACCTAGCAACACTCTTTTATTTTGAATATCCATCATCCTGCTCTAAGGCCCACCTCCTGTCAATCCTACTTCCTAATGTTCTTGGGTGTTGCTAGGTGCACCAACTTTATTGCTTGTGCACCAGCATTTTTTGTTAATTTAAAAATTATCCTATGTTGAAGGTACGTGAGTTCGTGGTTGATCCGTATGTTTAAATTATACTTACGAATTACATGATCCGTATATTTATACGGATCATGTAATCCGTAAGTATAATTTAAACATACAGATCAAGTTGATCCATATGATTTGTACGGATGAAATTGATCTATATAAGTCATATGGATTAACTTGAGTGAAGGACATTTTTGTCCATTTACTTAAAATATTCGGTGCACCAGCAATAATATTGGGTGCAACTAGCATCACCCCAATATTCTTTCTCAAATGAGACTCACCTAGGTGATGTAACTGGTATACCATCTCTACTCGTATACTTCAATAACAACATTAGAATAGCCATGATAATGTGTTTGTTTGGTTTATGAATGAAAATTATATAATATATAAATTAAATGTGGAACAAAATTAGGCATGTATTATTTACTAATAAATAAATAATATGATATTAGAAATAATTAATATTAGAAGTTAATATTATTAATATGTATTAATAAGTTAATAGCAATAAATATAAATTAGTATAAATTAATATATTATGCAAATTTTAAGAGTTAATTTAAGAAAATAAAATAATATTTTTCTCTCCTCACTCATCTCACTCCACATAACCCACAAGTTTTTTCTCTGCGTTTCGCTCTTCACCGTCAATTTGCTTCAACCTCAAATTAATTTTAATAATTAATTAATGTCAACTAGGGGGCATCGAACATTGTGTCAAGAACATTGTGTTCTTCGCGTCGTCTGAGTCGGTGCAGAGCATGGATTTGGCTCAAATCATAATAGTTGCCCATTGTTATTTTTGGATTTGGAAATATCAAAGGTTAATGTTTCTCCAAATGGAGCATTTTGCTGTTTTATTAAATTTCTTATTGTTGTAGTCAATACAAATAAAAATATAATGTCAAACAATTTAGATTTTAGCCCTTTTGGATGTAAAATTCAGCCTACGATTGTTCTGTTAGGACTATTGTTACAGCCAATAGCATTTCCATGGTGGATGAGAAATGGAAGAAGAAAGAGGAACAAGAAATCTTTTGTGGAAATGAGACAAATGGGAAGAGGAGAGAGAATTTGTCTTATTATGTTTTATCAAATTAAATTTGAAATTATTATAATAATCTTAACATAAAGCAATTGAAAAGGGGATACCAATTTTTTTTTTGTCATAAAATTTGTGTAGATGGCTAATTCACTCCAAGTAAAAAAGTGATGAGTGCATTGTAAATCACACATGAGTATAGTTATGTAGTATTTTTTTAATATTATTTTATGTTATTTTATAATATAAAAAATTAAAATATTATCTTATTTCAAGTATCCTTTTTGTTAATTCAAAATAAATGTAATATATAATTAAAAAGTATAATTTTATTCGTTTCTTCTATTGTATTAATACATTCATAAATTTAGGTTGAATAATTTTTAGTTGAATGTAACATATCAATAAGTAATGGATATATGATAATAGACATAAAGTATTTTTTATTTAACAAAAAAGAAAACATATACCAAAACTCCAATTATAAAGAAAATAATACTAAAAGCTAGTATATTAATAAATAAAAAAAACAAAACTGATATAGGCTTTAACATGAAATTATGATATTTTGTTGATGGTATAGAATAGCAACAGAGCTAGATCCTTTTCTTTGATGGGTTAAATATGAAAATTAAATTATAATTTTAATATCAATGTATTAAATTTAATCAAAAACTTAAAAATTCATAATAATTGATCACATATTACGAAAACCGATATATATATATATATATATATATATATATATATATATATATATATATATATATATAAAAGATACAATTTTATAATATTATTGAGGGAGAAAAGAAATTTAATTTTTAAAATTTATGTTTGCTATTCTAATGATAGAAAATATTTATTATATTTACATATCATGTTTAAAGTTTTAAAAACATAATTGATCCTCAAATTTATTAAATAAAAATTAAAGTTTTAGCCTAATAAAAATATAATACATGATCTTCTTCAATAAAATAATACCTTTTAATTTCTTTTTTATTATGAAACATTAAGAAAAAAATAAACTGAGCATAACAATTATTGAAAATAATGATTGTACTCTTTGCGATGTATATTTGTCATAAGTGGTAAGAGAGATGGAAAAAAGAGACACAACAGATGTCATGAGAAACAGAAAAATCGAAAACATCAAAGATTGATAAGAAATAAAAAGTTTAAAATAATTATTGAAAAATTATATATACAAAATATGTTCGTATGTTTTTTTTTTCATTTTAAGGGGTAACCTAAAAATAGATATTTATCTGTATGTTATGTTTAGGTTATTTGTATTTTTATGTTGAAAACAAAATATTTTTATTTTTATTTATTTGATGTGTCAACTTATGATTAATACAATTTTGATAAGTTTTTATTAATAATAACAATGATATTATTATTATTGAAATATATTTTAAATTAATTAATTTTTAAAAATAAATAAACTTGAGCATATGTATTAATATAATATTAAATGTTATTATTGTAGATTTATAGTATTTATATATATGACTTTTCTATCATATTTTACTTTTAAAATATATAGTATTAACTTACAATTATCAAAAGTTATATAACAAATATGATTAATGTGAATAATTTAATAAATTTTTTTATTAATTTCTCTAATTAAAATTATATGATATCAATGTTGATTATTAGACATAAGATACAATACGCATGATTAATTTTCACCAAAAAAAATTTCCATAATTATTTCATTTAGCAGTATTTAATATATGAATTTATAATAATAAAATTATAATATTCTATTTGAGTGTTATAAATAAGAATTACATAAAATGAATATTTTCTTATATTAAATAGTGTATGTGCATTGCAATTGTATGTTTTATCATTGAATATTTTTGTAATTGATTTTTTTTTTCTGAACTTAGGTGTGAGGCAGATAGCCCACACCGAATATTTTGTAATTGATGTATTCAATTGGTATCTCTGTTTTTTTTAACTATCATAATTATAATTATGAATTTTTATTTCTAATGGGATTATGAGGAATCCTTTCAAGTTTCAGTCCAACTATAAGATTAATTCTCAGTCCAAAATTTAATCAAGAGTTAAAATTGTTTTATTCTACAACATGTGTTACCAAATAAATTATACTTATTGGATAAGTTTATCTATTGTTAAATTCACTTCCTGTTTTTAATCTTGAAATTATATTTATTCATGTCAAAGTTGTGAAACTCGGCTCGGTCATTGATCTGGTCGAGATAGTGGGTCAGTGGTTCAACCAGTGGATCAGTAATTGGCCCGATATATATTAAGAAAATCAAAATTATATATGTATTTATTATATATAAGTGTATAACTAACATTATTTGATTAAGTCCATTCATACTCCTAAATCCAAAATAACTATTGAAGTATTAAAGTTGATAACACGAGTTCTAATTCAATAAGACAATTAAGCAAGTCCATGATAAGTTTTGAAATAAAAACAAAAATAGCATCAACATGATAACATCCATAATTTACATCCAAGGAGCCAATGTTGCGTCAACTTCAGGTAATCCCTCTTCATCAAAAGAATGCGACTCTTCACCAATATTGATTTCATTTGGATTAACATCTTCCATGGTGTTGTCTGGTGGTTGTGGCACATCATCATCCTCATATTCATCTAGATTTAATTTATCTATGGAAATATCATTATAGATTCAAATTAGCAATTAACATAAGTACATAAGTGATACCTAATAAATACTAATGTTATTAAGAAACATATCAATATCATCTAAAGTTGATTGAATGGACATGTTTGCAAGATCATTACGTAAAGCATCCACCTCTTCACGAGTTAAGAATGGCGGTGACTCCTCCAACACCCAATTAGAATGGTCATCAAGGGTTTCCAAATTAATTGAGTCATAATTTTATTGTCTTAGTTGATTCCTAAATTGATCAAAATGTTCATATATCAACAATTAAAAAAATCCAGGTAAAATAGGTAAACAATCAAAGTATAATTAATATAATAATACTTTTGTTGTAACCTCAAGTTATAACGAACATAAACAAGACCATTAAACTTTTGATGTTCTAGCCTATTTCTTCTTTTTGAATGGATGTGTTCAAATATACTCCAATTTCTTTAACGACCCGAAGCACTACAAGTTTGGCTTAAAACACGAATAGCCAAATTTTGCAATTGTGGAGCACTACATCCATAACAATCTCACCATTGATCTAAAATAAAACATATAAAGAAATAAATCAAATGCAATGAATATATTATGACTCACTGAAATAAATCACAAATCAATAATGTTATCAGAGTATCAAACACTAAATTTACCTAGCATGACTGTGTTCCGTTCATGTATTGCAACTCGTCTAGCAAAATCTCCTTCAGAATTTTTATATATTCTCATGCCTTCATTTAATTCATCTTGCAACTCAAGATCTTCATGTGTGTACCTGTCAATGAGTTCCAAAATGTCAGATTGTGTGTTCCTATGCTTCTCAAATTCTTCAGCATTGAATCTACAAGTCGGATTTAACCAATAACCAGCTACATGTAGATTTTTTTGAAGCTGTGAATCCCAACGCCTATCAATGACCTCCAAATAAGGCTCCACTTTCCTCTTATTTCTCTTAAAACTCCTAACCATCTCCTCCCTGGCCTTATACATAGCTTGGTAAAGAAAACCCATGGCGAGTTTGTCTTCACTATCAGCAATAAGTAACGCACGAACTAATGGCTCCGTAAGCTTCACAATATCAGCACACGATTTCCAAAAACTAGAGTCCAAGATTTGCTCCACAAATTTTTTAGCCTTGGAGTCTTTGGCATAAGTTGAGCCTATCCAGTCGCTAGATGTCACCATGGCCCTTAAGGCATCCTTTTGGGCCAATATGCTTTGCAAGGCAATGAAATTAGTTGCAAATCGAGTTGGAGCTGGACGGAGTATATCTCTTCCACTTGTATGTTTTCTCATTAAGAATAATGCATAACAATTAATATATATGTACTTAGTTATTTTTTAGGCATGTGAAACAATCTCACTTACTTCCTCAAATTTTCCAAAGTCTTGCAACATCAAATTCATGTAGTGAACAGCACAAGGAGACCAATATATTTTTGGAAACTCTTTTTCCAATAACCTACCAGCAGCAACATAATTTGCAGCATTATCAGTCACAATGTGAACAACATTTTCTGCTTCAACATATAGAACCATCTCCTTGAAAAGCTTAAACAATATTTCAGCAGTTTTAGAAGCATATGAAGCATTAGTTAGTGATCACATCATCATATATGATATTCAAAGAAAAAAAGTAGATTTTTAATAGAGAATACAAATATTCAACTCTAGGTAAAAGCACCCAATATATCATGATTTAAAAATCTCATAATGCATATTTTTTAACATTATCTTGACCAACTACCAGATGCATTATATTCACATATACAAAAAATTGTTGCGCCAACCTGTTTTGTGGAAGCCTATTATCATAAAATTAACCCAACCTCAAGCTTCTATAAAGAAAAGTACCGAATATCCATAATACAAAAAGAAGATGATATGATACATTCTTCTCTTCCCATATTAATCTTTGTATTGTTTAAAGTTTAAACTGTGTTAGGAAGGCATTCCTTTCAGTATATTTTGGTGGTGATTATTAACATGATAGTGATGATACCAAAGTATACTTAAAAACCTAAGTAGCTTATTGATACATATGTCAAATGAAAATTATGTACCACTTCTTGGCCAAGGACACCCTGTTTTACTCTTACCCTTCGATGTTTGCATAATAGCTGCAAAAGAAAATGTAGTTATCTAAGTAGCTAATTAACCAAAAAAATGAGTTTAGAAGTGATTAAGTCCCTGAATGTCCTAGTGTAATAAACTTGGAAGAGTTTAAAATTTAAAACTTTAGAGCTTCACAATCATGGCAGTATCTAATAAGCTAGGCTTTTAATATTTCAAAGACATTTAAGATCTTGTATCCAATTTCAGGTTCTTATGGCAGTATCTAATAAGCTAGGCTTTTAATATTTCAAAGACATTTAAGATCTTGTATCCAATTTCAGGTTCTTATGTTTGCAAGATGCAAATAAGAAAGGCCACTCTACAATTGGTGAAGAGGTCCAACAATTGACAAAAAAATGACGTTAAAATCATTTCAAAGTTCAAACAACGGTGAGATAATTCTAAAAATCCAATACTAATTATATTGAAAAATGAATGCTAAAAAAATGAATGCTAAACAGAGACTTAACCCAAAAGTGAATGCTAAAAAAAACCTAAAACTAAATGCTAAAAAAACAAAATTGAATGCTAAAAAAGAAAACTCATGCTACTGATATTAGATAATTCTAAATATCTAATATTTGCAAGCATCTAGCCATAACCCAAAACTGAATTCTAAAAAAAACCCTCCAGCTGTTAAGATCTTCACATTGTTTCAAATAACAGTAAGATACAAATGAAATAGGAAGCTTGTAAGGGAAAAATTCTTTTATATATTATGTGTCCAAGTATCAATTTAAATGTATAACGTGTCAATGTATATCATGCAGGTTTTGATGATGCCAAAAAGGTTACTTGATGAGCATGGATTGAATCAAGTCAAAAGAACAAGATCAAGTAAATCTAAGATAAGAACTTAATAAATTTGTTTAAAGAATCTCAATTTGATTGCTTTAGTTTGGCCTCAATATCTTTAGTATCAAACACTTTTTTTATCAAAGGCTAAACCGGTTCAAAAAGATATTTTGGTAATCGATTACCAGACTGTGTAATCGATTACCAGAGAGTTTGTGAAGATATTTTTGATTAACAACACAAAACTGTTTGAATTTTGATCTATGTAATCGATTACCAGTGAAGAGATTTCGAAAAACCTTTGAAAAGTCACGACTCTTCATAAATATAACTGTGTAATCGATTACCAATGAGAAAACTTCAAAAAAGCTTTTTGAAAAGACACGTCTCTTCAAACCATTTTGAAAAGACACAATGGGTCTATATATATGTGTGTGTTTGACTTTGAAAAGTAATAGAGATTTTAAAAACAGAACTTAATTGTCAAATGATCTCTAAACAACTATTGGTCAAACACTTGCAAATCAATTGAGTATTCTTCTAAGATCTTCAATTTGTATTATCATCTCTAAAAGAGAGAAATTTTTTTTGTACATTCTAAAAATATTGTTGTGATCAAGAGATTGTTTGTCTCTTGACTTATGAGAATCCTGAACATAAGGGAGAGGAATACCAAGGTGTGTTTAGAAGTTGTAAAGAGTTTACAAAGATAGTGGAAAATCTTAAGTGGATTGCTTGAGGACTGGACATAGGCACTAGAAGTGGCCGAACCAGGATAAAATGAGTTTGCATTTCTCTCTTCCCTTATCTCAGTTATTTTATTATAGTTTACTTTGCCTTGCACAGTTAAAACAATATTATTAAATTGATTATTTATTCTTCTTCTGTATTCTGAGCCTATCATATGTCATTTAAAAGGGGGTTAAAATTTGTTAGTAGAAAAAATTTTGAAACTTAATTCAACCCCCCCGTCTTAAGTTATTGAGGTCACTTGTCCAACATAAAGCACAACTTGAAGCATTGAAATAGGAGGTAGATATTTGTTATTCAAATTGTTTTTACTTTAGTGAATAGTAAGGCAATGTATATCAAACCAACTTCACTACTTATGCTTGTTGGATATAGAATTAAGAAGGTGCTATATCCACTAAGGAAAAGTAGTAGTCAATTTAAATACTTCACAAAAGCAACTTAACATTCAAATTTAATACATAAACCACAAAGGCGTGATGGGGCAAGTCCAAAAACCTCTTTAAATGCAAAGAGAGAATAGTCGAAGACCCAATACGGAGAAACCGTAGAACTCTCAAAGAGAAAATTATATATATCGAGAAATGTCAGAATCGTGAAACTGTGGAAAAGCAAAAGCAAAACTAGTTGTGCAACTAACCTTGTTTGACAAAAAAAAAATAGATGTCGTTAGATAAGCTTCTAGTTGGGGTTTCTTGCAACTACAACTAGGGAAGAGAAACCAGAGAAGGGTCGAGAGAAGGATGAAGTTTTTTAGGTTTTCTCTAAAAGGCGTCGTTTTGACGATTTTTTTTACGTGAAAACCCAATACGGATTTTAAAAACCAGCTGGATCACCAAGTTTGTACAAAACCAGTCGGGTCTTACCAGGTCATACCGGGCTAGATGCACGACCGGTCCAATAACCAAATCGGCCCGGTTATGACACTGGGTCCCAATCAGACCGAATTTCTTAACTATGATTCATGTTTTCAATAAAATATTAATGAAATTATTATTATGATTATTTAAGATTGAATAGTATTAAAATATTTTGTTTAAAATTAATCGTTGGAAAGAAAAACTAAGTATTAAAGATCTATAAAAATAAAAACAAATCATTGGTTGAAAAATAAAATAAATCATAAACATTTCTTATGTAGAAATTTAAATAAATTTAAGGTTCATTGTTTTTTTTTTTTACTTATGAATAACGAATTTTATCCATATATATTATTATCAATCAAAAGAATTAGAGTCCAACATTTGGGTTTGCTCCCACAGGCTGCCCCAGGTTAAACAAACTTGACCACCAACTCCGCATGCTTTTAATACCTTAATTTAAAAATAATAATTTCAGTGGTTTAGTTTAGTAAAAATAAAATTAAAAAAGATTGTATGCCATTCTTCCTCCATTTCAATTGCATAAAATATCACTCTCCCTCCATTTCAATTGTATAAAATGATAACACAGGTGTTAATTTTATTTTTAGTTACTTTTATATTTGATTTTTTAAAACAATTGTTTAAAATTTCAGATTTTTAAATTTAATATTTTGTTATGTTTATATCTTTTTATGCAGGCCAATCCCTTTAATCCACGGTCAAAACAATACACTTTAAAAACTTATTTGATTTTGATAAATAAATTTTTATTTTTAGTTTTTAATATTTTGTGAGACACTACTTAAAATAATATTTCTTAAAATACTAACGTCTAACTTTTTATATTTATTTCTTTTTTATCCTTAAAATAGTGTTTTTGTAAAACGCTAACATCAAACTTATTCATTTTTAAGTATTATATATTATATTGATAGGGGTGATATATAATAAGTTTATAAATAAAAAAATACTATTATTTAAAATTAATTTAATATTAAAATTATAAATACTACAAAATATATTTTTATCTGGACAATCAAATTAAAATGTGTATAAAAACATTACATAAATATGTTCATTTATGAAATTTTACCCAACTATTATAATTCAATATGATAACTTTTCAACTTTTAATTACTAATTTGTTTTTTTATTTTTAGCTAATTTTATAACTTTCAATTAACTTTTCAGATAGTTTTGTCATAAATAATCTAAATTGTAGGTTTTGTCAGTTGCAGATTTTGCAGTAGACTTAAACAGGTGGGTTTATAAGTGGCCACTACTACGCAACATACAAATTAGTATAAGGCTCACGGATGTATGAAACCCAAGAATCATACTTGTGACTTTCAGGTTATTAGCATAACACTTTAACCAATCGAGCTAATAAGTCAATTATGATATATCATACATAACACTAAAATTTCTAATGTATATTCAATACGCATTTAAATTTAGATAATAAATTTTGTGATAATTATTTTTTATATAACTTATATGAATTATTTAATCTGTATATTTTTTATAAATATTTACTATTTAAAAAAATTAATTTATTAATAAATTTTAAAAAAAACATATTTTTGAAAAAAAATTAAAAAACACTTATGGGTCACGTAATCCGTATGAGTTAACTCATACAGATTACGTGATAACTCATACGGATTATGTGATCCGTATGAGTCATACGAATTAACTATACGAACATAACTGTAGAAGCAAGTTTCATGATGAATCAAGATTGATTCAAAGAATTTTGATGATAACAAAGATAATGACAAAAAGCTCAAAAGTCAAGAACACTTCATGTTAACAAAGATGATGACTTCAAGAATCAAAGAATGAGTTCAAGATTGAATCAAGAACACTTCAAGGTTCAAAAGGAAATTTGATTTCAAGAATCAAGAATCAAGTTTCAAGATTCAAGTTTCAAGAATCAAGATCAAGATTCAAGACTCAAGAATCAAGAGAACATTCAATCAAGATAAGTATTAAAAAGTTTTTTCAAAAACTGAGTAGCGCATGAATTTTTCTCAAAACCTTTTACCAAAGTTTTTACTCTCTGGTAATCGATTACCAGATTATTGTAATCGATTACCAGTAGCAAAATGGTTTTCAAAAAGCTTTCAACTGAATTTACAACATTCCAATTGATTTCAAAATGTTGTAATCGATTACAATGATTTGGTAATCGATTACCAGTGTGTTTGAACGTTGAAATTCAAATTCAAATGTGAAGAGTCGCATCCTTTCACAAAAAAACTTTGAGTAATTGATTACACTGATTTGGTAATCGATTACTAGTGATAGTTTCTGAACAAAATCAAAAGATGTAACTCTTCCAATAGTTTTCAAGTTTTTCTAAAAGTTGTAACTTTTCCAAATGGTTTTTAAGTTTTTTAAAGTTTATAACTCTTCTAATGGTTCTCTTGATCAGACATGAAGAGTCTATAAAAGCAAGACTTTGATTTGCATTTCAAGAATCTTTTCAATTCATTCTTTAGACAACAAACTTTTGTCAATTGATTTCTGAATCTCTTTGAACTTCTTCTTCTTCTTCCTTTGCCAAAAGCATTCCAAAGTTTTCTGGTTTTTCAAACCTTGAAAACTACTATTCATCTTTTTCATTCCCTTCTCCCTTTGCCAAAAAGAATTCGCCAAGGACTAACTGCCTGAATTCTTTTTGTGTCTCTCTTCTCTCCTTTCCAAAAGAGCGAAGAACTAACCGCCTGAATTCTTTTGTGTCTCCCTTCTCCCTTGTCAAAGAATTCAAAACGACACAGTATGAGAATTCTTTTTATTCTTCTATTTCCCATATACAAAAGATTTCAAAGGACTAACCGCTTGATAATTCTTTTGTATCCCCATTCACAAAGTTTCAAAGGTTTAACTGCCTGAGAACTTTGTCTTAACACATTAGAGGGTACATCATTTGTGATACAAGTAGAGGGTACATCTACTTGGATTGTTGACTAAGAACAAGAGAGGGTACATCTCTTGTGGATCAGTTCTAGTGAAGGGTACATCCACTAGGTTGTTCAAAGAGAATAAGGGAGGGTACATCCCTTGTGGATCTTTGCTTGTAAAAGGATTTTTACAAGGTTGAAAAGAAATCTCAAGGATCGCAGGTCGCTTGGGGACTGGATGTAGGCACGGGTTGTTGTCGAACCAGTATAAAACTCTTGTGTGTTTGTCTCCTTCTTCCCTACTCTTTTAATTTCCACTGTGTACTTTAATTCTCGCTTTTACTTTTGATTAAGTTTCTTTTTTATTCTTCATTTACTTAACAACATAGTAAAAGTCTTAGAAGAGTAAATTTTTAATTAATAAAAGTTTAGGAATAATTAATTCAATCTCCTTCTTAATTATTTTAAGGTCACTTAATCCAACAATAATCCGTATGAATTAATTCGTATAACTCATACAAATCACATAATCCGTAAGCATTTTTTTTGTTTTTTTTTCAAAAATGTTTTAGTTTATTAATATATTAATTTTTTTAATAGTAAATATTTTTTATTTATAAAAAAATATACGGATTAAATAATTCATGAGTTATATCAAAATTAATTTTTACAAAATTTATTATTTAAATTTACATACACATTAAATATACATTAAAAATTTTAATTTTATGTATAACAACATTATTTATTTTATAATATAATTGACCTATGAATTCAATTGATTAGAATGTTGTACTAATAACTTGAAAGTCACAGATTTGATTTTGCAAACTAAGCAGTTGGAAAAAAAACATTACAATATACTAACATGGACATATTTTACATATTAGACATATTTTACATATTAAACGTTTCATCTCACATACTAAAGATGACTTTTTTCTGTTATGACAAAATCACTTATTTGCAGTGATACAATGTCCTTACAATTCAAGAAGCAATGTAGAAAGACAATAAGACTTCAGTGGAAGTCATGAAAACAGTGGCACAACTTTGAAGTAGACTTATAAAATGTCAAGGTTCAGCAACTTTGCTAATGATCGCGGAGGCATATTTGGCAATGGATGATTCTGGAGACTGCTGAAGCCTTCCAATCACAGGGAACAATGGTGATGAACGGATGAACTGTCTGCAGAGTGGATGTGCACACATCTTTGCTAGGGAAAAGAGAGCTATCTTTAGAGGAGATTCATTTCCTGAATCATTTCTGCTTGGATTGAGCGCTGATACCGCACAATCGGAAATTAGTTTCAGCAGAGACTGCAAGGGAGAATAATCCCAAGGCATAGAGAAAATTAGTTACAATCATAGCTAGCAGTTAAAGTAAGTAATCACAGGTACCATAAAAATTTATAATAATTTGTTGGAGAAACTTTAACAGGCTCTTTTGAATCCACCTCTCTCATTGGTTGAAATTTATTAGAAATAACAAGAACTAATCGTTAACATTAGCACCATAGCTACTGTTATTCTATTCAACAAACTAAAAACACCATATACCAAGAACTAATCGTTAACGGTATTAGTTATGTCCAACTAATGGTATTCTGCTTCCTTGTACATTTTTGCTCAGGTGTATGATTCATTATCAGGATGTATCCATTCTTTTTTATTTTGTTTTGTTTTTTTGTGAATGAGAATATGGCCATGATTAACTTTCATCTTCCCAAAAAAACATTAAAGGGAAAATCAAAAGTTTACATATAAGTAAATTATTTAAAGTATATTTTTATTATTTGAATTAAGTTATTAATTTCTATTTTTACAAATATTTTTCACTTTAAAACTATTCAAGCTTTTCACAATTTATTAAAACACTTATAAAAAATGAAGTTTATGTGAGCAATTTAAACTCAAACAACAAAACTGGTGTACTTTATGCAAAACACTAAAGCAAATTTGACTTGGCTGCATAAATAGAAATTTTCACAATATTTAAAAAATGCAGTATGCACTAACCTGAACCGCTCCGTTAGACACAATGTCTTCACAAAGCTTGTCAGAGTTGCGAACCAGATTGCTAAGTGCACCTGCTGCATTTGCCTTAGTCTTGTCTTCCTCTGCCATTTGTAACAAATTTGCCAATTGAGGAATAGATTTCCTCAGCTCTTCATACAACAAGTCATTGTGGTAGGCCGCGTTTCCAATCTGAGTTCAAGTATGGTACAGCAGATTAAAAGAGAGGTGAACAAAGAAGAAAATGTGGCATATATAGGGTATGAAAAAGCATAAGCATGACATCAGTTCTAAAAACGAGAAGGATAAATTTGTGCTAGACACATCTCTGTAAATTTGACAATTAAAAAGTAAAGTATTTGCCAAGTGAAACATTAAATACAAATAATTTATTGCAAAAATTCATCAAATGCAGTAACAATAATAACTAGTAGACTGCATTTTTATTTTATGTTCACATCCATATCTTTGGGAAATCATATACCACAACAATCTTCTAAAACCTAAATAAATAAATAAATCATTGTATTAAGAAATAAATATGAATAACATGTTCAATATCAAGTTTTGGCTTCAGTAGTAGGATGGATAAAACTTACAGCAAAACAAGCAAATTTCCGTGTTCGTTTGTCTGGATCAGAACATCTTTCAATAAGGATACCAACAATTTGATGTCTTGCCTGGAAATCCCAATTGTAAATAAGAGAATTCAAAATAGGAGAACAGCAGAAAGCAGAGTGTCAGAAACCTTAATGTAATGTGTGCTCTGTCATCTAGAAAGGAACAGTTATTTTTCCTTACAGATAGCAGCCGCAGTATAAATCTAGTTTACAAAATTGTATATATCTAGGACTTGAAAAAGAAATAATTGCTTAACAGCAAACCAAAAAATATTAACTGGATGAAAAAAGGGCTGATGTAGGGTAAATCATGAAAAAGGAAGTAGCTTTCATCAAACAAAAATATCATTGTTTCTTCCTTTTAATTTCCGTTATGTTTATAAAGTACTCTAGCGATAAATAGCATTACTTATAATACTTACAAGTGAACTATAAAAATAGGCGCTATGACGACACATGTTTCCAAGAGCACTGCAAGCTTTGGCACGCATATTGGGATCCTCGTGCAAAAGAAAATCTTTCAAGAACTCCAAAACAGAAGCACCTTTAATGTACTCATAAAATCCCTGAACACAATAAAACAGATAGTAATGATTTTCAGAACTATCATCAAGGAATATCCGAAATGTAAATACACAGAACTTAATTGTGTCCATTCACCAACAACAACAACAAAAATTGCCCAAAATAAAAACATAATTCAAGCTGTCCTATGAATGGGTGACCAGAAACCACAAATATATATTTGTTCAAAGTAAAACTACAATCAACAGAAATCAAAGTGACATTTTGACATTGCTAAAACAAATACCGGTTAACAAAGCCTCATCGCCCAAGATTGGTTGGGCTATAAGGATCAAATGAAGCCATTAGGCTCTAGAAAGTCTAAAATTTCAATGAATTCATAAAAACTACATATATCCTAAGAGGATTAAATTGAGAATGGCAACATCTATGGAATACCAAATAAGCAAAATAAGGATTCTCTTTATTTTTTTAACACAAAAATACATGCAGTAAATAAGATTGTGCATGGCATGCAATATCTCCACCATCTATCACTTTCTTTTATGTGTATCCACCACCCTTTCTAAACTGAACAGAAATAATAAAGTTAATAACTGACCAACTTTGATATTTGCATTCACATAAAATCATTTGATGAAGAATGAAAACTAACCTTGTCCATGCGAGCAAGATCAGAAATAATCATAAGAGCATCCAGTGTGACCTCTTTTGGGGCCGAACAGTCAAACAACTTTCTCATCTTATTTGGATCCAGAAGACCTTTACTAACAAGTTGGATTGCTAAAGGTCGGTGGCATACCATTTTAGCCAGAAAAGCAACAGGCCTGCCCAAATCATTCAAATCCATATGATCTAGGCATCGAAGGATAATACCAGGCACACCCACCTGAAAAGTCCAAACCAATTAATAAGGATATTATTTTGAGCAATAAAGTTAAAAACATAGTAAGTCAACAGGTAATCAAGTGAAAAATATAAATATAGGCACTAATAGAACAGTTAATAAAGTAAAACCAACAAAAGAATTGTCTGCACAGAAGCAATAATTGATGGAGCAGAGTAGACTAGCAGTGACTTAATCATCATCAGCCACTGCTTGATAAGGAAAATGAATTGGCATGCAGTGGCATCTTATTATCACATGATGCAACGATATCTCATTATCACATGATACAATGATATTTGCTTGAAGCTTCCCAATCTCCAATAAAAGTTGCCAAAATGATACAATAAAAAATTTACCTCTACAAGAATCTTAATATATTTTCCTATGTCTTCTTCGATTGCCTTAACTATACCCTTATCTTCCATGCATACTCTCTGACCAGGAGAGCCAATATTAAGAAGAAACCCACTGCTGACAGAAGCAGTGGCTGATGGCAAGCCAGGTGCATTTTGCAGAGCAACAAAAGGAAATGCTAAGAGATCTATCACTGCATTTATTAGATCTCTGACTCCTGCTCTCCCTCCACCAGGTCCGATCCAGCATTTTACCAAATTGATATGAACGTCGCATATCAAGTTGGAAAAGAGTTTAATATGTTCATTCCTAATCAAAATTTGACGATAAGTCAAAGCACCACCAGAAAGACAATGACATAATGATGAAATTGTCCATACAACACCAATAGGAGACAATCCAACTCTATCATTTACATGGTCATTTCCATGAGAAGCATTTAAAACATCATTGCCTAATAGGCCCATAAGAAGTAGAGGAGTACCACTTGCACACAACTGCTGAACAGCTAATGGTCCTCCCCACTTGAGTCTGGAATCTAAAAGACCAACACACCCATCTCTTACCCCTTGCCAATATGAGAGCTTCCCACTGATGTTGCAAGGGTCCGATTCATTTACATTGCCAGATGAAAATTTAAGATGGTCACTTAGTTTAGAAGTTCGAGGAATTAAAGGCAAAGCAATTTCAGATATTGGAGACTCAACCAAAGCCCCTGATTCAAGGGATAGAATGGATGCCAGAGCCAACATAGCTGATGCACTTTGAGGCTCAATAGAGGCTTTTATTTTATCATCAGAAGAAATTTGGTGAGCAAACACTGATAGTCGAGCAAGCTGCTTCTTTGGTGAGGTAGTGAGCATAAAAATTGCTGAATTTCTTCCAGATGACTTCAAACACTGAGCAATTACTGCAACAAGGAGACATGAATGACGAACCAGAGCAGAAGGATTTGTTAATTTGCACTTGGCATTACTTGGTTCTACACTTTGTGTGTCTTTGTTAGCAGGGGAACTGCATAATGATAAGACAGTGAAAACTTCTGAAACAATAGTTCCATCACCACCACCACTAACAACAGTAGTCACGGGAAGGGAACTGGGAAGACCACAAAGGAGAGCAGGAACAATTCTGTTATGTAGACAGCATCTTGACAAAAGCTGAAAAAACAGAATATAACAATTTAAATCACCTTCAAATCTGTCATAATAACAAGTGCTAAAACTTCGTAAGGAAAACAGCAAAGAATATCAGATTGATCTACTTTACCTATCCAACCTAAAACATGCATAAAACTTGTTGCCATAGAAGGAATATCGAAAAAGGGCAAGGGGTAAACCATAATTACCTGAAGACCACAATTCATTGCAGACTCAAGTTGTTGGTGAAAACAATAGTAAACAGCAACCAGAACAGCTTTAGATCTCAGGAATGCTCTGGTCATTGCATCAACAACTTTAGTTGAATCTGCTTTATCCAAGAGATCTTGCTCATGATGCACAACTTCCATCCTATGCAAAGAATGACTCTGTAAAGCATTAATGGGAAACAGAATGGCACTTTTCTTCATAAAAAGTATATCCAGTGCATTAATCAAACACCAGACAGCTCTGCATGCTTCAGAAGCAGCCCGTAGCATATTGGAAGAACCTGTAATAAGACTCGATCCTGAAGTGGCTAAACACAGACACAAATTGTCTACTAAACCCGTTGTTTTTGCATGCTCTAAAATTCGGTTAGCAGTTTCATTCAGTTTCTCTTGGCCTGAAATTTTAGGAGATGATCTAAGCACCTGAGCAACTCTAGACAGCATGACTGTAATGCAAGCACTAGATTCATACAGAACTCTTCCAGATGCATCATTATTTGAAGTTACAACCTGAAAAAATATATAATACTAAGTACCAAAAGCGTATAAGAAATACACAATTATCAAGAGCTTTTGCATCGAAGTTATACAAACTAGTATATAGTGTATGATAGGTAGAGTGAAGAAATGGATAAAAAGCCATTACTTGATAGCATTCAATATAAATATGCATTACAAGTGAGAATTTACATGATAGGAAGATTGTTACCTGAGAATAGATCTCAACAAATTCAACCCAGTGACTTAGATAAGAGCTTGAAGTGCAACTTCCACCATTATCGAGCAAAATTTTAGTGATGGAGAAACTCTGCACAAAATAAAACATATTAAGTTTCACTAGCTACTCGAGAGAAAAAGATTGCCAATTATTTTCAAAAACCATCCACAAAAAAAAAATAGGCAAACCCAGTTTAATGCTTGATTAATCAAAGAGAATCAAGTTTAATGCATGTACTGAGGTTTATGCATGTTAAAAATAAATGTGCTATAAAATCCGTTCTCACCAAATGCAATCAGCTACATCAATCAAGCAATGGCATAATGTCCTGTCATAAATCATCTCGATTGGCAAACCATTTGAATATATATCCTACTTTAATGGTTGGGCCTAAAGTTTTCCTTATTCTCCCTATACCTCTAACTATTGCAAGATCTAGAATTTGGGCTTAAGGCCCAACTCGACCCCACAAAACTAGACTGTAAAGTGAAGACTGCTCAAGACATATAAAGACTACATTGGTCATATTTCTAGTCAATGTGGGATCTAAACCCCCTGAGAGCAGACGGATCAGCAGCCATTGGTAGCCCTCTCCAAGACACTAGCAACCAACTCAGATAAGGGTAAGGGTGACCACTGACCAAAATTAAGGTAGCTTTCAAACACTAGGGCTTCTACAGTATACTAGTTTTTTCCCTGCATGCCCAAATCAACTAATGCAGGATTCTCATCTTTTCCACAATACGTGCTACCCCAATTTTCCCAATACATACTAAAAGAAAAACAATCCTAAAAATATCTCAAGGATGATATTTTGGGAGGAGATTCACAAAGAGTTCACATTATGGAAACTCAACATTGCTAAAAGGAAAAGCCCTCTCAAGGTGAACATAACCACTCTTACACCATGATAAAAATTTAGGGGCTTAGGATGGACTGAAGTACAAGGGAGTCATAGCTTCATAAATAGTAAGAGATGGAATAGATACGATGTGTATAAAGCACAAATCTATGGCACTAAGTTATACTAATAATTACTAAAGAATCAGATTACATTGTTGTTTTCTAGTACAAGCTCAAGCTCACTAATACAAAAAATAAGACTACTAGCTCTAAAAATATTAAATAAGGAAACAAATTAAGAAACATAAGAAATTAGAGACAACTACTAAGAGTGCTTCTTCAACAATTACTAAGAATGCTTCCTAAATTAGATGACTATCAAACTAATTGATTAAATAATATATTATATTCCAAAAAATCTTCTAAGATATCCTTACAGACTATCAGATATTCTAACATACATCAAACTATCCATGCATGTTTAACCAGTCATATAGAAAAAAATACAGCAGTTTATAATTCTGAAAGAAAGAAAGAAAGAAACACATCAAATGCCTTTGTGCTGTACCTTTGCCATCAAGTCAGTAACTTCGGAGGATTTCATGGCAATAACAGATCCAGTAAACACTAGGAGCTCTCGTATTAGTTCATCTATTAGTCCACTAGAACTGAAAGCACCAGCTGCAACTAGGTTTGAGAGAATCCTCAATGACTGGTTTGATTCAGGAACACCTTGATCACTGCACATTGCTAACACGCAATTAGACTTCATAGATAAATAATTAAGAAAAACGATTTGGTAGGGTCTAGAAAAAAAATAATCATTCATTCAATTTTATTGAAATTTAAATGCTAAAAGAGACTTAAATTTTAAATAATTATATAAAAACTCACTCATTAATCCAATTCATTTTACTTTTATGTAGAGGAAAAAGAAATAGAACAACACTACACTAAAGGTAACCTCCTGTTTTTTAGGAAAAAAATTACACAAAGAGAAGAGGCCAAAAAAACACTAGACTATTGTTTTGGCATTGCAATTTGTAAAAAAACAATGATTTTGTCAGAAACAACGCAAACTTAAAAAGGTTTGTGATGCAGAAGTACTCTGCAAGTGAATCATACTAATATTAGTTAGCACATTTGCATCATTTACTAGTTTATTCTAGTTTTACGAAATAAAATAAAACTTCCCTGTGAGACAATGGCTGTGCAAAGTGGAGGATATAACATCCTTCACATCAAACTACAACAGAGAAGATAATTATCAAAATAGAAAAACTAAATTACATAAAACCTTTCAACAACTCATTGTCTCGTTTACTATAAAAGAACATTACCTGCAGAAAAAACCCAAAGCAAGAACACAAGAGAGATCTTATGAATACATATATGACATAACAAAGTGCTGCCAGCACAAGATAGGAGCCAAGCACATTACAATCTAGCAGTCTATGAATTAAAAAAAAAAAAAACGAAAGAAAGAAAAAGTCCTGAAATGTTACATTATAATTACCCAACACATAAACTAAGGCTATTTCTAGTAATTCGTTTTAAGAAAAACACAACATTGAACAGTTTATACAATGACTGCTAAAGAGTCACTCTGACCTAGGAGAGCAGGCCATCAAAAAAGTGAAACAGACAACACATGGTTTACTTAATTAGAGAGAGAGAGAAAGCAGGTTGCATATTTGTGGTGAGATTTAAAAAGTTAAATAGCCACTTTGGTCCTTGTACTTTGCATTCGGTGACAATTTGGTCCTCATACTTTGGAAATGATCAATTTAATCCACAAAAGTACAAATGTTGTGACAAATTAGTCCAATCATCAAGTATCTTCCGTTCTCGTTAACGTTGAGTGCATATGTGGCATGTCGTTGATGACGTGGCAAATCCACATGTGGAGACATTCCACATCAGCACACAATGTTTTGGACTAAAATGTCAATGAATTTTCGTAACATTGATTTTTTAAATTTACGTAGTTAACGCATATATTAAGATGTTTATTCTTCTTGATTTCGTTCTAATAGGTTTTTATGCAACGAAAAAATAGTCATCAACAAATATAACTAAATGACAAAATGGTCCATGACAGATTATGTTGCTGCGAAAGGTCGCTGCCAACATCATCACCAGCACAGGAACAATAAAAGCCGACATGGAGAACTAAATGACGTATTTCCCATTTTACTATTCCCTCTCTTTCTCCTCCCATCGCAAACCACCGCCCCATGGCTCCCAAATTGTAGCCACCGCCAAAACCAAGATCTTTGTGCCCTACTCTTTGATGCCAACCACCGCATCTTTGTTGAGGTTGGTGCCTTTTCCACTATCGATCTTGGGAGCGGCCTCGACACCAGCACACCCTCGCTGCGCTCAAGCCCAAATGCGAACCCTATCCGCTCATCATTCTCGTCCCTCTCACAATGTTCATAGTGTTGATTCTAGCAGTATAGATCTGTATTAGTGTTGTTGATTGTGTTGAAAACGACTTTTCTTTGTTAATCCGTTGTGATTCTGCAATTCATGGTAACGGTATATGTGGGAATCTATTTTGTCCATCCATTATTTTGGATTTTTTTTTCTCTGTACAATTTTGTGAAATTTTGTTACTATAATTTTGGGGTTTTAATTGTCCATTGGATCTAAAATTATAACTATAATTTTGAAGGGTTTTGGATTTTAAGGGTTTCAAAAGAGGAACAAAGAGATGGAGGGTGAAGGTGATGAAGAAGGAATGATTAATGGAGAAAGAGAGAGAAAAAGAAGATTTGGGGAATGAAGTGTGGCAACACAATCAAACATGGCAAAGGGAACCATCGTCTGTGAGAAATCAAAGGAGAAGAGAGGAGGTCATCCAGGATAGATTAAGAAGTAGAGGTAAAAAAAAATAGAAAAGAAAAAGAAGGTGAAGGTGATGAAGAAGGAATGATTAATGGAGAAAGAGAGAGAAAAAGAAGATTTGGGGAATGAAGTGTGGCAACACAATCAAACATGGCAAGGGGAACCATCGTCTGTGAGAAATCAAAGGAGAAGAGAGGAGGTCATCCAGGATAGATTAAGAAGTAGAGGTAAAAAAAAATAGAAAAGAAAAAAAAAGTAAAAAAAAAAAAAAACACTGACATTTAGTCCAAAACATTGTGCGCTAATGTGGAACATCCCCTACACACGTGGATTTGCCACATCAAGAACGACATGCCTCATATGCCCTCAACATTAACGGAGATGATGGATACTTAACGGTTGGACAAATTAGTCGCAACATTTGCACTTTTGTAGACTAAATTGATCATTTTCAAAGTATAGGGACTAAATTGCCACCAAATGCAAAGTACGAGAACGAAAGTGGCTATTTAGCCAATTTAAAACTATGAGCAAAACATTATACGTTAAGCAAAAAATCAAGAAAATGAAGCTCTAGAATGATAACAAAACCATGACATTTTTACGTTCCAAGTCAAAAAAAATGTTCTGCTTCTGCATATGACAATGAAAAAAATCTTATACAAAAGTTAAATTCAGTAAACTCCAGATATTAAAAACAACTCAATATTTAATGAGATTCACGAGGATTCAATATGCAACATAAAAGTTTTAAGTATGCAATATTGCAATTCATATCTACCTGCAAATATTTTGAGATCCTTTTGACCATTTTTTCAGTGGTAGCAGAATATGTCCCAATGCTTCATTGTCTTGGCCAATTAGTTTTGCACTGTTGACTGTGCGAGAGTTATTTTCAAGTCTGTCCAATCTTTGGCAGCCTGCCCAGAAGTATTTACGTCAATCTCATATTACAGGTATTCGTGTAAATAAAGAATAATAATAATGGAGACATTTGACTGTTCGTTTCAGAAATTTAATAGAATAAAAATTATAATCCAAGTTCATAGTTTCATACCTAATAATAACAACTCACTAAATTCCCTAAATGGATGCAAACAAAACTAACGCATACATTCATTCTTCATTAATGTCTGCAACTCTGCATAAAATGTGTGAAAATTTCCAGGAGGCCATTGCTCTGATATTTATTTGGAATTATCTAAGCAAATCTTACAAAGGTATCCCCTGCATTCTTTTTTCTAGTACAAGGAACAAGACAAAGCAACTATAGAAGTTTCTATGTTTACACAGTATGTTACAAGGGTTGATTTGAATATATGCCAAGCCAAGAGAATTACCTGACTCTCCTACATTTTGATTTGAAAATACTGGGGACTCATCAAGCACTGAAGAATTGGCTCTATCTAAGATAGGACTATTTAACTGAACTGCACTCTGAGGCGGTGAAGCAATATGCGCTTCCATACCTGCCATGTGATTGTTTTTGCCTGTGACAAATAAATTTTTACAATGAAGGGAAAGAAAATAAAACATATAGGCTTATTGATATGGTACTTTATTAATATATCTAGTAGTAAGGTAGGTACTATCATCTTGCAGTACTAAAAGTAGCTGAACCTGTTGTCAGAGTTTGAATGGTTTTTCCTTCAACCACCCGTGCTGCATCACTGTGCATGTGTGAACCATTTATCTCTCGCAATTCCTGAAGTTCAATCCATAATTTATTAAATTCACTAAGAAATCAACCAAGTTACAAATCCAATGAGCATCTTGCAGACTGAGGAACAATCTAACAGTTTAATATAGCTACCCTGGCCTCGAGTTCATCATAGCTTTCTTTAACAAATGGGTGTTCAAGAAGAGCCGGCCAAGTTAGTCGACTTTCTGGTGCCTGCTTGAAATAAATTTAGAAACCAAAGCATTTAAAATCTCATTGTTGTCAAAAGTAAAATATAGCAATGAAGCAATAAAAAAGGGGTAAATATTCACAAATGAGATACCTTGTTAAGCAAACCCTTTAAAAAGCTTTTGAAATTTGGACTCATGCGATCCGGATATTTAACAGGATCCTGGATTATTAAACTAGTGATTAGGCCCAAGCTTCAGTACTAGCACATAACACAATTGATTACATAACATGCAATGCGTTTGAGAAATGTACCTTAACAATGTGTCTGATGAGAGCATACACAGAATTTGTGTAGAATGGAGGTTGGCCTACAAATAACTCATACCTGTTATAAGCATGAAAAATAGGCTTTAACTTAAGGTGACTTATGACTAGCAAAGCAAACTGAGGGTCAGAAAGTGTTGTTCAACAAAACACACTACCATAACTATCAGTATTTAGTAACACAATGTCATCATTCAGATCACTTTTGGAAAGTGCAACAGGTCCAGAATATTCACACTATACATGGGTAAGGGAAAGAAATCATTGAATACTACAAGCAAGAAGCTGTGGTAAGTATCTGCTGCTTGAATGAAACCAGAAGTTCTATTCGAAAGACGGAATAAGGATATGACAAATAGAAAGGAGAAGAAAGAAAAATGAGAAATCGCCCTCATCCTCAAATTAAAAAAAAAAAAAAAAAGTGCTGCTCTGTTACATAGTCAGAAAGAACAATTTGGCAAATGTGTTGGTTACTTTCTCGTGGTTATTTTTCAAAAGAGAAACCAAGTAAGAGTGTTAAAGAAAAAAGAAAAAAAAAAACACCAAGGACAACTTCATAGCAGCCATCTCTCTCTTTTAACTTGGTAAAACACAAAAGGCAGGTATTATATACATCCCCTTCCATTCCCCTAAATGTCCTTTCACACTTAGGCTCGTGTGGGGACCCTCATACAATTATAAAAGAACCTAAATTGACACTCATAATTCATCCATATGGCAATTGTATTTATAATCCATGAATATATTCTGCAAAATATAAATAGCTAATTTAAATCTTGTAAAGGGATTTATTATAAAGACATTAGGCATGAGGCCAGATTTAAATGAGCAACAATCATTCACAACCACAATGTCACTGAAGATAAAGTTCATTACTAGACAAAAGATAAATAGAGAGATTCAACATACAGTATGACACCAAGAGACCATAAATCTACAGTGTGGTTGTATGGTTGTTCCCGTACAAGCTCTGGAGCCATGTACAACGGAGTGCCTGTAAAACATACTATGTCAAAGTATATGCAGACTGTAGAACAAATCCTCAAAGTACAAGCAGCTACATTGCTACAGTTAAGATTCCAAAAGCAACAAAATCAATTTTGATAAGCCAAACCTTTTATAGATCGCAAAACAACTGTATTTGTGGACATTGCACGTGCAAACCCAAAATCACAAAGCTATAAGATATTCATGAAAAAAGAAAAACATCACTCATTAGACCATTGTCAAATGCACTTGATTGCAGGAAAATAGAAATGAAAACCATATCACCAGTGAGTAGGATAAAAATGATGCAATGCAGGTTTGAATTAGCTTATTATGGGGTTCCTAAGAAAGTTCTGGGAAAAAAAACAATTATTTCCCTTATAAACTGAACCAAACGTGCACAAAGTGCCTTCTTGGAGGGAAGTGTGTTAGGAAAAGTGTACTGGATTATTGAATAAAACAAAGCTTTAACTCAGTGTATAATGTAAACCATGACACTAGAAAGTGGATTAGTGGCAAAATTCTATTGCAACAAGCTATAAGACAAAAATGTTTAAGTGTATGTTTCACCATGTGAACAAACTAGCAGTTAAATCAACCTTGACAACAGATCCAGCACCAATTAGAATATTTTGGGGCTTCATATCGCGATGGATGATCCGATTGGAATGCAAATAATGTAAGGCTTTTACCTGCATAATTCAAACCAAAAATGAACTTCTGCCAAAATAATATTAATCTTCATATCTCCTCATCTAAATGCTATGAAAAACAGAGCAAAGATGTTTAAGAGGAAATACCAATTGTTTTGCAATTGCTTGAACTTGCTCTTCCGGAAGGCACTTATCATCCTCAAGAATCTCAAATAGCTCACCCTGCAAAATAAAAAATATAATCAGCTCAACAGCATCTCTAATAATTCAGTGTCCTGTTCCACAATCAGATAGCTGAGTATACTTAGATCACCAATTAAGGGGTAAGTGGTAACTTTCAAGTATCAATCAAACCGTCAACTGAAAATGCAGATGATTACTTGTGCAAATTCTGTAACAACACAAAATTCTTGCGGGCTTTCAAAGGAATCAAGCATTTGAATAATATTTCCATGCTTCAACTTTCTTAAGATCTGCAAAATTTATGAATTTCAAATGTCACTAGTCAGCAGAAACACTTATAAGTAATTAATAAATTAATAATTATAATAATTAGCAGCAACAATAATAAATAAAAAAAAATCTTATCCTACTAGGTAAAGTCAGGTACATACATCAATTAAGTAAATGGACTAAAACAAATCATTTTAAAAAATTCTAATGATTTTTGAATTCTCCTAATGTTTCCTCAAGTCTTAAGTATCACTTAACCACAGCTGTGTAGAAGAAGAAGAAGAAGAAGAAGAAGAGCAACAACAGCAACAATTAACAAGAAGCTTCTTAACTCCGTACTCCTGATTATCATAGCTCTCAGGCAACATGCTTGTTCCAAACTCAAAACACTTTTGACGTTAGTGACAAAAATAGAAATCCACGCCACAAACAACAACAAGCTACTCAAAATCAGAATCCATCGCTTCTCAAAATTTCTAACAACTAGAAATCCACAACAATCAGCGAACACGGCTTCAAAGAGCGTGAAAACAGTGAGGAAATGAATGAAGGAATGAATTACCTCGATTTCTTGTCTTAAATTGTGAATATCCTTCTCGGTCTTCCCGTGCTTAATTATGAACTTCATCGCGACGGTCTGAGAGATCGAATAAAATCAGAAGTGAGACAGTAATCGGAAAAGTGCGATTCACGAGAAAAAAAAAACCCTAATCGGAAGAGAGTAGCGTACCTGTCCCGTGTGCTTGCGCCTTCCCTTGTATACCTTCCCGAAGGAACCCTCGCCGACGAGCTCGATGACGTGGTAGTTCTCAACGCCCATATTTGAATCGAAGTTGCAGAGAGAGAGAGAGAAGAAGAAGTTGATTTGAAAATTTTGCCGAACGGAGAAAGAGATTTGAAAATGTTACCGAACGTTGAGAGAGAGTAGAGGTGAGAATTTCGAATTTCTATTCCCGCTCTACCCTTTCGAATATTTGTTATTTATTTATTTATGGGTAAAAAATGTTTTAATTCCTATGAAATTTAAAAATTATTAATTTCGTCCTCATAATTTTTTATGTATTAATTTAGTCATTATAAAAATAAAATATATATTTGTTTGTCATCAGTAGTAATTTTATTAGACGTTAATCTGACTTAGCTAATAGATGATTTTTACATATAATATGATTACAAATGAATTAAATAATTTGTAACAGTTAAAAAACTTCAAAATGAATTAAACAATTTGTGACAATTGAAAAACTCCAAAAATTATAATTTTTCATCACATCCTAGGTAATTTTTTCACACTTGTCGATGAGATTAGAAAAAAGATGAAACAATGATGGATTCATTTCGTTGTCTTCAAAATGTACTTGGAAAGATAGAGAGAAAAAGTACTTAAGTCTAATGGTCACATATGAAAACCATCTAGCATAGTTACCATGAAAGATGAACAAAAATATGTTTTATTTTGTGCTTGTAAAGGTAAAGAGAGAAAGTATTTTAGTCTATTAGTCATGTCCAAGAATTGTGAAATAAAGTTACCACTAAAGATTAACCAAAAATATGTTTTAATTTTATAAGGAACAAATTAATACAAAAAATGTTATAAACACAAAATTAATAATTTTCAAACTTTACAAACATGGAAACATATTTAACTCTTTATTTATTTATATAAAAATGGAAAAAGGATCAAAAAATAGAACAATTTTGTTTAGGCTTAAGCGTAATTTTGGTCCCCTTATTTATAAAAATTTGTAATTTTGGTCCTTCTATTTTATAATAGAGATATTTAGTCCTCCTATTTTTTAAATTCAGCAATTTTAGTCCCTATTTTGAGCTAAAGAGACATTTAGTGCTCCAGTTTTGTAAAATCCATAATTTTGATCCTTCCACCAAATTGAAAAAAAAAACATTTATCAATAAGAAATTACTTAATGTGGCTCAAATTTAGTGATGTGACATGAGATAATTTTTTTTAATTGATGTCATAATCAATGTTAATCTCTGAATAATTAATGCTTTCAATTTGAGGAAAGAACCAAAGAAATATGATTTTTTTATTTTCTAAAAATAAATTTGACAATGTTGTCAAAAAATTATAAGTTTTTTTATGAGTAGTTGTGTGCTATTATAAGTTTTCTCTAAGTTCAATTGACAAAAATAATTAGTGATGATGGATATTTTATCTCGTTAATTAATTAACAATTAAATATGAAGATAAAACTTTTAAAAGCAATGTTATGTTAAACAATCATAGTAAATGGTCTATTGGATTACGATTTTGAAGGATTTAAAAAAATATCTTAAGGTATTCAATCAAGACTTTTAAATGGCAAAAATAAGTCTTGTGGTATTCAATTAGGAGCATTAAGATTTTTTAAGGAGTAGAACGAAATCCAATAGTATTCAATTAAGATTTTTTACAACTTAAAAAAAGTCACCTGGTATTCAAAAATTTAATGATTTCACTAGATTTCATGGATTCTTTTTTATCTTTTCCTCTCATTACCCATAAGTCATTATCTCCTTCTTAAGGGCAATATAGACATTCATGTATAACTCTTCATTATCTTCAATATTTTGATAATTTTCATTCTCCTCACTTATATGCTGTTCAACTTTTTCATTTTTACCAAATGTGGGACTTCACCTCACACTTGTATTCCAACAATCTCCCCATTAAGTGTGAATCTCTTCCGCATGGCAGCCTCCATTGTTTTCTTGTATTCTCTAGACTTGGACTTCTTCCTCTGCCTACCACCAAAACCCTTGTTTTGTGTGCTTCCATGTTCCTGTTTCCCATTCACATACAGACCATCGTCTTGCAAACTCCGCACTGCATTTTGTCTCTGTTGAAAGTGAGACATAAGTGCAACCTACATAACCTCTAAAATGATTAAGTCATTCCCGTACATTAAGGTTCTCACCAAATGTTCGTAAGAAGAAGACAAAGAACACAACAAAATACATGTCTTACCCTCGTCCTTAATCTTTACATCTAGCCTTGCTAGGTCGCTAATAATCTAATTGAAGGCATTCATGTGTTGTTAGAGATCTAATCCCTCTTAGATCTTTAGCCCATACAGTTTCTGCTTCAGATATAGTTTGTTCATCAATGATTTCAACATATATTGACTCTCCAATTTCTTCCATACCTCCCCACTTCAACTCCATCACGTGATAGAAGACCTCATCTGCCAAACACAAGCGTACGGTTACCGCAACCCTTTCTTGCAACTCCTCCCAATCCAAAGCCTCCGTATTATTAGGCTTTGATTCGTGCAGCGCCTTTAGAAGACCTTGTTGTGCCAACAAATCCTTAACTCACCTCTGCCACAATCCGAAATTCTCAGTTCCATTGAACTTCCCCACTTTGAATTTGGCCCTAGAGTTAAATGACATTTGATACTAGTTGTTAGTAATAGCAACCAAAATTTTAAAGAGAATGAGAGAAATCACACGCACATACGCAAACACAAAAGATTTAACGAGGTTTGGCAAGTATGCCTACATCCTTAGGAGCAGAGTGATTATATCTATTTCTTATTCATAAACAATAGGGTTACAACACACTATATAATATCACATGTACCGTGGGCTTTACCTGCACCCCCAACCTGCTTCATAACCCAACAATAGGTGACCTTTACACTTTGCTCCAACATTTTTCAGCCCATAAATATGAGTCATGCACAACAATCTCCACCTTGGAAAATATTTAGCCCCATGAAAGATAAATAATAAATCCACCTTGATTTCCTTGGTTGGGGGTCCTATCACGTTTAGCACTCAACAACATTCAACAAGTCCAAGCAATGCTTGAACTTGTCAGTTGTGACCACCTTGGTTAACATATCAGTTGCATTCTTTGGAGTATGAACCTGCCTAAGTAAAATTTGACTAGATGTCATCAACTCCCTAATCTTATGGAATCTCACATCAATATGCTTGGTTTTAGCATGATATACTTGATTTTTTGCCAAGTTAATAACACTCTGACTATCACATTGCAATTGAACTCCACCTTGCTCAATGCCCAACTCCTTCACTAGCCTTGCTAACCACACAGCTTCCTTGCTAGCCTCTGCTACCACTATATACTTTGTTTTAGTTGTTGACATTGCCACAAGAGATTGAATAATGGACTTCCAACAAACATGTCCACCTACAAGAGTAAAGACATACCCTGTTGTAGACCTTATGTCATATAAGTGAGGTGAAACAGGAACATGGAAGGACACAAAGCAATGGTCTTGGTGGTAGGCAGAAGAAGAAGTCAAATTCCCATATCGTGTAGGAATAGGAAGGTCGAGCACCATGTAAGTGAAGAAAAGACTCATAAACCTAAGCCTTAAGGTTTTGGGTTTAAGTGTTGTGTCAAGTTCACTTGTGCGATTGCTCATGGCCCATTGGTGTAAGTCTCCACGGTGTTTACCCCCTTAGAGGCACATCAATTGATATCAGAATTGATGGTTTGACTTGATGACTGATGCAGAAGAGTAACATGGCAACAACAAATCCATGGACATAGAGATACCTTATATCGAAAGTCTTCCTGGCAGGTGAGTCCATGCATGGAGGCCAGGCAATAGGTAGGGTTGTGCAAAAAAATCCAAATATATGAAACCGATTCATATTCAATCCAATCCAATTAATTGGATATGGATTAAATATTTGTTTGGATTTTTAAATCCAATACAATTTTATGGATGATGACGACTAGGTTTTTTTGACCAACTTTAGTAGGAGTTATTTTTTGGTTGATGCCATCTAGAGTTATTTTTATCGACGTCAACTGATGATGTTTTTGACCTGTCATCAGTTGAGATTATTTTTCGATTAATGTCGATAAGGGTTTTTTCGGCCAACGTTGGTCAGGACTATTTTTTGGTCGACATCAGTTGAGGCTATTTTTTGATCGACATCAGCTAAGGTTTTTTTTGCCGATGTTTGTCAAGATTATTTTTTGGTCGATGCTGGGTAGGTTTTTCTGCCGACATCAGCTAGAGTTTTTTTAGTTGACATCAGACGATACTATTTTTTTGCCAACATCGACTAGGATTTTTTTGCTGACATTGGCCAAAACACATCATCAACCGACATTGACAAAAAAAAACATAGTTGACGTCGGCCAAAATATTCCCCAATTAACGTTGATAAAAAAAATCATAGTTGATGTCAACAAAATATATCTCTAGCCAACACCAACCAAAAGAAATAGTCATGGCCAATGTTGGCCAACAAAAAAATAGTTTCAACCAACATCAACAAAAAAAACTAGCCAACATTAACCAAAAAATAGTCTCGACTGATGTTGGCAAAAAAATATCAACGATCAACATCGGCCATAAAAAAACCTTACCGATGTCAGCCACAAAAACCCTAACCAACATCGGCCAAAAAATAATTACGATCAACACTAGTCGAAAAACCCCTAGTTGATGTCGGCCAAAAAATATCATTGACTGACATTGACTAAAAACCCTAGTCGACCTCAACCAAAAAACATACTTGACCAACATCGACCGAAAATGCATTGATTGATGTTAGTCGAAAAATAGTCCTGGTTGATGTCAGTCTAAAAGTTTCTTGACTAATGTTAGCTGAAATCACCTTGGTTGAGATAGGCCAAAAATACCTTAACCAAGATCGATCGAAAATAGTCTTGACCAAGGTTGGTTGAAAATAGCTCTTAAATGGATATGTTCTGAGTTTTCCCTTTTTAGTGTTTAACTACTAAAATTTGTAAAAAATCCTTATAACATTTAAGTGAATATAGATTGGATATGACCATATCCATATCCACTTAAATGGATTAGATCTTGAATCCAAAATTGTTTTTTTATTTAAAATATGGATATAGATTTAAGATTCAATCCATTTAAGTAGATATGGATTGGATTCTTAAAAATCCAATCCATGCCTACCCATAGCAGTAGGTCCTGCAGGTGTTGCAACGGTGCAAGGTAGAAGAGCATGTTGGCGACAATGGCTAGACAAGCCAGAACAACATAGAGTAAACTACTATGTGGAAGAGACTCACACTTGATGGTTGGCGACAATGGCTAGACAAGCCAGAACAACCATGATTCTACTCGAGGGGAAAACTACTATGTGGAAGAGACTCACACTTGATGGAGAGATTGTTGGAGTACAAGTGTGAGGTGAAGTCCCACATAGAGTAAAAATGAAAAAGTTAAGCAACATATAAATGAGGAGAAGACCATAAATGTGAGCTTGTAAGTTTTGGGTTCACTTTTGTGGTTGCTCAAGGCCTATTGGTGTAAATCTCTATTGTGTTTATGACACTCCTTTTGGCTTATTCAGCTTTTCATTATTAATACAAATACAATCATTCTCAACTACATGCTCAAATGGTGGTTTGCTTTATCACTATAAAGGTCTGCAAACATATCATTTTTAACAAAGGTAGACCAAACTATCTAGAACTAATCTCATCTATTAAAACGTGTTCATGGAAGTGGTTATTATACAAAGTCGGAATTCAACTAGGAACCTTCTATTCCTCATGGTGCACCTATCTTGGAGCATGCCTTCTCTCATGACTTGTGGATGTTGTTTTTTGTTTTGATAAAAAAACTTGCAATAACGAAGATTTAATTTACTAGTTTCAATTATCAATTGAATAGAATTTATCGTGGTAAAAAATTGAATCAAATAGGGTAGAAAAAAAGGTTACGTGACTCATTTATTTTTCATGGAAAAATTAAAGGTACTAAAGGTTCGTTGGATTCTTATGAGTGGAAGAAGAATTTTCCGATTATCAATTTTTTTATAGACTCTTATAATTTTGAATGTTTTCTAAAAATTCATGTTGTCCTTTAAAATCTTGTAAATCCATGAAGTCTTTCCAAATCTTATGAATTCATGATTTATGAATCCATCAAAATCTAAAGTACAAAATCCAAATCATAAAAGTCTTTTAAAAAAAATCTTAAAACTCTTTACATTCTCACAAAGTTTTTTAAAATTCTAATCCAGTACACCCCCTAAGTTAGTAATGGTAAAATATAGGGAAATTTATTAAAGTAAATAAAAGTAAAAAAAAAATGAGGAGAAATAGATAAAACTTTTTCTATTTATAAACATTTTGATTCATAACTTGAAAAATAAATGTTGCTAACTAGAATTAAGGATTTAACTTAGTCGATTGAATATTATGTGTGAGTTGTTATAAATCATTTGGTAACTGAGTTCAATTTTTACGAATTAAAAAAAAATGTTAGTAGCTAGTTGTGTACTTGACAAGATTCTTAATACATGTCATTTTAGTCTTTCTTTTATGAATTTACATTACAATAAAAATCATTTTCTGTTGGACCTTGTGGCCTTAATAATCTTAAGAGGGATAGGCTTAGAATGCAGAAGAAGCAACAACAATCAATTTAACAATGTTCTTTAAACATGCAAGACACAATTAATTGCAACAAAATAAATAAGATAAAGGAAGAGAGAATGCAAACACTGTTTTATACTGGTTTGGCCACAACCCGTGCCTACGTCCAGTACTCAAGCAACCCACTTGAGATTTCCACTATCTTTGTAAAATCCTTTACAAAGTCTGAACCACACAGGGACAACCCATCCCTTGTGTTCAGATGCTTTACAACAAGAGACTCACAGTCTCTTAACCAATCTCATTGAATAAGAAGAATGGAAGAAGAATTCTCTCTTCAAGAGAAGAATATTACAATGAAGATCATGTAAGAATCCTTATAGATTTTGCAAGTGTTTGATCAAGGATTTCTTGAGAGAGCATTTGACAATGAAGTTCTTTTGGAATCTCTCTCATTGTCTTTTGAGAGGATAAGACATTTTTGCCAAGCAAAACTCTCTGCCTAAAATTCGTGCCCAAGTCACCTATTTATAGGCCTTTGATGGCCATTCACAAATCTAATGAAAAGATGTGACTGTTGGCAGATTTTCTGAAAACTTTCCACTGGTAATCGATTACAATGTTTGTGTAATCGATTACACAGTTATAATTTGAAGGGTTATGACTTTTGAATTTGAATTTCCAAAGTTTCGTTGCTGGTAATCGATTACAGACATATGGTAATCGATTACATGTTGAAAATTCAAATTCAAAACATTTTTCAACAGCTATTTCTCAACCCTGTCTTCTGGTAATCGATTACACTTCCTGGTAATCGATTACCAGAGCCTTGAATGTCTTGAAAACACTTTGTTTTAAGGCAAGGCTTGGTCTTTAATGAATCTTGAAACATGGCTTTGCTTGTTGAAGCACTCTTGAATTATTCTTGAAGCAAATGCTTATCATTTGAAGCAGCCTTGTTTGATTCTTCTTTGACATCATCAAAATCATGTATACATACATTCACATTCTCCCCCTTTTTGATGATGACAAACATGTGATTTCTTCTCGACACCATCAAAGCTTGCATGATTTACATCTCCCTCTTTCTCAAGCAAATTCTTCTTGATATCATCAAAATCTTCATGATTTACATTTTCTATCAGTAAAAATATAAATATTGATCAAATTAAACTATATTGTTAGTAATTTTATTGAAGGCCAAATGACCTATTTAATCTCTTATCTTATTTTTTTGTTCAGTTTGATACTTTATCTTTTAAAAAGTTGACTTTAGTCCTTTATATTAATTAAAAGGTTTGAAATGATCATTATGTTAGGGTTAATGTTAACGTCGTTAGCATCCACGATCTTTTTTGTTCTATTTGTTGTGCACCTCCCACCATTTTTTCCTCAGATCAAACATTCCAAGTCTTCTTCCTGAAATCCTATCCAAGCCCCAAACCCATGGAGAAGAATGCTCTCCCTACGTTCAAAATGATTTAGTTTGCCATTTTCCTTACATATTGAAATGAACTTCTCCACCGCCTTAGCATGAACCTGAAACAACTGAAGTCACACCTACGAAACAACGTTGGACACGTGTTTTGGTGAACGAATACAACTTTCATTTTGGGCCCAAATCGGCAACATGGGAAGGACCATCGTGCCTACAATCTCGTTCTCATCATAACGTTGACAAGCTTCATGTCAACGATCTCGTTCTTAATTTGTGATTTGGGATTGTGATTTGTGATTTGGGGTCTCTTGATTTGTGGTTTTTGACTTGTCATGGGTTCTAAATGTTCTTTGTTCTTGCGCTTACAAAATGAAGATGTTTAGAAAGGAAAAAATTGTATTTTGTGGTGAGTTTTAGCTGCCAATAATATTTAACATTATTAATGATGTTAAATTATCCTAACAGAATGACTAATTTGAACCTTTTAATTAAGATAAAGGATTAAAGTAAACTTTTTAAAAGATAATGTACCAAATGGATCCAATAAAATAAGGGACCAAGTAGGTCATTTGGCCTTTATTGAACATGAACTCAACCTATAGTATATTACTTTAAAAAAATTAATGTATATAAGACTATAGGTTCAAACCTCAATGTGATCATTGTACATCAAAAACTTTATTGTTTTAATATATAACAAGTATTTGGTGTATGAGACATCATTTCAATTGGACTATAATTCATTAAATATATTTTCAAGTTTAATTTGCTAAGAACAAGAGCAGACACATATTTAACATTGATTTTTAATTTAGAGTTTATTTTGTTAAAATAATTGGTTGAGAGATAATTGTTGTTCAATGTGGATAATTGATTTGATGATAGTCCATTAATTATCTCATGCATTTAAGTTTATATGTTTCTTTAAATTATCTCATATATTATTCTACTATATATATATATATATATATATATATATACACACACTAGTTTTGTTACCTTTTGTGATGCACAGGGTGAACATATTGAATATGTTTATGTATTTGTAATCAAATCCATTTTGGTATGGAAGTAATAAGTTATTGAAAAACATCAAAGAAATAAAAAATAATGATGTAGTATAAAAATACATATTGATAACATGACTTTACATAGGAAAAGAAAAAGAAATCATAATGATTAATATTGTATACAAAAATGTTGACTAAATATAACAATAAAAAAATTATCTTAGACGATTGTTCTTAATATAAGACACATGATGTGCGCATTATGTAACTCGTCTGCAAAAAAATGTCAATAGAAATAAATGAAGATCATGTTTATGTAGATGAATTGTGTGTCATTACATAATCCAGAAGATTGATCAATATTTCTCAATAGCATAATGGGAATCTCAATCATTAGCTTCAATTTATGATTTGGAAGACCAAATAAAACAATTGCATTTAAAAATCAGGAGTATGAACAACATCTAGTGTATCAACATTTCCAACTATTGAACATAGGACATCAAGAATTAAGTAAGTTCTTGTTTCTCTAAGAATCAATGTCATAATATGTTCATTCAACTCATTAACAACGTCATTAGCTAGTGCTAAAATAGTTCTATGATGAGAAAAATGATGTGTTAGTCATATTCTCTCCAAAAGTGATGGGTATGTGTTGTTAACAATAGCAGACATAGGATCAATCAAACTCTCAATAAGCATATCAAATGGAATGTGGTAGTCTTCCTTCATGAATCCCATCAATAGTTCCATTTCCAATATTCAACACCCAATATGTAAATTCTTTCAGTTAAGAAACATCTTCATTGGAAGACCCTAATTGAAGCCTTAAATTTTTTTGTTAAAATAAGAACCTTACGTAAAGGCCAAAGATATGATGAATTAGTGCTAGCACAAAAAAAATCTTGTCTTTTTTCTTATGCAATGACTAAAAGTATTTGTCTAAAATCTCCTCCTAATACCACAACTTTTCCTCCAAAGGGAAGATTAGATTTTCCTTATCGAAAAATTGAAATACATCCACGAATGATCTATCAACTATTTCAAAGCAATGTCTATGAGTCATTGGAGCTTCATCCCAAATTATTAGTTTGGCCCTTGATATCAACTCAGCTAAAGGACTTTATTGACATATGATGCAAGTAGAATCTTCACTAATATTTATTAGAAAATGAAATCTTGAATGTGTTCTACAACTTGAAATCAACAAAATAGTATTCTAATAGATATCACAATTAAAACAATTTCTCCTTTAGATCTAATTGTTGCAGAAACAACCCTCCAAAGAAAAGTTTTTCAGGTCCCTCCATATCCATAAAGAAAAAACAATCCGCCCGAATTTGAAGAGATGCACTAAGCATTATTGTGTCATATATTTTTCTTTACTCAAAAAGTCATTTTGGATAACAATTGTTTGTACTCAACTTCAAGTATATTCCTATCATAATTGAGCTCATCATAGATGAGATAATTCTCAGAAAGAGAGACAATGTCCATATCTGGAACAGGCATGGGAGGAAAATCATATAAACTTCTATTGTTACCTTGTAATAATTTTTCATTTATATGAGAGTGATATTTTGCAACTCTTCATCTGACAACTGTAAATCTGTTATATTAAAAAAATATAATTGAAGTTATATATCCAAAATATAATAAATACATAGATCGTTTGAAATTGTTTTGTATGAAAAGAAGGAAAGTTATAATGATCACTATTGAATTGAAGAATTAATCTTTGTCTATGAAGAATATTATCGCTTAAATACTTCCAAATTTTTCCCAAACAAATTGAAACATAGACATTTGATTAGATAAAAGAAAAGTAACAAACAATTTTCTTAAATGACATCCCGATCCCCATTGACTTGCTTCAACAATTGCATTAATATATTCATGATCATCTTCTTAAATGATATCCTGATCCCCATTGACTTGCTTATACAATTGCATAGCAGACTTCCTTAAATGACAAATAAATGGCATTATTACATGTTCTTGTTTTAGAATATGATTGAGGACCCTTTCAATAATTAAGCAAAAGTCTCAAGTAATACAACTCTCCACTGCCTAAGGCAGTAAACCACAATCTTCCTACCGTGGTACCTTTTTTGTCTAGGACACCATACTCGTTCATGTTGCTTCCATACAAATTGAGATGAGAACTACGTATACAAAAGATTATGCACTTTAGGATAAATTTTATTTGTTTCCATCCATGTCAAAAACTTAGAAGTGTTATTTTTTAGCTTTTGAAGAACATCTTCAAGGACCATCCTTATCAAATACAACAAACTATTCATCTGGTAAATGAAAGGATAACCTTTCAACAATACGTTCTATATGATGAATGTCAAAAGCAAAAATTTTCCATGTTGCCTCATAGGATCACAAATACCTACAATCATAATATATTTTGATCTCATCAACACATGTAGACTGTTGTGTACCTACACTTTCATAAAAGGTGACAGTTATTTGATCATGCCTTTTATTCACATACTTGAAAATATATTGGATAGACCACGTGTTAATTGTTATTCATGAGCTTTTAGTGCATTAAAAATAAGTAAGAAAATAGCAATGTGCCTCCAATTTACGATTCTTTTTGTGGAAATTGTAAATATTTTTGTTCTTGTATGAATTTATAAAGTAGAAACTTCATTTTTGGGATCTAATGTTGAATTTAACTCAGTTTGTAGGCTAAAGAAGAGAAGGTGTGAAATGCTACTAATGAACTCGCTTAGCGAGACAAATTGGCTAAGCGAGCTTCATTCGCTTAACGAGGCAACCAACTCACTTAGTGGATGCAAAATCCTAGAAGATGATAAGTTAGAGAGCAACAATTAGATCTCTTTCAACATGCTTCAAAAGCTCCGAAGTTGTTTCAACAATTAGATCTCTTTCAACATCTACAGAATCATAGGCAATATGGAATGAGTTGCCTTGAATCGTTCAATAAAAATACTGTCATCCATCATCTTTCTCATGGTAATTTTTTTACCGAAGATGGCTTCAATCAAAATTTCTATCTTGAAGATAAATGCCTTGTCCAATTAGGACTTTGTACCTTGGTATTGCAGCCCCAATTCATTACAATTAGGACACCAAAATTTGTTTTCATTAATTAAGTTCAACTTTTCTAATACAGTGAATGCATGAATCATATAACCAAGATTTTCCTAGGTCAATGCTACCAATCTTAGCAAGCACAACACAGAAAGATGGCTACAAAGTTTAAAAATTTCAATGTTTAAGTAACTTCAGAATAATAAAATAAAATTCTTCTCAATATTGTTTAAGAAAATGGACTACAAAATATATTAGACTTCTAAAGTCTCGATTATATCTATCACATTGAATCGTTAGACTTGCAAGAGTTCATCTTCCAAATACATTTCATCCCCGACATGTGACTCACCAATTGAGAGAAAGGCTTGTTTGCACTTTTCAATCTATACAATTGTATTGTCCATAGTCCACAAAATACACATGACAAGCTATGTGGTACTCTGTTATACATGTCAATCCTCTAAGTCAGTCCTAGCACATGAGCACGAACATCATGCCCTTAGCAGCCAGACTCTCAACTAACAGGTTATCTCTAACCTCTTATTTAAATATATTGTCATCTCCTTATCACGTGGCAAGTAAATAATTATCTATAAGCTACACATTATCTCTAATATTATATGTAAGCCACCATTATCTTCTAGCTATTATCTATAAGCCGGTAAGTATCTACAAGGGTTATTATGTCACCGTAACATCCCCTACAAACAAGGACCCGCAATTCCCACTCCACACTATAAGTACTAGATTCCCTCCTACTCTTTTCATACTCTCCTAATTCACGTACTTGTTTAAGCGTGAGAGTCTTTTATTTTGCAGGTCTCCTCTTTTGTCCTCTTTACAAAGGTTACTCTTAATCCCACTTGAGAAATCTAGGAACCCACCTTATCCTTGTTCATCCTAAGGTGTGTTAGCTCCAAATTTTAGTAAGTACAACATATATAAAATAAAGGATCAAACCTCTTACACAACAAAGTTTTATAACCGCGCATTGGTCAAAATATAGAGTTTATTTGGATATACCTTTTTTGTATTTTGAAATCTCCTTAACATCATCATTAATGTATAATTTTGTGCAAAAATAAGCATATGAGATAACCATCATACTCATACTTGACAATTATTAATCGTAAAAATATATATTATTTAAAATGTTCTAATTTAATAAGAGCTTGAATAACGCACTAAATTTAAATTATATAATTAATAAAATAATTACTGATCGATCATTAAAACTCTTCATCTTACATAATTGCATGATGAGGATGACACCACCATTTGAATTATTCTTAGTGAGATAAGAATACATCTCCTCAGCAAATTGATCCCACAAAGTGCATAGAACCCCTAAATTAACATAATAAAATATTGTAAGTTATTTACTGCAAATAATAGTTCATACACAAATATGTAAAATATAAACATAATAATATTTATATATAAATATTACTCCAAATCTTCTGTTATGATATCCATTAATTTCTTCTTTCACGTCTGTGTTTTTATCTTTGATGTCATCGTTCTTGACAACATGACCTATGACGTCTGCAATAAAATTTTAAGAAATGGAAGTAAAAAAAGAAATATTTATGAATCCAAAATAAAATTAAAAAAATAAATGTGCAGTATAACAAAACAAATAAAAATTCGAGGTCATTTCGTGCCCGATTTTTCGCAAAAGGCCAAAATTCAAAGTATACTTTTGGTATACTATCAATATCAAACTTGGTGCACTTGGTAGTCTTCATAAAAGCCAATCTATATTTATGTCTAGTTGGTTTGAATCTTTTGTCTATATTAGCTACCAACAAATTCTCAATCAAATAAGCAGAACCTTCTTCTATTAAATTTTCATATTCATCGAACATGTTTTTCTTGATAGAAGCTTGGATTCGCCCATTTTGTGATTAAAAAAAAATAGAAGTCCATTCTAAAAGCATAAAATAAGACTAAAATATATCAGATCCTCTCAAAATTAAGCTTGTGATTTTATTTGATCATACAAAGTAATTTGCATAGTAAAGGATAAACAATCATTTATTTCCAAAATAGACACTGTAAAACTAAAAAAGAATCAATTTATATAAAATACATTCTCATCCTGCAATATCAATTCGATACTAATTTTTTCCTATGGATTATTATATTTAGTTTTTTTCGAAAGGTGAACTACTCTGATTCTGATTCCCTAGTCAATGCTTCCACACACAATCTTTTCAATGAAGGAAATTCTAGGAGCTATTAATCTACAAATTAAAAAAAGTTAGCAAGCAATAGAATAACAGACAAAAACTATCAATTTTAAAATGTTGTTAACATATGTTGCCCGTTACACTCTTTGAAAGCAGAAGTATAAGAAGATAATTTGGGGAGCAACAATATAGACAATGCACTCTACATGTGTCTATATGTATTCCAACTATATTAAGTCATAATTTTCGTCTAACTAATCAAACTACTATATCAAATGTTTGAAATTAACTAAATGTTATTCCCAATACATTTATATGTGTGATACGAATAGGGATAACAAAGTTTACCCGGATCCCATGAATATCCACTAAAATATCTGCAAGCAGTGAGGGTATTTACCTACATATTACGCAGGTTTGGGATAGGTACCAGTACCACAGTACACACCTATTTCACCCTATATATATATATATATATATATATATATATATATATATATATATATATATATATATATATATATATATATATAACTTTAAGAATCAAGCTATGTTGGACGATTATATTTGTAATATTTATTTATGACTTAAGTTTGGACGAAACATTGCTATGTTGCTTGTTTTTAATATTATGCGTATATGTTCTTAATGTTATATTTTTAAATTTAAGAATTTATTTTGAATTTTTAATAATTGTTTTGATTCATTTTTATATTGATTTATTAATTTTATATATAAGTAAAGTGTAGGTCGCAGGTACAGATATATAGATATCTAATAAGTATGAGAATGATGATCAAAGTTACCACCCGCGAGGGTATGAAATCGAATATGAGGATTTTTTTAGAAGGCACCCAAACCCTACTCATTGCTAAGTGAGATCTACAGATTATAAATACGTTCTTCAACATGAAAAATACGATTTTTTCACTCTCCTCCTCTCCAAATGTCCACCCAAACCCCAACACCTTCTTCTCCACCACCCACGACCATCGGTGGCCACCACGAGCCGTCGTTGCTTGCCGCCAAACCCCCACACAAAGAGGAACGTTTTAATCGAAGCGAAATCCTCAGAATCCACCTCAAGGGTTCGGTGGAGAAAATTCCCTCAAGAGTTCTTGAAGCTCAAGTAGGGGAACATGACTGTGGCTGAATATGCAGCCAAGTTTAAGGAGCTGACGAGGTACTTTCCCCATTATCAAGGAAAAGATGGCGAAAGTTCCAAATGTGTGAAGTTTCTGAACGGCTTGCAACATGAAGTGAAGCAAGCTGTGAATTACCAAGGTATTCGTCAGTTTCCATTCTTGGTTATCATGTGTCAGATTTGGAATGAAGACTCTCAAGACAGGGCGACCTATTATAGAAGTACAGGCCCAATAAAGAACAAAAAGAATGGACCTCAACATCGGGGAAAACCATACTCGACCCCTCCTAAGCAATATGGTAACCGCCCCAACAATCAGAGGACTGTTGTTATGGGGTTGGCTGGTGTAGTGGTAGCAAAATGATGCAATCTTACCCTCTAAGGGCATTGGATAGAAGACTCCAAGAAGATTGGGCCATAGATGCGAGAGAAGGCCCTAGGGTTCTCATAAGCCTTAGGGTAGATTTCGGGACCATGGGCTAAGTATGAGTCCACTTATCTTTGTACATATTAAATTAGGATTTCATTATTTTTGGGCCTTGTATTTAGGGCTCCATAATGTAGTTAGGGTATCCTAGAAATGTAGGATTTTTTAGCCATTGTATTTTAGGGCACCTAGACTAGTTTTTGTATTAGGGATAGTTTTGTAATTTCACATGCATTAAGTGAATATTTGTTGTGTGTGTTGGGAAATAAATTTAATTGAATTGTGAAAAGCCCAATCCAATTAAATTTTAGAGGGGGAGGTTTGCATTTGCTTGCTACACCCCATTGCCACATCATATAGTCACACTTTGTGCATGTCCTTCATGCTTTACATGCCTCATGACACTTAAGCACACTTAGTGGAGAATCTTGGACTTGATCTTGGATTAGTAGGCTAAACCATAATAAAATTTACTAATCATAATTAGTGAAATTTTGGCTCCACAAATTCAATTTCAAATTCAAGTGAAATTTGAATGGAAATTCAAATTTCCCTCCAATTTTGTGTGACACTTAAGCTATAAATAGAGTTCATGTGTGTGCATTTTTTGGAACTTTGATCATTTGAGAATTACACTTCAAAGTTCAGACCTCATTTGAGACATAAAATTTCTTGCCCCTTCTCTCCCTCTCCCTCCACTCATCTTCTCCTACTTTCAAGCTCTTATCCATGGCATCCTATGGTGGTGAGCTTCTTCTTGACTCATCTTCTCCATAAAGTGACGTCTCCAATCATCTTTCTTCCTTCTTCATTCCACTGTCATGATCTTCAAAAAGCAAATGACTCCATTGATGAAGAAGATCGAAGGCCTACAAGCTCCACATGGAGCTACATCAAAACCCACTACTTTCTCAACTCAGATCACTTGTTACAAATGTGGTAAACCAAGACACATCTCCTCAAATTATGCTGATAAAGGCATGACCTGTTTCAATTGTAGACAAAAGGGGCATATCTAAAGAGATTGTCCATATTCCAAGAAGGAGCAAAATGGTGGGGGCCTGAATGACCAAATTGGACATCCAAAGGCCACAGGAAGAGTCTTCAAAATCCAAAGATCTAATCCAAGGTAAATGTTTCATAAGTGGGATTCCCTTACTTGTGCTATTTGATTCCGGTGTAACCCATTCTTTTATATCTTGTTCGTGTGTAGAGAAAATTAAGCATTTTGTGTCTTCTTTAAATAAAGATCTGCTGGTAGAAACCCCAACTAGTGGTTCTGTGTTAACTTCTAATGTGTATTTGAATTGTCTTGTGGAAATTTCTAGTAGAACATTTTTATTGATTTGATTTCACTACTAGAATTTGTAGAATTAACATCGCAGGGTTAAGATCGATTTTTTGAAAAACTGATGTTAACAAGAGTGCAGTGACATTTTTGTAAATAAGTTGAGTTAAGTAACATTGGTTTTCTAGTTCACGTTAACATCAGTTTTTCCAAAGCCCGATGTTAACATTAATTTATTAACATCGGTTATTCAAAAACCGATGTTACATAAAATAGTTAACATCAATTTTGTATAAAACCAATGTTAATGAATTAATATCAACATCGGTTTTTTAAAAAAACCGATGTTGTGTTATCCATAAATTAAAACTTGAAATCATTTTTGCCCTCGGGCACTCTGTCTTGTAGACCCCTTCTTCGCCATAGCTCAGGCTGAAAAGACGTTTCTCCCCCATCTTCTCCTCCTCACCTTGCCACTAAAAGGGTGTTTGGTTCGTGTCATTGCTGGTTTGTGTCATTGCCGCAAAAGAAACGACACAGTGATGGAAACTTCTGCTTGGGTCGCTAGCCACTCCTCCCATGTCCTTGTTGACTCTGTAGGTTCACTCCCTAAATAATGTCCTTCATTGTGTTTTTTTTTCATTTCGAATACTTCGGCTTGTGCTTTCGAAAGGATAAATAAAGAGAGAATGTGTTTTTTGTTTTGCTGATGTCGTTTTCAGGAATTGAGAAAGTGGTGAGCACCATTGTGTTGGACGCTTTAAATTTTTGCTTTTGGCCTGGTACGTTGGGTTTATTTTCATGTATACACATTGTTTTCTATTATTCCTAATGCCATGTGAAAACTTTTTCAGACCCCCTTAAGGAGGGTGCCAATGGTTCGTGTCAATCGTGGGTGAGCTGAATTCAACCCTGTTACAGTTTTCAGTCATTGATTGATGAGTTTGATTTTAACTCTACATGGTTGCTTCAGGAGCTCAAGTTATAATCTGATCTAAACCATATTGAGACACAACTAGTAACATCTCTTAAAATGTTTTTGTTTCAGAGGTTAGACAGGTAGCAAAAGCTGCTAGTTTTTATCTTTTGTTTGAATGAAACATGATGATGGTATACATTTATGTAGGTCCATGTGATATATCCGTAAATCTAAAAAGTGAGTGTTGTGCCAAAATTATATTTTTAAAATTTTTTTGGTGAATATGTTGTGACAGATTATTATTCACTGCATGGGGGGGGGGGCTAGTAGTGCATGTGGTCCCAATGGATTAGGCTTGGCAAAATACTAGTTCAGGTATTTGTGATTATATAAATTGTTGTTAATGTAGCTAAATCATAAAGAATAGTTTTTTGTTTTTGCATGCATTGCCTAGGATTATTTTCTTTCAAGATGCCAAAAGTTTCATCTTGGAAGTTGATACCAACAATATTTGTTAGCCACGAAATGTAAAAAGTATGGGTATTTCTGCAAGTTATATTGCTCGAATATTTGATCCATAACTATAACTATATCCCCAAGTGTTAGTTATCTGGAATGGCCTGAAATTATGAGTCCCATTAGTTGCCTTTGAATCCCAACAAACAGTGTTTGCAATAGGAATTACACCAACATAAGTTTGTGTTACCACACAAGCCATTGATACATATATGTACATACTTTTCTGGTGTCAACAGAATATGCTACCATGCAACTACTCCAAGCCCATTTCAGTTGTTTCAAAACCATATATATACATATATACATAGTAGCTTGGACCAAGTCTCAAAAAAGAGATAACTACTAGATGCATAGTCATGGACTCAACAAAAAATAACCCACCTATAACTAGACTAGTGGAGTTACTTGGATTCCCTAGTTGGCAAAACCAGTGAACAATAAGCATCCCATTACATTAGATATGAAGGATTCGTTGGTGCTTTTTCAGTCATTTTAAGAACTAACCCAACAACTGCTTTGTTGACAAGGGAGTTATCTGTCTCAGGTTGTGAAGTTACAAGATAATCACCACTCAAACTGTGCCACTTCTCCTCCTTTATGGTATCTTGGGTGCTCTACTATTTATTGTGACCATTCATTGCTTCCTTAATTTCTTACTTGTTCTTCTTGCTTTCCTCCACATATGACTGCATGAAAAGTAATCAGAAGTGGAAAATTACAAGCAAACCCTGTATTGGCATAAGAAAAAGAACAATGATATATCTTTCAAAGAATAGATATTATGTCAACTTCTATATACCTGTTTCATTCAAACAAGCAACTACTTAAGACTTAAGGAGCTTATAGCAAAAGATTGGTGTACTACTATCAAACAATCGAATACATGACAAAGACATTGAGCATTCAAGTCTAAAAAATTTGATACCAAAAATACCATATTTTCTAGTTAATACATGGAAGGGTCAAAGTTGAGTATTAAAAGTAATAAAATTATGTAGAAAAATCTAGGAAACACTTAGTAGCAGTAAAACCATAAATCACCAAATTTCAAGTGTTGAATGTATATAACATATAGACTTACAGGATCAGCCCATTTGGCAGCAATGGCTTTTGTAATTTTCCTTCTCTTTTCAGGGGACCTGGGTGCTCTTTTGCTAGATGGTGTCCTTGCCACTTGTTTCCTTTGTTCAACACTCATCAACCACTCCTGCTTTAGTTGTTCATCCAATGTCTCATAAGAATTCCACTGCAGCTCTTCTTGACCAACAACCTTTCCTAGAAGCTTCTGCTATTAAATTCTGCCACTCAAAGCAGCAAGATTCCTGCACCATCTTCTTTCCACGCCTCTTTTCCCATTGCCTCCTCACTTCAGCGCCAATCTTCTTTCTTGTTTCTGTACTGTGCAAACAATAAAGAAGGCATATACTTATCAGCAACAAAGAAGCAATATTTGGTAGTAACATGGAAAGGCATATGATGCAATCCTACCCCGCAAGGGCATTGGATTAAAGACTCCAAGTAGATTGGGCCAGAGATCCAAGAGAAGGCCGTAGGGTTCTCATGAGACTTAGGGTAGATTTCGAGCCCATGGGCTAAGTATGAGCCCGCTTATCTGTGTAAATATTAGAATAGATTTTTCCTTCGTTTGGGCATTGTATTTTGGCCATTCTTGTAGTATAGGGTTTTAGCCTTGTATTTTGAGGCATTTTGAGTAGTCTTTGTAGTAGGGACTTTTTTGTATTTTCATGTATTTTGTCATGAGGGTGAACTTAGCTATTATAGAGGGTGTGTAGCTAAGCTTTAGCTTCTCATCTCAAGGAGGTGAGCTTAGCTATTAGAAAGGTGTGTGTAGCTAAGCTCTTGCTTCTTTAGGAATCTTCTCAAGAAAGTTTCTTAAGGAGGTGAGCTTAGTTATGAGAGGGGTGTGTGTAGCTAAGCTCTACCTTCCCAAGGAAGTTTTCTCAAAGAAGCTTCTCAAGGAAGTTTTCTCAAGAAAGCTTCTCAAGGAAGCTACCTAGTCTATAAATAAAAGCATGTGTAACACTTGTTGTAACTTTGATGAATGAGAGTCTTGTGAGACACAACTGAAAGTTCAACTTCTCTCCTTTTTTTCTTCCTTCAATTTCGTGCTCCCCCCTCTCTCTTTCTCTCCCTCTTTCTTTTCCTCCATTGAAACATCCTCTCCAAGCTTCTTATCCAAGGCTCATCTTGGTGGTGAAGCTCCTTCTTCCATGGCTTATTCCCTAGTGGATGATGCATCCTCTCACCTCTTCTCCTTTGTCTTCCGTTGCATCTCCATGGTGGAAAATCACCATTAAAGGACCTCATTGAAGCTCAAAGATCCAGCCTCCATAGAAGCCCCACAAGCAAGCTTCCATCAGCATATACTTATGTCTGTGCATGCCCAAGATTAACGAGCTTCATTTTGACCTGAATTACCAAATTTTGTTAAGAAATCTATAGAAACCAAAATTGGAAAACCCAAGAACTAGTCCATGACCTCATTTACAACTAATTAATCATAGAGAACTCAAAGAAGGGCCCCCTCAGTGAAGGTGTTATGGTATCTTCCCATCATTCCAAGGTTTAAGCGTCTGGTTGCTAATGGAGACGACACAAAAGACCTTACATGGCATGCAAATGGGAGAAACTGCGATGGAATGCTTCGTCATCTGGCTGATTCCTCGCAGTGGAAGAACATTGATCGTTTGTATCTAGATTTTGGCAAAGAGGCAAGAAATCTTAGGCTTAGACTAGCTAGTGATGGAATGAATCCATATGGCAGTTTAAGCACTCAACACAATTCATGGCTAGTTTTGCTAGTAATTTACAATTTGCCTCCTTGGTTGTGCATGAAGCGAAAATATATGATGTTGTCTATGATGATATCGGGCCCAAGACAGCTAGGAAACGACATTGATGTTTATCTAAGTCTGTTGATTGATGACTTAACAAAGTTATGGGACGAGGGGGTTTTAGTGTTTGATGGGTTTCAGAATGAGACTTTCAAATGCGTGTAATGCTTTTTTGCACCATAAATGACTTTTCAGCATATGGGAATTTGAGCGGTTACAATGTTAAGGGCCATCATGCATGCCCCATATGTGAAGAAGACATAAGCTACATACAACTGAAACATGGTAGAAAAATAGTGTACCCTAGGCATCGACGTTTTCTAAAACCTCATCCCCCTTACAGGCGATTGAAAAAAGCATTTAATGGAATTCAAGAGCATGAAATTGCGTTGATATTGTTAACTAGTGACTAGGTCTTCCAGCGGGTTCAACACTTGAATACTATATTTTGAAAGACCCAAAAGAAGGAAAAAAAAGTAAGACTTGCATATGGAAGAAGAGGTCGATTTTGTTTTATCTTTTGTAGTGGTCTGATCTAGATGTTAGACATTGTATTGATGTTATGCGTGTGGAGAAAAATTTATGTGATAGTGTCATTGGGACGCTCCTTAACATTCAAGGCATGATGAAAGATGATTTGAATACTCGTCAAGATCTAGCTGAGATGGGTATACGATCGCAGTTGCATCCAAGGTCTAATGGTAAAAAAATATACTTGCCTCTAGCTTGTCATACTTTGTCTAGAAAAGAGAAGATGAATTTTTGTCAGTGTCAGTGTCGGGTCAAAGTCCCATAAGGATACTCTTCAAATATTAAGAGCCTTGTGCAGTTGAAGGATCTTAAGTTGGTAGGGTTAAAGTCTCACGATTGTCACGTCTTGATGCAACAATTGTTAATCGTGGCCATACGAGACATTTTGCCTAACAAAGTCAGGTTAGCCATAACTCGGCTGTGCTTTTTCTTCAATGCCATATGTAGCAAAGTCCTTGATCCTATGAAGTTAGATGAGCTTGAAAACAAGGTTGCTATTATATTGTGTCAGTTGGAGAAGTATTTTCCTCCTGCTTTCTTTGACATCATGGTTCACTTAATTGTTCATCAGGTTAAAGAAATCAAATGTTGTGGTCCTGTTTATTTGTGGTGGATGTACCCGGTTGAGTGATACATGAAGATCTTAAAAGGGTATACCAAGAATCTACATCGTCCGAAAGCATCTATTGTTGAAAGGTACATTGCAGAAAAAGTCATTGAATTTTGTTCAGAGTACATTGAAAAAGTTAAACTTGTTGGGCTTCCCGAGTCTCGGCATGATGAAAGAGTGGGCGATAAGGATTCAAGAGGACTGCTTGTTATCACTCCAACTGTACAAGCTTGGCAACAAGCTAACTTGTATGTGTTGAATAACAGTAATGAAGTTTTGCCATACATGCTTCGACATGAAGGTTTAGTGAAATAAAGTAATCTAAAAATGAAAAAGAACCGGGTCTTGAAAAATCATAACAAGACGTTCCTAGATTGGTTTAAAGATACAATCTTTGCTGATGATAATGCTTATGAAATGTTAAGAAAGCTAGTAGATGGGCCTAAAAGAAATGTTATAACTTGGCAAGGATACGATATAAACAAGTATTCCTTTTATACAAAAGCACAAGATGAGAAAACAATGGAAAACAGTGGGGTCACCCTAAGGGCTGAATCTCAACACTTTGCCAGTGTACATGATGACAATCCATGTGTAGCTTCCCTCTCTTACTTTGGGTGCATTGAAGAAATTTGGGAGCTTAACTATGTCAAATTTACTGTCGGTGTTTTCAAATGTAAATGGGTTGACAACAACAACGGTGTGCGGACCGATGATGTAGGATTTACGTTGGTAGATCTAAAGAAACTCGCTTAATAGAATGACTTTTTCATCATGGCAGAACAAGCTAAACAGGTATTTGATGTTCAAGACCCTTGTGAAGAAAAGTGGTCAGTGGTTCTACACGGGAAAACAATTGGTGTTAATGTTGAAGATGATGATTCATGCATTGATACTTATGTTAGTCCTTTGTCCACACAAATGTAGCCTAACATCGTCGGAGAAGAAGAAGCTGACGACGTAAATGCTAATCATAATGATCATGATGAAGGAGAATTAGTTAACATCGTCTAATGTAATTTTCTTATTATGTATTTCATTTCAGTCCATTCATTTACATAACTTATTCAGTTTTGTGATAATGTTAATTAACTATTTTTTTTTCTTTATAGGCAAATGGATACACCACCCAGTTCTCCTCCTCCTCCTCCTCCTCCTCCTCCTAGTGCAGCATCATAGTCATCGTCTACCTTGAAGCGGACAAGAAAAGCCACACGGCTAAGATCATTGGTGACTAGACCAGTTGGGGTCGAGAGACCGCTGGTCCATGTCGATCCTGCAACCAGGAAGGCCGATGGTCCCCACAACAAGAAGTTAAGAACATATTTGGGGATCGTCGCTCGTGATAAGGTTGATGTGACATACGAGAATTAGAAGCAAGTCCCTGCTGCTTAGAAGGATTTGATATGGGAGGATATTCAGGTATTTTAGTTAAATCTTTCATTTTATTCATTGATAATCAAATTGTAATTTAGTAACAATATAATGTAATTTTTTGTTTGTCAGGATGAATTTGATATCCCTGAAGCATCTGATCTGAGGACAAAAAAGAAAACACTTCAAACTGTGGGGGAGCGATGGAGATAATTCAAGTCTGATTTGATGTCGAAATGGCTACTTACAACCGACAAGGAAAGTGTCAACGACACTGTATGCGAAAAGTACGGCATTAGCAAGGAGAAGTGGGCCCAATTTTGTCAGACCCGCAAAGACCTTTCGTGGGAGGTAATTAATTTGTGATTTTCATTGTTTTCAACTTTAAATTCACTTATTATAATACATTGTAATCATGAGTTTCATTAATGTTGAATTTTTGTAGGATGTGCGAAAAAAGACACAGGCCATCTAGAAGCAAAACACAGCCCCTCACGTGTTGTCTCGAAGGGGTTATGAATATTTAGAAAAGAAGTTGATGGACGAGAAGAAAACAAAAAAAACTAGAGGAAGCTGCTCAATCCGGAAGCACTAACACCGTGATTGATCTTTTATCTCTCATCAGAGAACATGTGAAATGAAAGATGGTCCGCACCAAGAAAACTGGGTAAATGAAATCTGAGGCAGTAAAGGAAATTGTTGATAAGACCTCACAGGGTGTTCTTTGCAAGATTCATTGGAGGACCAGACCTCATAGGGTTTGTTTGTCGCCCATGGACGTCAGGATGTACTGACTGCTGCCATTGGGTGACCAGAACACCCTGGTCGTGTGCGTCCTGCTGGAGCCAGTGTCATGATCAAGCAATACTTTGGACCGGCTCCAAGGACCTCCCGCACATCTTCCTCCATGGCTCCCGAAGACTTGGAGTAGCTGACGCAACAAATCAGGGACCAGCTGGAGGAGTCGATCTCAGAAAAAGTGACTCGATAGCTAATGTTATCCTTCAGCTAGATGCAGTCCAAGTTTCAGTCGCAAATGCAATCACAGGGACTCGCACTGCCTCCTGAGCCTGAGGTGGGTCCTTCAGCTGCTCGTGTCAGCACAAAGGAGAGTTGTGTTGATCCCTCAGGGAACAATCCAGACACAGGTGACACAAACAAATGTAGGTTGTACATCGAAGAAATTCCTCCACGCCTGGTTGCCTTAGGAAGAGTTTATGAGGGATCCACAACCGTTCACAATATTCCTTTGTTGCATGTTCAAGTCAAGGTTGGTGTGGAGGAGGTTAGAGATGCAGATGCTCCCATTCCTATACCCACTAAAGAGGTTAAGTTAGTGGGGCAGACACCTAACACCTTCCTTGCTTGGCCGACACATCTGGTCAAGCGTTTATCAGAACAGGTATTTCAGTGTCATTAAATGCTTTTTTTCAATTAAAGTGTTCATTGTAATTAAATTATGTTAATTAACTATGTTGGATAAACAGGGAGCTGAGGGACCAGCAAAACCTGCAGATAGGCCAAATCATGAGGTCAATGATCCCCTATATCTGATGACATTGACCATCCCACAATTTTTTCTGAAGCCATTGTAGGTTATGTGGGATGCTACCGTGTTCGGGGTGTTTAATGAACACTTCCCCTTGTACATAAAGCGTGAAGGTCTGTCTGAAATAGCACACGGTGGTCAATGTCTCAGCATCTCTGTTATATAGTTGCAGATTCTGTAAGTCAATTTAGATTATTGTTAATTGCCTAACTTATTGTTTTAAATTCATACATAATTTACTTTGTGTTAACAACAATAGGCATATGACTAAGACAAGTATGCGAGTGGGGAATGACGATGTGTATGGATTCCTCGAGCCATAGTCCATCTAGAGATCTGGGCAATCGTAATTTGAATCAGAAAGTTACATGAAGAATTAGATGCAGAATTCTAAAAGGAATGTGTACCTAGGAGCCTACCTAAATAGGTAAGTTAAAGTGAACAAATGAATTTAAATAATGTATAATAGCATAATAACCTATATTGGTCTTCACTGCCGTGCACATTGGCAAATGGTCGTCATTTTGCTTAAGGAAAATGTTGTCATCTGGTTTTGTTCGTTGCATAATAGGCCAGACAACTACCTTAAAGGAATAATTAACACGTCAGTGTTGTTTTTCAATACACTTACATTAGCATTAGTCGGGAACATCAATATTTTAATTGTACAATAATCATCCATGTTTGTATTCAACAATGCTTTGAAAGGACTTGATGATACTCCACAAAGTAAATCCAAGGCTGGTGCTAGGTGGATTGTTGTTAAAGTAAGTGATTTAAACAATGCTTCTACTTATATTTTATGTCTGTGTAGACTAATTTGTAGTTAATGTTGAATATCTAAATTTCATAATGAATTTAGTGTAATAGACAAAAAAAAGAAGCACTCAGTGTGGGTATTACATGATGCAATGGATGTCAACTATAATCTTAGGAAGTTTCAAGAATAATTGGGAAACGGTAATTGTTTAATTCAAACAAATTTGATTTTGTTATGATTGGTATTATATTGTTAACTTATGTTTTATTTTATCATGCAGTATTTCAATGATACTAGACCATTGGAACCAGAGAGATTGAAGGCGCTTGGCATCCAGTGGGCAAATTATTATTTGAAAGTTAGAAATGAAACTTAGGATGTTTAGGCAATTTTGTAATTTTAGTTTACTTGCTTTACATTTTTTACAATTCATGTCTCCTTTTAACATTAACTATTCTTTTAATTCATAGTTATTAATAAATTTCTCATGGAAATTTTCTGCTAAAAACTGTTTCAAAACATAATGAAAATTATATATGTTGTGTTGTGTGGTTTGATTTAAAATTTGCAGGTTAATTTTTGGGTTTATTGAAAAAATTGATAATGTCTTAAAATTTTTTCCTAAAAACATCGATTTTTAAAAAACCGATGTTGATTGTCAACGTTATCATCGGTTTTTGTAGAAAACCGATGTTAACATTGATAGTTAACATTGGTTTTTTTAGAAAACCAATGTTAACGTTGGAAGTTAACATCAGTTTTTGTAAAAAACCGATGTTAACGGCCAATGTTGGTATGAACATATATACCTTTTTTGTGTAATTCTTATTATATAACATCGGTTATTTAAATAACCAATGTTGTTATTTTACATTAACATCGGTTTTCAAAAACCGATGTTAACGATAATACTTTGAACGTCAGTACTTTCAACATCAGTTAATAACCGATGTTGAAAGTCCTAAATAACCGATGTTAAAAGCTTATTTTCTAGTAGTATTTGTTTGCCTTTGAGCCAAATTGATGTTATTCTAGGTATGAACTGGTTATTTTCCAACCATGTCTGGTTAAACTGTTTTGATAAAACCGTGGTGTTTGATGATTCTGGAGTGAGTAAGGATAGGATGTTTATCTCTGCCAACCAAGTTGTGAAATCGTTAAAAGAAGATGCTCAAGTGTACATGATCTTGTCTAACTTGGAAGTAGAGACAAAGGTTTCCCTGTGTGAACTCCCTGTTGTCAAAGAGTTTCCTGAAATGTTCCCTAAGGATATATCCGGTCTACCACCCCGGAGAGAGATAGAGTTTTCCATAGACCTGGTACCTGGTGTTGGACCCATATCCATAGCCCCTTATGGGATGTCTCTTATAGAGTTAGCCAAGCTTAAGAAATAGTTAGAGTAGTTGGAGAAGTGGTTTGTGAGACCCAGTGTATCTCCATGGGGAGCACTAGTTTTGTTAGTAAAGAAGAAAGATGGGACCATGAGGTTGTGTGTAGATTACCGCTAGTTGAATAAGGTGACGATTAAAAATAAGTACCCTTTGCCTAGAATAGACAACCTTATGGACTAGCTGGTAGGAGCTTGTGTGTTTAGCAAGATAGACCTTAGGTCAGGTTACCATCAAATCCGAGTGAAGTCTGAGGATATTTCGAAGGCAAACAAACACTACTAGAGATAGTTTCGTGGTAGTATTCATAGATGATATTTTAGTATATTCAAAGACTAGAAAGGAACATGAAGAGCACTTGAGGATTGTGTTGCATACCCTTAGGAATCGACAACTTTATGCTAAATTGTCCAAGTGTGAGTTTTGGTTAAAGAAAGTTAGTTTCATTTCCTAGGGCATGTGATATCTTAAGGGGGTATAGTTGTAGACCCCTCTAAGATAGAATTTGTTCTTGAGTGGGAGAGTTCTAAGTCTATTTTTGAGATTAGGAATTTTCTGGGCTTAGTAGGATATTACCGGAGATTCATAGAAGGTTTCTCTAAGTTAGCTTTACCTTTTACCAAACTGACTCGTAAGGGTCAAGCTTTTGTGTTGGATACCCAGTGTGAGTATAGTTTCCAAACCCTTAAGGAAAGGTTGACGACCGTTCCCGTTATAGTTTTGCCTAACCCGAGAGATCCCTTTGAGGTGTATTGTGATGCATCAAAGATGGGTTTAGGAGGAGTGTTGATGAAAAATGGTCAAGTATTGGCCTATGCTTCTGGACAACTCAAGACTCATGAGAGGAATTATCCCACCCATGATTTGGAGTTGGCTGTTGTAGTTTTTGCCTTTAAGATGTGGAGGCATTACCTGTTTAGCTCTAAGTTTAAGGTGTTTAGTGATCATAAGAGCCTTAAGTACTTGTTTAGTCAAAAAGAGCTGAACATGCGTCAAAGGAGATGGTTAGAGTTTCTTAAAGATTATGATTTTGAGCTTAGCTACCATCTCGTCAAAGCCAATGTAGTGGCTGACGCCTTGAGTAGGAAATCCCTACATATGTCTGCCTTAATGGTTAGAAAGATGGATCTCCTACAACAATTTAGAGACCTTAGCCTTGCATTTGAGGTTACCCTTAATAGTGTGAAATTGGGAGTTTTGAGGATCATCGGTGAGTTACTAGGAGATATTAGCGAGGGCCAAAAGATTGACCTTTTTTCTAAGGACTCAGTTAGAAGCTATAGAGTTAGGAAGAGATAGTAGTTTCAATGTTGGATCAGATGGATTCTTGAGACTTCAAGATAGGATTTGTGTTCCTAATGTGCCCTAACTTAGGAAGACGATCCTAGAGGAAGGACATAAGACTAACCTGAGCATCCATCCTGGTGCTACCAAGATGTATCAGGATTTGAAGATGATGTTTTGGTGGCCCAACATGAAGAGAGAGGTTAGTGAGTTTGTGTATGCATGTTTAGTCTGTCAGAAGGCTAAGATAGAACATCAGAGACCTTTAGCAAAGTTACAACCCTTGGAGATACCCCAGTGGAAGTGGGACAACATTTCCATGGATTTTGTTGTAGGACTACCTAGGACCCCCAGAGGTTTAGATTCTATCTGGGTTATTGTTGACAGACTGACCAAGTATGCTCACTTTATTCACATTAATATCAGATTTTCCTTGGAGAAGTTGACCTCCCTGTATATTAGTGAGATTGTCAAATTACATGGTGTGCCATCTAGCATAGTGTCTGATAGAGATCCTAGGTTTACCTCTAGATTTTTGGAGAGCCTGAAGAGAGTGTTGGGAACCAAGCTTAGACTAAGTTCAGCCTACCATCCTTAGACTGATGGCCAAACTGAACGGATCATTCACTCGTTGGAGGACCTTTTGAGGGCGTGTGTCTTGGAACAAAAAGGGAGTTGGGAGAGTTTTCTGTTGTTGATAGAGTTCACTTATAACAATAGTTTTCACTCTACCATTGGCATGGCTCCCTATGAAGCTCTGTATGGTAGAAGGTGTAGGACACCCCTATGTTGGCTAGAGCCCGAAGAAGACCTCACCTTAGGACCTGAAGTGGTACAACAAACCACTGAGAAGGTCAAGTTGATCTAAGAGAGGATGAGAATTGCTCAGAGTAGACAGAAAAGTTATCAGAACAAGAGGAGGAAAGACCTGGAATTCGAGGTTGGTGATCATGTATTCTTGAGAGTCACTCCATGGACTGGGGTTGGTTGAGCATTGAAATCCCGAAAACTGACACCTCGCTTTATTGTTCCTTTCCAAATTCTTAAAAGAGTCGATCCTATGGCATACCAAATTGCATTACCCCCGTGTCTTTCTAATCTTCACAATGTCTTTCATGTGTCTCAACTTCGTAAGTATATCCATAATCCATCTCATGTGATTGAATTGGATGATGTACAAGTGAAGGAGAACTTGACATATGAAATATTGCCTTTGAGGATCAAGGATAAGCGAACAAAGCACCTAAGAGGGAAGCATATTCCATTGTTCAAGGTAATCTAGGGAGGTGCATCAGGAGAATATGCCACATGGGAATTAGAGAGTCAAATGCGAGCAGCCTATCCAGCCATGTTTGAGTCAGGTAAATTTCGAGGACAAAATTTCTAAAAGGGTGGAAGAGTTGTAACACCCTTAAATATTGCTAATTATAAATCAATGTTTAATTGTATTTATTGTGTTATTTGACTATATGGTTGACTTGAATGAGTTGAGGTATGGCTTGAATTAGTCATGTGTGATTTGCTTGATGTGAATGTTAAGTTATGTGGAGTTTTATTGAGCTAAGTTGAAATTATGAGATTTCAAATTTTACCAAAACCTATTTCAGTACAATCGCAATCCTGGATTTGTTAACCGTTGGATCGTCTTCATATTTTGGCTGGAGGTTCCCAAGAACATTCTCCACATGTTTCATACTTCATATTGCATGGAAATAGTATAAACTTTGTTAGTAAGTACTTGTAGTTTCTCATGAGGAGGAATACTTGTACTTAGGGGCATGTCACTCGATTTGGAACTCCATTGAGACTCAGGCTGATCACCATGGGGGGAGTTTCCTATGCACGACAAGGTGACCTTGACACTTACTGCCTAGTTTTCTTAAGTGAGAGTGTCGTGTGGACACGCTTAAGCTATTTCCTTGGGGATGGTACCATTGCATTTGAGAGTTGAGGTCAGGTGCATGCATCATACCGAGCATGATTTATTAGAATTATGGATGGATGATGACTATTTGTTGAGTGTGTGTTGGACCAATGAATGTTTTTGTAAGCTTATGATATTTGTTAATGTTTCCTTACTAATTGGGTTATTTGATTCTTTTTGTATTAATTTCTTTTATAATGAACTTACCCTTGCAATTTTTGTATCGTGTGGGTTGTACCTATGATGATCGCGAACCTTTGTTCGTGGGAGCAGAATGACAGTTGTAGAGTACTTGAAGTGAGATTCTTTTGTGGAGTCGCCAAGCCAACATGATAACATTGGGATTATTTTGGGAGAGAGTTGTGTTTTGTTAATCAACTCCTCCGTAGCTAGTTCCATAATTCTTTTTTTTTTAATTGAGGATGTAAATCACAAATTTAATTATATGTATGAACAAATTTACTTTCCATTATGTGAATGATGTGTACTGAGTTACTATCCTTATACACACACACACACACACACACACATATATATATACACACATATTTATTCATTTATGTAATGGTGCGTTGTTTAGGAATGTATATTGTGAAAAAAATTTCTTTCATTTTTCAAAAGCAAATTAATGGAGTTTTCATTTAAAAATTGAAATTTTCACTGTTTAGAGTGATGATATCGTAGCTACGAGTTGGGTCGTTACAACTACCCCTAATACAAAAACTAGTTCAGGTGCCTCAAAATACAAGGGCTGAAAAATCTTACATTTCTAGGGTACCCTACCTACATTATGGAGCCCTAAATACAAGGCCAAAAAATAATGAAACTTTAATCTAATATGTACAAAGATAAGTGGGCTCATACTTAGCCCATGGGCCCAAAATCTATCCTAAGACTCATGAGAACCCTAGGGCCTTCTCTTGTATCTCTGGCCCAATCTTCTTGGAGTCTTCTATCCAATGCCCTTGGGGGTAGGATTGCATCAACAACCAACATCAAAATGATGTAATTGAGAACTTTGAGAATGTGTACTTTAGAATGATATTTTAAAGATAGACTATGAGATAACTACATTAGAATAATGTATTGAAGTTAAGATTATGTAATATATATGCACTGAACTTTAGAATGGTTCAGATTACACCTCAAAGACAACATCATCTTTCATATGTTGTCACACATATAGAGGGCACATAAAAAAAATTGAGGTTGATATCATCTCACTTTTCATATGTTGCCACATACACTAAGGTCACATTAGAAAGTGAACGATAACTACATTTGAAGATGCACAAATTGAAGGCTGAGAATGTCATTGAGAAGATTTGGTGTGCAACATCAGAATAAAGGCTGAAGAGACTTTGTGAAGTCTAAACCAAGGCCAAAACACTAACACAAAAACAACAACAAAAACCTTCACATGTTACCTATGCTAGAGTATGCTACTTCAGAATGATCTGTGTTGTGAAGAAGTGTTTGGATTGATGGAGTTGAGTTATCTATAATGTCATATCATGTTATCTTCATAAGAATGAACCTACATCAAAATAGGTCCTTTCTCAGCAACAACAAAATACAGTTCTGATATACCATTAAAAAGCTACTCAAAATTTGATCAGTAGAACAATAACATCAGAATGGACTGATAAAAAAGAAGTTGGTAGCTATAAAGTTTAAAGTAGTTCGTCTACTTCAAAAAGAAGTCACCCAATTGTCATAACATCTAGATAACAGTTATTTTGATATGTGTGGGGCTTATAAAAGGACAATTGTAAAACATGAGAGAAGGTAAGAGACACCCTACACTGAGTAAAACAAGATTCATGTCCTCTCTTCACTCCATATATGTTCCGAGTTCAAGATGGTTGTAATAAGAGTGCATACAACTTAGAACTCAAAGAAGATTCATCACTATGAGTGTTGTAAAGCTGTGTATGTATCTCAAATTAACCATGTGGTTTAAGTTTAGTTGTGAGAGAAGTGATAGGGAGAACCCATGGAATATGGGTAGCCTAAAAAAAGTTTCTAAGATGGTAGCCTGAAGAGGCTAGAGTGAAAGAATACTTGGGTATCCTGGAAAGGTGAAAGAAATACTTGTATGGTTTCTCCCATGACCAAGTGGGTGTTGTGGTTGAGTGGGTTTTGTTCCCAAGAGTGAGGATAATCATTATGTGGGTTAAGTCCACCTAAAGAGGTGAAGCATACTTAGATTGTCTCTCCCGCGGTGTCGTGGTTGAGATGGGTTATCTCCAAGCCAAGACCAGGTGTAGTGTTGTGGTGAAGGAGATGTTGTGAAGTGCAACAAGTGATTTACAGATGTAAAAATCCAATAGGTTGTTGGTTGTGTTAGTGGAAAATCTTATCTTGAAGGGTCAAGACTGAAAATAGCCCAATGTTTGGGTGAATTAGTATAAAAATCCCTGTGTTGAATCCTCTATTCCCTTCCTATTTACATTATTTTATTAGGTTTCATTTATATTACATTTGCATTAGAATGTTTTGAGCATCAGAATGACATATATGAAAATGCATATACAAGAAAGTTTTCATAATAAGTTTAAATGTTTTGTAAAATGACATATATGAACTAAATCATGTTTGTGATACCAAGATTTGTTTTAAACCAATTCTATTATATGTATCAAATCATGAAAGATTTCATAAAACATGAAAAAAAATTGTGCATGAAAAGTTGGAAACAACATTATGAACAATGTCTTTCTGAGTACAATATTATGAGTAATGTAGTCAGCACAATAACTTTCTGAGTGTTAAATCATCATTACATAATCTGTGTTTTCATGACAACTAAGAGACACATTTATCTATGTAATGATCTTTTGAACTTGAGCGCATGCACATTGTCATGAATTTGTCATAATCATATCAAATATTTAATAATGAGTATTATGACTAACAACTCAGAAAGTCGAACTCTCTAAGTGCTTGAACCTTTGTGTCAAGACTTTCTTAATACCAAGGTAATGTTGAGTAAAAATTCAAAAAGGTTAAAGTTTCAGGAAAAGTTGACAAAGTCACAATTCAACTCCCCTTCTTATGACATTCCGGTCACTTCACTTATAACTTAGGTCAAACCTTAGATTTCCCTTTGTTTTTTCTTGCTTGTATGTTAACTCTATCAAGATTGATAAATGAGGCTTGCGAAGACCTCACTCTTTTATCTTAGTTTCTTTTCATGTGTTTGTGAATTGAGTAGATGGATGAGCTCCACGTGATGGGAACATTCACCTAGCTTATAGCCTTTTTGGGGCATTGTTGTTGGCTCAAGTGGCCTCAGAATAATTAAGAAGGAGGGGGGTTGAATTAATTATTAATGTACCTTGACTATTTAAAAAATCTATCCTTCTTAATGTTACTAGATTTAATTAGGCTTTTACTACCAAGTTAAGAAAGTAAAGAACAATAATTGAAACTTAACCAAAAGTAAAAGCGATAACTAAAAGTGCACAACGGAAATTAAAGAGTGAAAGGAAGAAGAAGACAAACACAAGAATTTATACTGGTTCGGCAACAACCCGTGCCTACATTCAGTCCCCAAGCAACCACCGGTTCTTGAGATTTCTTTTCAACCTTGTAAAAACCTTTACAAGCAAAGATCCACAAGGGATGTACCCTCCCTTGTTTTCTTTGAACAACCAAGTGGATGTACCCTCCACTTGAACTGATCCACAAGAGATGTACCCTCTCTTGTTCTCAGTTACAACAACCCAAGTAGATGTACCCTCTACTTGTACCACAAAGGATGTACCCTCCAATGTGTTAAGACAAAGTTCTCAGGCGGTTAGTCATTTGAATCTTTGTAAAGGGGAAACAAAAGATATCTCAGGCGATTAGTCCTTTGAAATCTTTTGTTTAAGGGAAAGGGAAGAATCAAAAGAATTCTCAGACTGTGTCTTTTTGAATTCTTTGAAAAGTAAGAAGGGAGACACAAAAGAATTTAGGCGGTTAGTCTTTTGTTCTTTTGGAAAAGGGAGAAGAGAGACACAAAAAGAATTCAGGCGATTAGTCCTTGTTGAATTCTTTTTGGCAAAGGGAGAAGAGAAAGATGAGAAGCAAAGGTTTCAAGATTTCTCAAAAGTTGTTCAAGAAATTCTAACAAGTTGTTCTAAAAAGTTGTAAAAGATATTTGAATGCAAGTCAAGGTCTTGCTTTTATAGACTCTTCATGTCTGGTCAAGAAAACCATTGGAAGAGTTATAACCTTGAGAAAATCTAGAGAAAACCATTGGAAGAGTTACATCTCTTGACTTTTTATTCAGAACTTGTCACTGGTAATCGATTACCATAACCATGTAATCGATTACACAATGCATTTTATGAAAAGATGTGACTCTTCACAATTGAATTTGAATTTCAATGTTCAATACACTAGTAATCGATTACACCATTTAAAAAACATTTGGAACGTTGCAAATTCAGTTAAAAGCTTTTTAAATCAAACTTTGCCACTAGTAATCGATTACAGGAATCTGGTAATCAATTACCAGAGAGTAAAAACTCTGGTAACTTAGAAAATTTTGAGAAAAAATTTTCTTATAAAACAAAATTGTGCTATGTTTGGTTTTTGAAAAATTCTTTTCAATACTTCCCTTGTGAAATCATCTTCTCTTGAATCTTGATTCTTCTTGATGTCGTTTCTTGAATCTTGAAATTAATCTTGTTTTAATCTTGATCTTGAACTTGTTGACTCAATCTTGAAATCATTCTCTTGGGCTTTTTGTCATCATCAAAACAACTTGAATCAACTTGATTCATCATCATGAAGCTTGCTTCTACAATTGTGACTATGACACTTGGATAGGTTTCTCTAACTTTCAGGGACCCATTACAATGTATTTTCTGTCACCTATTATGAGTGTTTGGTTACCCATAAAGGACCTTACACTACCCTTGACTTAGTCTATGATGGCTTTGTGAGACAACAACACCCCCGCCAGGCGACGATGACATGCCATATGCTCATAAGTGGGATGACAACATGGCGATCCCCATTTTTTCTCTACAGTACATTTTGCCACCACCTTAGATCCTGTTTATTCTAAGTATGAGGATTCCTCTTTTGTACCATTTTACCATATTGATGAGGATTATGATTATCCGTATTTTGTGTCCAAGATTAGCAATGTAGGGAGCTATACTACTAATAAGCAAGCACTCATTGGTGATAATGATGAAGAAATGGTCAACTCTGACAATAGTGATGACATGGACTCAAGGGATTCTCAATGAGGATCATCATTGAGTTTGTTGATCTTTTTGGAGACCTTGTGCCTTTTAGGGGAGGTCTAGTAGGTGTATATATTGCTCTGACTTAGGTCATTATTTTGCTATGTATAGATGGGCAAGTAGTTAGGCTGACATAATTCCTTTAGTATGCATCTAGATGACTATACCTTTGACATATTTCCTTTTTATGCACGACAAATGATTGCAATCCATGATGACTATGTATCCACACACACGCGCACACACACACACACACACACACAAACCTCACTTTTTTCATTAACTAGATAAACGAATAATTAATTAAATTAACTTTTGTCTTAAATATAGTTGTTGATACACCTTTTAGTGACCTTCTGATCCATTTCAACAACCTACTATTGCTACAAGATGCTAACTAATGTAAATCTCGATTAATTCAATTTTACTTAAATTCTTGTAAGCTTCCTTAGGAAAATGAGTTAACTATTTATATTCATGAACAAATAATATACCTAAAATGAAATCTCATGTCAAATAATATAGGTAGAGACATGGTACCAACACTCTCTCCACTATTGGTACAAATGAGAATCTAGAAAAGGAGGGCTTGAATAAATTCTTTAAAATTTTACCAATTATTTCTTAGGTTCAATTGAAATCAAGACCCATTTACAAATCAGGGTTTTCTCAAAAGACTTATTGAAAAAAATATCAACAACATATAAAACCAATATATTTAAAAACCTTTAAAAACAAAGTTTTATTAATCCACCCATATCAATTCTAATATCAAGATAGATTCAAAAAACTAAGGGTTAGAGAAAGAGAGAATCAAAGACAAGAATTTATACTGGTTCAATCCTTGAGAGGACCTACATTCAGTTGTTCAAAGATCCCTTAGAACATTCCACTATTAGAAAATCAAGTATAAACACTATGTACATGCATTTCCTTAAATCTACTTTTCCCTTGAACCCTACAAGAGAAAAACCAAGAGTTGAAACCCTATAACCTCAAAACCACCTGGTAACCCTAACCAAGACTAAAAAACCTAGAAAGTAATTAGAATTGGATTAAAGATACCTTTGATGTTCAGATAAATACTTCTTCAAGCTTTATCAACGATCAACCCATGATGGAGATTCCAATATTCTTGCTATGTTAATCTCTTGAGATAAAATGCATTAGAGCCTCGTTTTATTACTCTTGAAAATATTTTGAAATGATAAGTTTTGCAAAGGGAGTCACAAAAAAGATAGAACAAGTGAGGTATTTATAGATATAATAGAAAGAAACAGATTTAATTTATTACCAATAATTGTAATTGATTAATTCAATCAAAATACCCTTGTTTTGCATTTCCATAATCGTGTTAATCAATTACACTACGTGGTAATCAATTATCTCAATTAACAAAGAGCTTTTATTGCTTCTGTGAATGAAAGTAATCAATTACAATAACTAATAATTGATTATTTTGATGTCCAATAAGCAACCTAAGTGTTTTAGAAGCACTATAATCGATTACAATAAATGGTAATCAATTATTTTGTTACACAGAGCCTATCCTTCTCTTGAAACAAGCCTTGCAATCGACTATTGTATTTGGTAATTGATTAATTCAAGGATTTTAGGCTAAATCTGAATAGAAGTTGGTTCTTGTACTAGTCTTTTCATTTTGTAATAGATTACACAAATTGGTAATCGATTACACAATTAAAATCTGCTTTGCTTCCAAAAACTTATGTATTAAGACATCATGAATGATTATCCTTCAGCATGTAGAGATATAAAAACAGTTCTAAGCCCATACATACCTATCTAAACAATCAATTCAATGCCATACCTATAAAATGTGTTTTGGCTTGTAAAAAGATCAAAATAAAAACCTAAACTAAGAGATACAAGATCCTTTAATCTATAATCTCACTATTTTTGGTTTTGATCATGCCAAACCAATCTTCAATCATAAGCAGTCTCCATACTTTATTATTGGCATTGTTGCTTGTGCTATGCTAACTCAAACACTCACAAAAAGAGTTAGTAGCACCAATTCTCAAATAGGAAATGTACAAATTATAAAATGAATGAATGAATTCATCCAATAACAAATCAATAAAAATTTGTGCAATCTCAAGTCAAACCAATGTTTCTCCCCTTTTTGGCATAAAAAAGCCAAAAAAAAGTGAGAAACACCAAGCATCAAACAAACAAATACCAGACATGATTAATGAAAGGATAAGTACACACAATGGAAATCCAAAATAGTTACTTGTCATTAATCAAAAGATAAGGCTAAATGCCATTACATTAGATGCTTAAAAGAAAGCAAAACAAAGCATATAAAGGTTAAAGTCATATCATCAAACATTGTAAACACACAAGTATGTATAAAAGCAAACATACATATGCAAAGAATATGTATATGATAATGAAAGAAGGTTCCCATATTGACTTAAGTGAGATTAGACTCACTTAGTATGTCAAGCTCATTACGAAGATGGTAGAACCTATCTCTAGCATGAGGTTTGGTAAAGGTGTTAGCTAGTTGTGAGTCTGTATCAACAAACTCAATGTCACAATGGTCATTTTGGATGTGCTCCCTAAAGAAGTGGTGCCTAATCTCAATATTCTTTGTCCTAGAATGCATGATAGGATTTTTAGTAAGGCTTATGACACTAGTGTTAACATATCTTAGGGGATTGTGATTTATATGTAGTTCAAAATCAAAAAATTATTGTTTAAGCCACAAGATTTGTGCAGAACAACTTCATATAGCAATGTATTCAACCTCAATCGTAGATAAGACAACACATGCTTGCTTCTTACTATTCCATGAAACTAGATCATTATCCAACAAGTAGCAAGTGCCACTAGTGCTTTTCCTATCCAACTTACATCCTGCAAAGTTTGAATCCAACTAACTAACTAAGGATGTTTCAACACCTTTAGTGTACCAAAGGCCAACATCTAAGGTTCCTCTAAGGCATTTCATGATCCTCTTCACAGTTAAGAGGTGAGACTCCTTAGGACTACACTGATAGCATGCACAAATGCAAACACAAAACATAATATCAAACCTACCAACAGTCAAATAGTGTAAGGAACCGATAATACCTCTATACCTTATTTGGTCAATAGGCTTGACATTTTCATGAACTTAGGTAGCAATTTGTATCCATAAGAGTGACAACTTCTTTGCATTTATCCATTTCAAACTTCTTTAGAAGTTCCTTGCAGTATTTTGTTTGATGGAGAAAAGTTCCATGTCTAATTACTTCAATTGGAGACCAAGAAAATTGTTTAGCTCCCCTATTACTGACACTTCGAACTCCCCTTGCATCTTATACACAAAGTCTTCACATAGAGACTTGTTAGTTGATCTAAATATGATGTCATCAACATAAACTTGCACTAACAATGTCATTAGAGGATTTTTTTTAATAAAAAGGGGTTTATCAACTTTTCCTCTTCCAAAATTTTATTCAAGAAGAAAGTTGTTAAGTCTTTCATACCATTATATTGGAGCTTGTTTAAGTCCATAAAGAGATTTCTTAAGCTTGTATACATGATTGGGATATTTATGATCCTCAAAACCAGGAGGTTGGGAGACATAAACTTCTTCATCTATGTATCCATTTAGGAAAACACTTTTTACATCCATTTGGAACAATTTAAAGTTCATAACTCTAGCATAAACAAGAAGCAACTTTATAGCCTTTAATCTAGTTACCGGTGCATATGTCTCACCAAAGTCTATACCCTCTTGTTGGTTATAGCCTTTGGCTACAAGACAATCCTTATTCCTAGTTATAACACCATTTTCATCAAGCTTGTTTTTAAAGACCCATTTAGTTCCTATGATGTTCATGTTATTAGTGATAGGAACCAATTCCCATACATCATTTCTTCATAGACATAATCCAAAATTCGTCTTTTAGAGCATCATCAACAGTTAATGGTTGTACTTGAGACACAAAAGCCATATGTTCACAAAACAAACTTAAAGAACGTCTAGTAGATACTCCCTTTTTAATATCTCCAATGATGTTTTCAATTGGTAGATCTCTAAGGGTTCACCATTCTTTGGGAAGATCTTGTGATGGGGGTCCTTCTCGAGGTTTATTGTCCACCAAGCCTTCATTTTTAAGAATTGTTTCCATTGAACACCCTACATCATCATCATCAAAAGACACATTTCTATCCTTTAAGGATTTAGACTCATCAAAAACATGTATAGCTTCTTCAATCTTTAATGAATTTTTATTGAAAACTCTATATGTTTTGCTAGATGATGAATATCCTAAAAATAATGCTTCATATACTTTAGCATCAAATTTTCCTAGAAATTATTTTCTATTATTCAAAACAAAGCATTTGGATTCAAAGACTTTAAAATGACAAATGCTTGGTTTTCTTCCTCTATAAATCTTATAGGGAGTTAACTTCAAAAGAGGTTTTATTAAGATTATATTAAGAACATATCATGCAATATTTGTAGCATTGACCCAAAAATACTTTGGAAGATCATTTTCATTTAACATAGTTCTTGCTAGTTCTTCTAGTGATCTATTTTTCCTCTCCACAACTCTATTTTGTGGAGGGGTTCTTGGAGCGGAAAAATTATGATTTATTCAACTTTCTTCAAAAAAGGTTTCAAAATCCTCATTTTGAAATTCACCCCAATGATCACTTCTCAAAGCCTTGATTTTCAAATCTTTTTCATTTTGAATCATCTTAGCTATTTCTGAAAAGCCTTGGAAGTATTACTCTTTAATGATAAAAACAAAGTCCATGTATAACTAGAACAATCATCAACAATAACTAAAGCATAATAGTTTCCTCCAATACTCATAGTTCTAGAAGGACCAAACAAGTCTAAATGCAAAAGTACAAGCAATCTAGAGGTATAAATGATATTTTTGGATTTGAAAGATACTCTAGTTTGTTTTTGTATTTGACAAGCATCACAAAGTTTGTCCTTCACAAACTTTGGAAGACCTCTAACTAACTCTTTAGAGACAAGTTTATTTAAGTGATCCATGTGAATGTGAGCTACCCTTCTATGTCACAACCATGAATGGTCATCACTATTATTCAAGCAAGCCAAATTTGATGATGTTGCACAATCAACATTAAGCATGTAGGTATTCCCAATACGATTACCAACAAACTTAATTTCATTTGAAATAGGATTACTAATTGTGCAACAATCTTTGTTAATAACAATTTTATATCCTTTATTACAAAGTTCGCTAATACTTAATAGATTGTATTTCACCCCTTCCTCATACAACACATTCTCTACATAAGTAGTTAGTGAGTTTCCAATGTTACCTTTACCAAGAATTTTTCTTTTGTGGTTTTCCCAAGAGGTTAAAAAGTCTCTCTTCTTTGCTTTCAAAGAGAAAAATTTGGTTGTCTCCCATCATATGGCTTGAGCATCCATTGTCAAGATACCACATAAGTTGTTTGGCTTCAAGGCATACCTACAAAACAATTTTGGGGATGTTTTAGGTACCCAAGAGATTTTGGGTCTTTTTTTGTTAATAGCCTTTTTAGTTCCTTTGGGAATCCACTTTTATTTCCCATTTGGAACTTCATATTTCTTAATCAAACAATTTTTTTAAGGAATGACCTATGTATATGCAATAGTGACATGTTGTAAATGGGGTGTTGGACACTTTGACAAAATTAAAAAATTTCTTCAAGGATTTTTTTTTTTGGTCAAATGTGTATCCAAGACCAACTTTATCAAACATGCACTTTTGTTGTGCTAGAAGTGCATCAAGGTTATCTCTTCCCATTGTGAATTTACATAAGGTTTTCAACAAATACTCATTTTTAGATTCAAGAGCCTTACACATTTCACATTGAGAAGGAGGATTAGTGGAAATAACACTATTATTACAAGAATGGTTATTCATAGCTTTTTCAAGAGTTTCATTTTTCATTTTTAAATCGATTAATTCTTTTCTAATATTAGTTATTTTATCCACATGCCACCTTAGCTTACCTTGAAGGAATATTATTAGAAATAGATGATTATCGTGCTTCCTAATGCATTTCATTAAAAGCATTAAGCAATTTATCATAATTTTCATCGAATTTAGAATCGGATGCACTTACATTGTTATCAACCTTTTCATTAGCCATGAGGCAGAGATTTGCTTCCTCTTCATCACTATTTCCACTTGAAGAGCTTGAAGAATTTTCTTCCCATGCTATATATGCCTTCTTCTTCTTGGTGTAACTCCTAGATTTCTTCTTTCCATGTTGTTGTTCCTTCAAAAAGATAGAACACTTGGATTTAATGTGACCAAGTTTTCCACATTTGAAACATGTGAAGTTTGGAGAGTTAGTCTCCTTCTTCATGAAACTTTTCTTCTATTGAAATGTTCTTCCTTTTGGATTCTTCTTCTTCATGAATCTCTTAAATTTTTTAACGAGCAAAGTTAGATTTTCAGCTATAGATCCTTCTGCATTTTCTCCTTCATTGTCATCACTAGTTGGTATGGTTGATTTGTGAGCTAGTACCGTATGTTTCTTATCTTTTGCCTCTTCTTCAATCATCCTAGTCTTGTCCATTTCATATTCTCTTAATTTTCCAAATACGTTTTCTCAAAAGACTTGTTGAAGAAATATCAACAACACATAAAACAAATATATTCAAAAACAAAGTTTTATTAAATGCACACATATCAATTCCAATATCTAGATAGATTAAAAAACTAAGGGTTAGAGAAAGAGAGAATAAAAAACATGAATTTATACTCATTCAATCCTCTAAAGCATATACATCTAGTTGTTCTAAGATTCTTTAGAACATTTCACTATTAGAGAATCAAGTACAAACACTACGCACATGCAATTCTCTAAATCTACTTTTACCTTGAACCCTGCAAGAGAAAAACCAAGAGTTGAAACCCTATCAACTCAAAACCCCTTAATAACCCTAACCAAGATTGAAGAACCTAGAAAGAAATCATAATTGGATTGAATACACCTTTGATAGGAAGATCAATACTTCTTCAAGCTTTATCAATAATCAACCCATGATGGAGATTCCAAGATCCTTCCTATGTTGATCTCTTGAGAGAAAATGCATTAGAGCCTCATTTTATGACTCTTAGAAAATATTTGAAATGATAAGTTTTGCAAAGAGAGTCACAAAAAGAGATAGAACAAATGATGTATTTATAGATATAACAGAAAGAAACAAATTTAATTGATTACAAATAATTGTAATAAAATAATTTGATTAAAATACCTTTGTTCTACATTTCTAGAAATATGGTAATTGATAACACTGTGGTAATTGAATATCTCAATTAACCGAGAGCTTTTATTGCTTATGTGAACCAAAGTAATCAATTACAATGACTAGTAATCGATTATTTTGATGTCTAGTAAGCAATCTAAGTGTTTTAGAAGCACTATAATTTATTACAATAAATGGTAATCGATTATTTTGTTATAGAGAGCTTATAAAAGGACCTCGACTTGTTGAAGCTTATTGCAAGGAAGGGAAACTAAATAGAAAAGGTACCATTAGAAGAAGTCAAGCTAATAAATAGGATATCTTACTTATGATACAAGTCATCCTTAGCCAAAGCACTCTAAGAATCGAGACAAATTCTTCCTACCTTATAGAATATTTATAAACACATTCATTAGAGAAGCCATAGTGAACATGGAATCCAAAAAGGTGTAATAGGAGTTTGTCCTTAAAATAATCACAATGAAGGAAAAAATCAATAAACAATTAAGGGATTGCTACTTTTGGAATTATCTGAGAACACAACAAAGTTGTTGTAAATGTCAACAACTAGTAGTTGTTGGGGTTTGAGCTTGGAGAAGCTAGTGAAAGAATACTTGGGTTGAGTGAGAGCTTGTAGAGGCTGAGAATACTAGTGAAGGGCTTGCACAGGCTAGGAGAATACTGGTGCAAAGCCTGTAGAGGATTAAAGATTACTGGAGAAAGCTCTGTAAAGACTAAGAGAATACATGTGAAGAGCCTAAATATGATTAGAGAATACTAGAGAAGAGTGATATGACAAATATCACACTAGAAGAGAGGTTGAATAGTGTGTTAGATAGAAAATGAAATTCTTTACAATTAATAAGTTCAAAAGCAATTTTCAAAGGGTGTCCAATAAATATGAACACAAATTTTCAACAGAAGACTTGGTGCATGTTTGTTTTATTGTTGCAAATAGACTTTTGGGACAAAATGAGGTTTACAAAAGCATCCAAATCCTTCCTTTTGCAAAATTGGGTTTGTGGACCATTAGATTTTTCTTGGAATTCATGCACCGCATTTTGGATGAAAATCCACACATGCACTTGTACATCCAAGTTTGTAGAGGTTTCCACGAGATGATATAAGTGTAAGGACAAGAACAAGGTAAAAACACTTCGTTTATATTGGTTCACTCAACCAGGGTTACGTCCAATTCTCCTTTACAACCTGTAGAGGATTCCACTTAATCAAACTAATTACAAAGAAGTATTATGACCTGCCACTCCTAGCTACAACAAGTATTCTCTAGGCCACTTCTAGCTCACTTTTAATCTCCCCAAGAGATTAAGAACACCCAAGTATTCTTTGTCACCCTTGGCTTTCCAAACAATAATTTGAATGAATACAATATTCAAATCTCTCAAAGAGAGAATGTAAAATTAAGTTCAAATACAATAAAATGACTTTGCTAAGCAAATGATGAAGTTCTCTAAGTTTTATTTGTAAGTGTCTAGTATTTTTTACAAAGTTTTAGCACTTGTGTGATTTCAATCAGTTCTTTTATTTTGAGTTGTTTCTTGAGGGTGCTTTTATAGGCTTAAGAAATCTATCTGTTATGGAATTTGCACCTTCCTCAAATAATTCTATTATCAACAACTTGTTCTTTCTGCTACATGGTAGCTTGTTGAGAAGCGAGAAAGGAGGGACAAAGGTACCATGCTTTTGGGCTCTCTATTTCATTACTTGTATGAATGATTTTGTCGTTGATGACATTTTGTTTGTCTTTGCCTTTGTAAACCTAAAATTCAAATGTTAGAATAATTTCTCATCATATATCATGAGGGAAAATTCAAATATAAGAATGTTCTACGAGCGAATCATCCTCGAGATGCTTTCATGTGCAGACAATCTATTTGGATGTTAACTAACATAATGTAAATCATTGTGTTGTCCCACAAAAATGTAAAGTTAGTTGTAATAAGTTTCAATCAACCTTACTTCAACATAATCCCAAATAGTGATTAAACAATTTATGTCAAGAAAGGGAATATGCTTCTTAGATGGGTTCCTAAGCTTCTCTAAAGAGTGCTTAGTGTAGGTGAACAAAGAAGAAGAAATAAGATGAAGGAGAAGATTTGTGTGAAAATAAAGGTTAAAAACTAAAAAAAATGGGTTGTAAATGAAAACAGTAAAGGAAAGTTGTAATGTAAAAAGATAAATGGCGGAAAGATAAAATACTTAATAAAATAAGTTTGTATTGGATTGATTGTGTCTTTAAATTTTGAAGTATAGGGCCTATTTATAGACTATAAACTCAAATCCCCTATTGAACCAAATTTTTATACTTGATACTTCCTAGAATGAGGTTTGAGAGTTAAACAACTAGGTTTGGAAGTCATTCGACTAGTTTTACAATGATTTGGCTAATTATAGCAGTTGAATTCGACAAGCAACAATTGATTTTGGCTAGCTGCACTTGATTTTGGCTAACTAATTATGAGGTAAATTTATCATCTGGTAACTGCTCCTAAAATCTAGGCACATTCTCTTCTTTCCAGAAGTCAATTGATAAGTTATTTCAAACGTTGAAGAAGATGGCAACCACTTCCTATTTTTTAGGGAGCACTATCATAGATTAGATTTAATCGCTACAAGCCATTGAATATAAAAAAATCATGGAAAATATCATCATATCTTTATTAAATTAAATCTAACTTAATTCAACTAATTTTCTTATGCTTAAAGTTAGTCGAAATCTGTCATTCGACTAACATTTTGGCTAACATTGTAAGTAGCCAAAATGACCATATCCATGTTCAACCAACACTAAAGTTAGCTAATCTCCCCTTCAACTAATATTGAATGTAGTCGAATTAATTTTCTACTCATTTAACTAACCTTAAAATTAGCTAAAATCTGCCAATTTGGCTAACATTGTAGGTAGTCGTATTTACCTTATCCATGTTCAAGTAACCTTCATGTCCAACAAATATTGAAGATTAGTTAGTTGCGCATTCAACTAAATTGGCCTCCTTCTCATTCACCTAACATTAATATTAGCCTAATTTTACCATTCAACTAACATTGTAGATAGTTGTATTGACCTTGTGACAAGGTCAATACAACTATCTACAATCATGCTTTGCTAAGCTTCTTGTTTGGTTAATATTGATAAGTCGTCAATTTCGTATTCAACCAGACTAGCCTTCACCTCCTTCAGCTGGCATAAAAGTTAGTCAAATTCCACCTTAGCTGGTAACCATTCGGCTGAATCCTCAAAAGTTGAATTTTGCATCAAAATTTGGGTATTACCAAATGCCCCCTACACCTTTTAGTTGAAGACAAAAAGAAGGAGCTGAAAGATGTATTGTATCATTTGAATCATGTTACCACCATTATTTATACTACTAGTGCCTATGATTCTCAGTTAACATGATTTTGTTGCATGTGAAAACTTAGATCTTCTTGAACTACTAGGTTTGTATAAAGTAGACTTACAATGTTAAGATATCACTACTATATGTCCCCAACTTAAATTGATCCAATACGCTTCAACCCATTAACACTTTTAGACAACATTTCCATAAGAAATTAGGTTGTTATGACATTAGCTGCCTAATCATGATGATAATCAGTTGCTTATTCAAATTCATCATGATCTTCAGTAAAGACTAGATATGGCTCTACTTCTTGTTTAGATCTACTTTGCTTGTCCATAACAAATCACTTAATTATGGAATTCCAAGTGGTTTGAGTCTGAATATTCCTGTGTAAGCTACACTTCTCTTAGTTGGGGGTCCATGTTAGCCATAACTTTGGCAACATATTCGAACCCTGGTAGTTGTACCATGCATTTGCTACTTGGCTTTTTGAATCTTTCTATGAAGTCAACATCCATTTCATCCACTTGTTTCAAATTCATCAAGTCAGCTATTGTAACTTCAAATTGGGTTCTATGAAACCTGTTATGGAAGTACCTTTTCATATTTGTCTAGTTCTAAATATAATGAAGTGACAAGGAGGAATACTAATAAACGTCAAATTTATAGGATTTTCATATGCCTTTTGGGACGTTTATTTGACATTTTAGTTAAATTTAGTATTATTTTGAATCAAATTAACTTTAAATTCAATTTTACTTTGTCTTAGGTAGAATTTTATGTTTTAGTTATTTTTAATAAATTTTTGATAGTTTTTCAACAAAAACAGGTAATTATGGTAGGAGCTCGCTTAAGTGCCTAGAGGCTTGCTCAAGCTTCAACAAACAAAGAGCAAAACTCAAAATTCAAATTGACTTGCTGAAGCAAGCAATCTCCCGCTTAAGCACCAAAGCTCGAAAAGCCTAAAATCAATAGAAAGTTTTAGAAGGAGAAATTGTGAAAATTGAAGATAAAAGCTAGGAAAATCAAGAGCAAGATATTTTTCAAGGATAAATCAGCTAAAGAAGACGATAATTACTTGAATTAATTAGAGATATTATTTGTTTGTAATTTCTTGTGATTTTTTCCTTAATTAAATCTAGCAACAATTCTATAAATAGGAGACTAGACATTCATTGTAACAGTGTAGAAGTCCCGGGCAATTCTTAGAATTATATTTTAGACTTCCACTAACTAGACACCTACACTATTCCATTAGACATTCTAGGTTTCATTGTATGAGTACAATTCCTTCCACCTAGGAGAGGAAAAAATGAACCTTGTTTCGCTTTAATTCTATCAATTCAATACTTCATCTTGAGTTCTTTATTTATTTTCATACTTAATGTTTTTATTTGATTGGCCATCTTATAGATGAATTCAAGAATTGACTTGCGCTTTGGTGAGCCTAGTTGAAACCCAAATATGAATCAAGTACTTAATTTGGATTATCTCTATGGATAGAATTATCTTGGTTAAGCCTAGTTAATTCTCGACCATTAATGTTGATTGCTTGTGTCAGTATGTCCAAGAGATTGGGTATCGAGCAAGTAGTTTAGAATTTGTGACCATGCGAGAGTTGGGGTAGAATATAATAGGGAATTGAGGATAAACAAGAGAGATAGGTAGAGAATTGTGAAGTTACAGTGGATCAAGCGAATTCCAAGTCCAAACCTAGACACTCATTCATCAAGATCGACGTCACCATCCAAGTATAGTATTTCTATCTCTACTTAATTATTTTATGGACATTTAATTTTTATTGTAATTTATTTTATGATATTTATTTCGTGACAATCTCAAAACAAAAATTACATGAAATCTCTCATTTATTCCTTTGGGAGACGACCTAGATGATAGTTTAGTTACTACATCAAGATTAGATTACACTTAGCCTATAAGTTGAATCTAACGTGAAATAAAACCCTAACAAATATCATATAAATGAAATTCCTATTAAATATATAAAAAACAACTGCAATTTGTAATATTCATTTAAGTTAGCCTCCCTACATTGAGTAGTGAATCGACCGATATGTTCCAATGTGGACTAGTTATCTTCGCCTAGAGAAAGTTGTGAAATTTGGAACTGTAAAGTGACTCGACAAAGGCCGCATCTTGTCAACCCATTCAGGATACAATTTTCTATATGTTGACTTGTCTAGCAGCTTCAGTTGAATGCCAAAGTATCTCTTCATAGTTTCAACTATCATGCTTAGGCCAACTAGCTGAAAAGGATTCAACTAAATTGAAGTAACCAATCATTGTTGAACAAGATTCAGCTGAACTGAATTTGATTGAACTAGTTGGACCGAATTTGATTGACCTAGCTGATTCAAATTTGGCTGAACTAGCTAGCCTTAATTCAACTAAACTAGCTGAACCAAATTCGATTGACTTAGTTAATTCAAATTCAATTGAACTAGCTGATTCGAAATCAATTGAGCTAGCTGAATTGAATTCGGTTGACCTAACTTAACCAAATTCAGCTAAACTATTTGATTCGAATTCAGTTGAACTATTCGAACTAGTCCTACCTGAACTAAATTCAACTAAACTAGTTGAACCAATCCTGATTATCTTTTTTCTATCTCCCTAGCCTGTTGAACTCCGTTATGAAAAATTAGTTTCACAATATCTGATAAATATTTAGATAACTAAGATATGATATTATGTATTCCCATATCAATCTATTATCGTATGATCAAGATCATCATTAGTTATTTTTTTTCAAGAATTTCCACTACAACAAAAGGAGGTATTGCAACAAAAAAAGATGTGGTTTGTATTGGCTGGGAAGTAGTTGTAGTCACCATTATCGTAGGTGTTCATGAGGTAATTGCTTCATTTTATTTGTAGGAACCACTTTTCTTATGTGCGGACTCCACGATATTCATTTTTTTTTTACCAAAATACAAATGTCCACCTATTTAATCTCACCGAGCGTGCCAATTTGTTGTTGTGTAAAAATGTAAAATTAACCATAATATGTTTCATCCAACCTTTCTTCAACATAATCCCAAATAATTATCAAACGATTTATGCTAAGAAAGGGAATCTACAAATGTTAAAACATCGAACATAGTCAAATTGATATTTTACTCATTCAACTAACCTTAAAATTAGTCAAATTCTTCCAATTCGGCTAACGTTGTAGGTAGCCATATTGACCTTATTTATGTTCAACTAACCTTGATGTCCAACAAATATTGAAATTAATTAGATGCACATTCAACTGAATTGGTCTCTTTCTCATTCAGCTAACATTAATGTTAGTCAAATTCTGTCATTTGACTAACATTGTAAATAGTCGTATTGACCTTATCCATGTTTTACTACCCTTCTTGTTTGGCTAATATTGATAAGTCGTTATTTCTATATTCAACCAGACTAGCCTTCACCTTATTCAACTGACATAAAAGTTAGCCAAATTCCACCTTAGTCGACAACCATTTTGCAGAATCCTCAACACCTGAATTTTGCAATAAAATTTAGGTGTTAACATATTGTGCAAGTTAGTTATGTCCTTTTAGATGCGTAGAGACATATAGTACATGAGTATTAGTTTTGATAAATCATTGGATGCTTGTTTAATAATAGCGCATTGGAGATGAATAACATTGTTAACTAAACCAAGTTACATTTGCCTTTGGATGATAACTTGTAAAAGCATAAGGATAAAGATTTTTAACATATGAGCTTATATCAAGTATGTCCTATTTTGCTTCACATAAACCATTAGTCCATCAACAATTTGTATCTTTGTTATCATCAAAACTATGGGTATATTGGATTGTCCAGATACAACAATTGGACCATCCAAATCTAACAAAGATCCCGTAGAGACTGGGTGAATATTGAGGGAACCTACAAAGGTTTAGAATAATGACGCGACTTGCAAAGGCCCGAGAAGAATATTGAGAAAGCCTAAGGAAGCTTAAGGAGGAAAAATATATTGTATTTTGTGCTTGTGTTAGTTAAAATCCTACAATTGTATGGATTGAATGTAGTAGCATTGTAGCTCAAGAATTATGGGTCAAACCAATATAATTTTGTGTGTGTTATCTTCCTTTTCTTTATGTTTCTTATACATGTTATGCTTCATATTCATTATAGTTTTTTGAAAAGTCTTAAATTGAAATTGAGTTAACATTTTTACACTTAAACAAGGTTTTTCAAAAAAGACTTTTAACTTCAAAAGCAACATCATTTTTAATAGAAAAATTAGATTCTCATAAGTGAAAATATTGATTCTGAATCTTTTTCTTGAGAAGCAACTTTTTAAGAGATAAGTATTTATTGAATAATACGTATGATCTATTTAAGAAAGGAAGTTTTTCCTTCTAAATAGCTTTTGATATCCAAGCTAGAAGTTTGAGAAGAAATATTGAAAGTAGTGTGTTATTTGTGTAGAAAAGGAAAAAAGTGAGTTGAATGTCACTATTCAACCCCATTTCTAGATATAAACTAATTCGCTTCAAAGGAAACTTGAATAACCACAAATATAAAGTTGATTAACCAGATGAAGAAAAGGTACAAGATTTTTTTTTACTTCTTTTCAATTGATTGCTTCGTAAAAGAAGAGACTCAAGTGAGGAAAAGCAAAAAATTTAACTTAATGATAATGATAGGTTTTAGTTGTCGCTATGTTAAAAAACACTTATTTTAAATATGCACATTTAGTTGCCGTCACAAATTGGTAGAAATTGTTAGTGTTGTTTGGAATTTAATGGAGACACGAAGGAATTTATTAGGGGAAAATTTGTCAAAAAGTAAAAATTAAGGAGTAAAAATTTACAATTAAGCCAAAATATTTTTATATTTTGCAAGTGTTGTTTTAGGTTTCGGGAATTCAAATGGGGTTGTGTCATTTATTATGGATAGAGAATAGTTTTAAGCGTGAAACAAAAATATGGAACTTAAAAGTACTAGTAAAACAATTAATTGTGACATGAAATTTACTTATTTACCCTTTTTATGTGAGAAAAAGTACACAACCCATTGCTACTTTTATAATATAAAAATTTGGCAAGATTTACCAACAAGTTATTGATCTGAATGATAATAGGCTTGGTCTCCTTACGAAAAATCTTGAGTTTTAACCTTATAAATGAAAAAGTGGTTGTAGGAGAGATCCTAATAAAGGTGGTCAGTCGGGATTTCCAACGAAAATTAGTTATCAGTAAAGCTGATGTGTATTTTACCCCAATATCATGGTGACTCAAAAAAATTAATTGCAATTTGATTATTTTTTATTTCATTTTGATTTAGTTAATTGAACGTTTATTCTTTGCATTAACTAAGAAGTTTGGTGGAACTTTCTTACTAATATTTTGTGTGAATTGAGCAATAAATGTCGAATTAAAAATCTTATAAGATTTATTTATGTGATTTATAAGTTTTATTAATTTAATTAATTAGATGTTTAATAAGGGAATTTAGGTCAATTGATTGAACAAGTTGTATGAATTATTATAAATTCCTAATATTTGTCTTGGATGCTTATGGATAAAAAAATTGATGCTTATCTAAAATTAGTTGGACTTAGGTTTGTGTTGGGGTCTTTAGACCACTACATATTCAACCCAAATCAAAGGTTGGCTCAAAATTTATCTTCATTTTATAAATTTATTTTGGATTTATTATATTTATTTATGTTATTTTATTAAAACAATTATGATAATTATATAAATTAATCTTAAAATTATTGAAATAAATTAATATGATTACTTACCTCAAAAGTTTACTTTTGTATTATTTAGAATTTTGTTTAGTCATTAAGACACTGTTGAAATTTTTTAGTGCATGTTAAAGATATTTTTGTCTTTTTATACTAAAATATTGAAAATTCCAAAAAAAATATAATATTATATTTTATTATTTGAAATATATTTGTAAGCTTAAATTTTTTAATTCTTTCACTATCTGTTACTATTAAATAAGTTAAAATAAGGTTTAATTATGCTAAAATTTTCATTATTCCAGACTCGACTCAACTATGTGGTTAGAAATGTATCAACAAAAACTATGTGGTTAGAATTTTGAAACTCTAATGTAGTTCATAAAACAATAACATTGAAAAATTAAAAAAGTTATATATTTTACTTAACCAATTATTAGAAGAAAACGAGAGTGATACATATATATATTCAATAAACATGTATTGCATTTATTATATTTAATATATAATATTAATTGTAAAATAAAATAATATATAATATTTTTTTGAAGAAATAAATATAATATTTATTACTATCATTTTAATTTTTTAAGAGAAATATCATTTAAGTTAACTGTGTATTATATTGAATAAATATTATAATTAATATATTATAAATAAAATTGATTGTCCAATAATATTAAATACTACATTTATTAAATAATCACACAGCCAAATTAAATAGCAATTAAATTTTGAAATAATATTTATTAAATATAATATATAATCAAATTAAATAATATTATTAAATAAAATTTATTTATTATTTTTTAATATATTAATTAGTCAACTTGAATAAAGATGGAAATATATTAATACAAGCATGGGACTGAAATTATTTTTCATATTTAATATTTTCATTCAGGTCTATTTTATTTGTATGTAGATTTGAGCATCACTTAATTTCATAAAATAGTTATCTTTTCTTTTAATTTTTCTTAAAAAATAGAAAAAAAAATTCTTTCTTTGGAATAAAATAATTAAAATACGTAATTGAATGATGAAAATAATTTTTTCACAAGTATATTTTATTTTATTAATTAATTATATCCTATTCTCTTTATTTTTTGCGGTTACAACTTACAATACATTCATTATTATATTATATTATAAACTAAACTACAATTTTAGTTTCCATATCATTGTCAATCCATAATTTCAGTTTTCACGTTTAAAAATTGAGATATTTGGTCTTTTAAATTTTTTAAATCAGTGATTTTTGTCCTTCCTTCAAATGGAATGCGCTGACCGTTAATTATCAAACATTGACTGTTAAATTGGGTGATGTGGCTTTGTATTTTTTAATTTATATTTTAAATATAATTCTGTAAATATTTAATAAAAAACTAAAATGTAAAAAACAAAAGGACAAGGTAAAGTAAATCTTCGTATTTACTGTAGCCGTAACCTCAATTGACCCTAGCATACTTCCTCACCTAACTTCATCTTCCCTCCCCTAATGTTAACTTTCCCTAAGCTTCATCTCCCGGCAAGCTTCATCTTACCGTAAACTTTTTATTTTTTATTTTTAGTTTCTACTGCATTGGTTTCTGAATCAAAATTCACTGTGCAATTTCAAATCTCAATCTCTTCAATGTGATGATTCATGTCATCGTCAGTGAATGATTCAAATTCGTTTTTGATGCTCGTCGTTATCGTCGCAAGTGACAAATCAGAGTCAGATTGCAAACTTTTGGCGACGGATTTGTATTGGAAACCTTTTTCATCAGAACTACTCATCGTGGGCTTTGCCATCACATCCACCGACGATGTTGTGCGTGGATATGATCTTGGTTGGTTCAGGACACTGGACACGACGTATTGGACAAAAGTCCTCTATGAGAAGGCTCCCCCACTCTCAAACTCACCCTTTTTGCGAATTTTGACGTGCCTATCGTCGAGGAACCCCCACGGCTTCCGATGTGTGGGGGATCAACCTAACTTGAATTAATTTTGTTGTCGATTAAAATAGTGCACTTGAAGCTCTAACACACTTAACGGTCAACGTGTTGAAAAAAAACCTTAACAATCAACATTAGATAATTAATGGTCAACACATTCAATTAGAAGGGAGGACTAAAATTAGTGATTTTAAAAAGATCAAATGTCTCAAGAAAGATTGAAATTGTAGATTAATAATTATAGAGAAAAAAAAGTACATTTTAGACTATATTATATTATTTTTCAGTTGCATATAATTTATTTTATTTCTTTTATGATATTTTAGTATGATCTTATTATGTATTAATTAACTTTTTATTCCTTTAATTTTTAAAATTATAATTTTTGGTCCTTCAAAATATTTTTGGTAATTTTTAGTTCTTTATTAATTTTTTTATCATCATTTTTAATCCCTTTAAAACTTTTTGCTCATTTTTAATCCTCGTTTATTTTTATTATTCAAAACCAATCCTGAATATAAAATAAGGAAGGGGCTATAAAAATTAGCAAAACAAAGATTAATTTTGAACAATAAAAAATAAACAAGACATTAAAATTAGGCAAAAATTTTCAAAAGGACTAAATTTGCTGACAAAAAAATTAATGAAGGGCTAAAATTTGTATAAATTTTTTTGAGGAACTACAATTAAAATTAAAAATGTTAAGGGACCAAAAACTTAATTAATTGGTATTACTTTTTTTTGGCTAAAATGTAATTTTTGGTTTCTTATTTTCTCAAATTCATGATTTTAATTCCTCATTTTTAATTGAAACATTTAATTATCTACATTTAAAAAGTTTGTGATTTTAATCCCCTATTTTTTTAATTAAAATATTTCGTTTGTCGCTTTTGAAAAATTCATAATTTTAATTGCTCTGACCAATTTTAAAAAATTTAGGCATTGATCTATGTATTTTGTAAATATTAATAAGCATATTTATTTATTATCTACATAAAAATGTTTTTTTAATTACTAATAAATTTAACTATTTAAAAAGAATAAAAAAAGTTTACAATGGAACTAAAATTATAAATTTTTTAAAAATAAAAATAAAATATCTTTATTAAAAATAAAAGACTAAAATCATGAATTTTTTAATAATAAAATTTTTTCAACAATAAAAAAGTAATGTATCTCAATTAAAAAAATAAAAAAACTAAAATTATGAATTTTAAAAAATAGAAAAATTATATTTTCATTTTAGCCTTATTTTTTTTATAATTTTTTTATTTTATCGCAGGGCGCCTTTGCGTTTCTTTCTTAGTTTACTTGGTTTGCTCCACTTCCCCAAACTCAGCACTAAATTGTGTTTCTTTTGAGAGTATTTCAGGGAGAAAAAGACAGAGACACCGAAAGAGATAGACACAGATAGAGTGCAACTTGGTTAGATTTCAGTCATTTCAAGGATATCGATTTTCAATTTCGCGTCTTCCATTTTGGGTTCAATTCTGAGGTACGATAGGAAATGAATGATCACACTCTCACACTTTCAAACCTCACTCTATAAAGCGCAGTTTTGAACCAATTTTGGATTCAATTGGTCTCATTTGTTTGGTTCGTGTCAAGTGTGAACCTTTGAGGTTTTTTTCTGCCACCCATTTGCTTTTTTGCTTCCAAGATTGGTTTTTTCGGTTCTTTTCATTTTCCTTACCACAAAACTTTTGGTGGGCATTCTCTATTTTGTTTTGGTTCTTCGAACCCTTTATTTGTTTTGATCCTTTTTAATGTTCTATTTTTTTTTCCTTTCTTGTGTTGTGTTTGATTCTTGTGCTGTACTTTGTTATTCTTTGCACTTGGATAAATCAGTCTTGTTTCCCACAATTGGAGAAACCCATTAAAGCTTCTTCTGTTTCCCACGATTGGAAAAAACAAGGACTTGGCTTGTTTGAGATTTTGATATCTTCATGTGAATGGTTAAACAATTTCCTTAACTTTTCATTGGCATCTATGAAGACTTAAAGGGCACCTTTGAAGTCTTAATGAGCATAGAAACAGATACCCTCTATTATATATCACATGGAGTATTTTTAAATTTGGAGCATGCTTTCATATACTAACTAATAGGGTCAGTGATTTTCAACTTGATAAAAAATGAGGGTTTTTTTTTTCTCACATGTTGATGTTCTGGCTTTGATGTAGAGTATTGAAATCTAATCCATTTATGTCTTAAATATTTGAATCGCGGAGGTTTTGATGATTTTTTGCACCATTTTCTATTGCAGGTTTCTAACAAACAAGAGAAGATATCACATTCTTAAAGATTCACAATTTCAGATAAATATTATATGTATCTGAGACTTTTTTAATAAGAAGAATGCCAGGCATTCCTGTTTCCACTCGTGCTACCTCGTATATTCTCTTTCAGAAAAGCACTACCTGTTGTGAAGTTTTACTTTGACAAAAGCATTTTGTAACGTAACCAGTAATTATGTCTGTTTTTCCCTGCAGAAGCCATCCAGATGCTTGTGAACATTTATCTGCGGAAGAGGAGCTTGCAGCTGAAGAGAGTCTTTCAATTTATTGCAAGCCTGTAGAACTTTACAACATTCTCCAGCGACGTGCCATGAGAAACGTACTCTATTTGATTGGCTAAAATTTTCTGCCATTGTAATAATATTTTGTCATTATTTATCATTTGTTTTAGAAATCATAGGCTGACTGTATTCTTGTTGGCACAGTTCTCTCATAATTTTTTTGTCCCATCTGAAGATACTGGTCCTCTGATAAACTATTGTGGTATGTTATATTGCTAATAGAATTTGTCTCTGTTATGCAGCCATCATTCCTTCAGAGATGTTTGCACTACCGGATAAAGGCAAAGCACAAGAAGAGGTAAAAGTTACCACATATGGCCTTCCTTCTCCAACTTGCTCTCTTTAACAGATTTACATCAGTTATATGCCATATGTCCATGTATTCATATATGCTAAGTTCAGTCTAAAGATAAATAGAAAGATTTTGAGTCATATCTCTGTGTTTTGACTGTTGAAATGAACATTTTGGGATTCAGATAGATACATATATTTAATACCATATGTAAAACTTGGGAATGGAGAAACAAAATAAATGTGTATTTTCTTGGTACTATCATAAAATTTGTGGCAACTTAGGTCTCTTATATGAAGAAGAGGTGTGGACTTAGTTGAATGAACTAGTTTCTAAATTCACACTTTGATGTTTGGTTTTTTGCGGTTCTAGAATGAAATTGAATTAAGATTATCAAATCAAATCGTTCTTGCAGTCTTATAAAATCAGTCCTCAACGACTTATTTATTAATCTAGTTCTTTTGTCTTGATGGATTTCTAAATTTACACTTTGATGTTTGGTTTTTGTTGCGGTTCTAAAATGAATTAGAATTAAGATTATCAAATCAAATAGTTCTTGCAGACTTATGATTATAAAATCAATCCTCAACCTCAACAACATATTTAGTAAGAAGAAAGGATAAATCTTGTTCTATTTGAGATGATGAAGATTAATGTTGTCATCCTTACAAATTCCTTTTTCTTGCTGTATGGTGGTGTTTGTTTATTCTTTATATAAGCTTGAACTTGCTGTAATTTCTACTTTTCTAGTGATTTCATATGAGACATTGTGTTCATTCTGTTTTATCTGAATATAATTTAGTATATACACAAATATTGATTTTGATATGCTAATGAGATATGCTATTTGCATATTTAGAATCCATATGGCAGTTTCCTTGACGAGGACTATAACTGAAAGCCAAAACGTGTTTCCCATGTCTATCTGTCTTGCAAGGCGGATTTCTGATCATGGAGCTTCAAGGGTAGGGATACTGCTTCTTAAACGTTGATTCAATTATTATTCCTTACTCCTTGGTGTAAAATACCTTATATCTAATAAATTTTTATGCTGTTTTATACTTTATGTTTTAACTTGTCAAAACAAAAGCAAACCGCCATGTATCGAATTGGTCGGATTTTCATCTTCCGAAACTCCCCTGGAATTGATTTGAATACTCAGGTCCAGGCAAATTTTACACTCCCTGAAGTAAACAAGTTAGCTGAGGAAGCTAGATCTTGCTCACTTGATATCTTGTTTGTCAGCACTGCCACTGGTATGTATATGCTTATGTGATTCAATTGTGATGAAAATATCTATAATTTTTGCCAAGTTACTTATTATGACTATTTACTCGCAGTGGGAAACTCACATCTATCATCTGGAGTCAATTCAAACTCTATGCCTTCGGATCTGAGTCATCTAGCTTTTTTTGAATGTGAGATGTGCTTTAATTGCCAATATCTGTCAGACAAAAAACATGTTTGACCACATTGTTACGCTATTATTTGAGCCCCCACTTTTTTTTAAAATTTATTTACCTAGAGGGGTATTGACTCTGTTCCCAATGTGCTTCTAGTGGGTCTCGTCAAACCCCTTACAGTGTTACTAAAGTTCCCTCACATGGAGCTCTGTTTGTCTTAGGCTATGTTTGATTTTCCGTTTTGGGTGCTTCAAACTCAGTTTGGAAAGTAAACTCAGTTTTGTGACATGTTTGGTTACCCTCAAAAGTACGTTTACACATTAAAATTTTGCCTGAAAACTCATTTTTGTAGAAGTAGGGCTGCTTTGCAAACTCAAGTTTAACCCAAACTTAAGTTTGCAAACTTTAATGAGTTAATCCAAACATGCACTTAAGCCCCTTCTAATTTACACTTTTGTATGCTTTTCTCTTTTTCACTTGGCCATCAGGTTGTTGTTGGATTGTTGATCCACTTCTATATACTGTCATTCATAATGAATTTGTCATATATAGTATATAATATATAATATCTATAACAAAAAAGAGTTCCCTTAAATCTCTCTGAATATTAATACGTAGTGCTACCAAATCACAGTTGTCAGATGGGGAATCTATATCAATAATTGTTTGTTCCAATTGTTCTGATTTTGAATTGTGAATCGTGAATCATAATAAGGGTCCATGGTTTGTTCCAATTGTTCTGATTTTCAAGTAAGCTATTTTGGAAAGAATGTTAAGGAAGAATTCCAGACCCTAAAATCAAGGTTAATTAATTGTGGACTGATTCTAGGTGGTTAATTGACAGCTATAAATTTGTATGCTTCTCCCTCTACTAAATGCAGGTTGGGGAGGCAATGTGTGCTTCCACCTACAGCCCTTTTAGGCCTAAGCAAGGATGGGTTGGTTCTTATTAGTATCAACCTTGATTTGACTCAACGAAATGCTTTTTGTCTAATTATCATACTAACCAGAAAATAAGGAATTTCATAATGGATGGTAAAATCTACAATCTATTGAAATTCATAAGATTCAATGTCAAGTGATTTCCAATATATATTTTTGAAGTCTATTTAGTCATTGAAATTATAGGATTTAGGTAAAAAAAACTAACATACCCCGGTGTCAGAAGGCTCCTTGCATGCGAAGATATGGGGGAGGGTCATTGGATGCAGCCTTACCCTTGATTTTGGTAGCGAGGGGGAAAAAGAGACTTGAGATTCTAAATAATTAGATATTTGATTGATATAGTGTGTTGATAAATGATAACTTGATACTAAATATGGACCTTATGGTCTTATTTATATTAGAGTATAAGAGTCTATTTTACTCTTATACTCTAATAAAGAGCACTACAGAACACTGCAAAGTAAAATATACTCGTATACTCTAATAATTTTATATACTAATAATCAGGTCAAGTACAATTGTGGGGTCACTAAGACAAGCCGAAGCCTACTAATATAGTATGTTGACTACTACTACAAACCATAGTTACTACGTTTGCAATAGTCTTTGATATGTGGTATGAGTACAAGTTATTGGGAAAAACCCAAGTTTCACATTGGCTAAAGATAAAGTCAAGTTAGAATATATAAGTGAGAGGAAATCCTCACCCCTAGAGCTAGTTTTTGGGGTTGAGTTGAGCCTAAACTCACATTCTAAAAATCTAGGATGGTATCAAAGCACATCCAAGATTAATTCAAAGGGCCACCCACCATGTTATCCACGCATCAAGCCCAAGAAGTGCTGGGCGTGAAGGGGTGTATTGGGAAAAGCCCAAGCCCCACATCGGCTAAAGATAAAGCCAAGTTATAATATATAAGTGAGGGACAACCCTCACCCCCTAGAACTAGCTTTTGGGGTTGAGTTAGGCTTAAACTCACATTCTAAAAATCTAAGACAAATATGCAATACTCGACCTTATGAAGTATAGGTATCTAGGGGTTATACATTGTCAATATGCTTTGGTATGGTACCAATAATGACATCGTCTAGTTTCTTATTTTGAGAGGATACTAGTACTAATAGGATTTCTACATATCCAACCATCTAGAGATCACATAAGCCAAATCATAATCATTATCAGGGTCATTGTAGAGTAAATACTATCCAATAGAGCAAGATATTGGGAGTTCTATTGACAGTAAAGACACCCCCTTCCTCCAAATTGAAGAGCTTAACAATCCCATCCAAATCAAGAGTGCTTAGCACCTAATCTAGCTCTAATCCAACAGGCTTGTCTCTCTAATCAAGCTTGCACCCAATGGATTTGGTGATGCTGTGATGATTCCATTACCATCCGACAACAAGAGCACCTCGTTGTTGACCTTGAGGTCCTCCTTCCATGCCTTCATGACAAACACATTGTTCACTAAAATGCATGCAATGGTGTCCACCCTTTTTGCTTTCAGCTCTCTTGACTTCTTAACGAACCTAGCGCATACATGCTTGTCTATGATTTCATTGGGAATTGGTGAGAACCAATTCGCAAAAGTAAGGTATATTAGTATGCAAGTACCAATTTGCGGTTTGCCAGGTTGAGGAGCAAATCGTGTTTCTATGCTACTAACACCTTAATTTTTTACCAAATAAGGAAATAAATTAGGAAACACAGCAAATAGGAAATAGCTCCTAGGATTGCTTCTCAATTTGATGAACAATTCGTTCCACAATTATTCCAAAGATCACATTAGATATTTTCTAAAAACTTAAATATTCAAGCATACAATAAAGATAATATGATATATTTTATAGATATTTTTAAACTCCTCCTTAAGCTTAATTTTACTAAGCATTAAGATTGTTACAAACAAACACTTAAAGAAAATAGCATATAAAGTGGGCTCAACTACCTGCCTGAGAAAACTACTTAGGGATGCCAGAGATATTAGAGAGATGAGCATTATTGAAAAGATAACTTAGAAAGACAGATGAAATGATCATTGCTGTGAAGAGCTGGTTGGAAATTTCCTGCCAAGTGATTATACTCAACAAGAACTAAAACTTATCCAAGTGTTTCATACAACGAAAAAAACCTAGGAATCTCAATAAACCTAGAAATTAAATTTGATGCCGGTGAGTCTCAACCAACATTAGTCACCATTGGAAATTGGAATGCTTGTTTGTGGCAGGAGAAGTCACAATTTGTTGAGAAGTCCCACATCGCCTACCCAAATTATTGGGGTGCGGTTTAAATACCTATTGGGCAACTTCACTTAATTTTTTTTAAGATAGAATCTAACACGGTATTAGAGCCTATAGCCTATTTTTGTTGCTTTTGTGGTTTTGCATGGAATCTAGCATGGTATCAAAGATGGAAATTATTACTGACCTTAATTACTAGGGTATGGTTTATATATTTGTTGGATAACTTTACTTAATGCCAATTGGTATTAAGATGGAATTTATCATGGTTCTATTCATTTGCTGGTAAGAAGCATAAGTTTGGATGCGTCATTATTTTCACTCTCACTCTGAATGCTATGCCAGCAATGGAAAACGAACAATTAAAAAGGCAACCTGGTGCACAAGGCTCCTACCCAGTGAGGTCTGAGCAGGGTGGATCTGCACAACCTCTCTCCTGCTATGCAAACAGAGGTTGTTTTTGAGATTTAAACTTGTGATCTCCACGCCTCAAGGTAACAAACTTACCATTGTTGTGAGGCTCGCCCTCCATCGGAAAAGAAAACACCATAAAAAGGAAGAGAATCAAGAGATTCAACAAGGATGGAGATTTCATAAGAGCATACGAAGAAAATAAGATAAAGATCTCGAACCAAAACACATTGAAATAATAGTGGCTAGAAGGAAGAACTTGAATTTTGATTATTGTATATTTGGTGCATGTCAAACTCAATTTAAAAAAGTAACTCGCTGGGGGAGGATTGCCAAAGTCTTATAAGGACTGTTTTGGCTATATTGTTAGCCTGCATGGAACATTTTAACAAGAACTATGGAGATAAGGCATTGTTGTGCGGTGTTGTTTTGATATCATGTTGAAATTGTCAGATTTAGGTAGTGTTGATAATGTGATACCAAATATGGACCCAATGGTCCTATACTAATAACTAGGCCAAGTACTTGGATAGCATCACACTGATAAGATAAAGCCTACTAACACAATAAAACTATGAACACACCCTAATTAAATATGGAAATATTTTAAGGACCGTAACAGATAGTTAATATTTCCTCGGATTAATTCCTCAATTAGTTAACTAATTGATTCCATTGCATTTTCTACAAATCGTGAGATATTCTATAATATTCAAATATGCAATAAAAGACATTATGAAATATTTTATAGATATTCTAGTTCTATTCATGGATTAATTTTTGCCAAGTGATTTTTTAATGCAAGATGGAATTCCCCTTTCAGTTTTCTTCATTTTGTGCTTGACAGCTGGAGAATACTGCCTTTGTGGGAAAGTGTCTTTAGAATCACTTTATATGGCTTGGGATTGTTTTCCGAATTTTCGTTTGGGACAGCGAGCAGAGATTATGTCAACTGTGGATTTGCTTCCGTGTATTCTGAAGGTATGATGATTAACACAATTTTTTTTGTTTGGGTAGAAACATTGCTTCCTTTTGTGCTATTTAAAGTATGTTATGCATGGGCACCATATTCTTTCCAAGAATCCATTTCAAGCACTATTATCCATTATTCACTGTTTGATAGATGTACTAGTTCACAACGTCCTTTATGTTGCAGTCTGATTTTCCAAATGATGATACAAGAATCTCCATTCAAGTTCCCTCTAATTTTGAGAATATGGTTAGTTTAAGCTTCAAAGTCATTTCCCACTGAGCAAGAAATTCACACACCTAAACCCAAAAATAAACTTAGATATCAAATGGAGAATTTGTATTGACTGCTGTTTGTTTCTTTCCTGTTTGGGTTTCTAAAGAGTACATCAAAGCAAGTACAAATCACAATTTCTGCTGAAGAGTTTGGGGCCAAAGAAAAATCTCCCTATCTTTCATATGCAGGCAGTGAAGTACCATCCTCATCATTATCTCACATGATCGGGTAAATTTTATTTTCTCAGAAGAGTTTATTAGCCATTCAACATTATAGTTGCAAAGCTTGTGATGTCTCTGTTTCTATAAAGTTTTCTCACAAAACTCAATAAACAGTGACCTGGAAATCATTGCAAATTGGAATCTAGCTTTTAGCTTGATGTACTTGGCTACTGATTCGTAATTGATTGTATCCAGTTTCCTTGCTAGTTCTATATGCACTTACTATTCAACAACCAATTTTTTGGCATCTTAGCTTTTGTCTGTGGTGCCAAACAATCCAAAATTTAAGATATATTCATATTTAATATTAAATTAAAAAATGATAATCTAAAGCTAAACAACAAGTTAATAATAACAAAAATCAGGAATCAAACAATATCTTTTGCAAATTCAGTTACACTTAACAGATTTTTGGTGATAGAGGGAACATGTAACAAATTGGTAAGATACAATGAAACATTAGGTTTATGAGGAGGGTTAAAAATTAAAGAACTAATGTATGCTATATGCAAACCTTGGCCATTCATTGCCAACTACAATTTGATCTGGAATTTCGTAGGGGATGCTTTGTTGAACATTATTAGCATATGGTTTCACATGATGGGTCGTGCAAGAGTTTGGGTACCAATCAGTGGAGGGGTGAGTACCATTAGCAATAAGCAAGGCCCGAGGATGTTGCTTAGTAGAGGGTGGTTGAGGTAAGGAGCCTTGCAATAGGTGGTTAGGCATGGAAGGATCCCAAGGCTACGTCTAATGTGGTGTAGTGGAACCCAAGCTTATGGCTCTGCTATATATAAAATAAAGTGTAGCAAAAAAGAGCAACATAAGGTTGCCTATCTGAACGCAACAATGAAAGAACGAGAAAATATAACAATGAGAACATAGACCTACTGAGTACTGAGGGAAAATAGACAGAGCATAGACCCCTCTTAACGTGGATGGAACAAAGTCCAAAAGATTTAAACAAAGTAGAGAGTAGAGACCAGTGTTATCAATTGCGGATTGCAGAAAATGGTGGAAAGCCAATAATCTGCTATATCATATATTGGATAGCGTTGTGGGCATATAGCCTAAATCACATAATGGTTGAAATTTATGATATATATATATATATATATATATATATATATATATGTTGCTTTAGTGCTATAGCGGCTATTTAACAACACACTATTAGAGACCATAGAATGTTGCTTTGTTTAAGGAGAATATTTTATGTTGTAAAACTCCCTTCATTTGTAAAACAACCACAAAGAGTAATGACACTATTATTTAATTTCTATTAAAATATTGTGGTGCACATTTTAACTACAAGCTGCGTGTATGGTCCAGGTTGAGGGAAGGAAATGTAATGTTTAATTACAGGTATTACTTTTTAACATTTCCATGCTCTTATTTAACTTGTATGAGTTTATGATAATGGACTTTTAAAGGGGGTTGTCTTTGTCAGATATGTAGAGGGATTTGATCATTCATTGTATTCTTTTTCTCTCTTAATAAGTCTTTATTTTATTAAAAATATTTCAGGTATTACAATAATAAGTTGCAGAGGACAGAAGGTAATGTGAATATTATTCTCTCTGTCTCCTATGTTAATATGTGATTGCTTTTCTTTTTCTTTATGGAGTAAATGTATTTTCTGAAAACATTTGACAATGTTGGCTTGATCCTGCAACAGCTATTTGTGTTTCTTGAGTTGAGTAATTTTAAAATATTTTACATCTCTGTTGTCCAAATTCAAAGGTCAATAAAGTTTGTGAAGAACATACTGTGTGGTACCATAGGACTTAAGAATAATATCCGGACAGATTTTTGCTTACACTTGGAATATGAGGAAAAGTGAATGTTATTTTCTGATAATTCGAAGAGTATGACAAGGATCTCTATTTATACAACTTTGATCATAAAAACTATGTATTTTAGAATTATGGACAACAAATCAGACCTGATAACTACAACTAAGGAAACCTAGACCAATTAATCCTAATGAGGGAATAAATCTAATTAAATCTGTACATAAAGAAATAATGCACATGCTTCATATTTTACACATGGTACAACACTTCACTTCAAGCTAGTGAATGAATATCTATCATTCCCAACTTGCCAGTAAGATCTCAGAATTGTTTCATGGGTAAGCCCCTTAATTAGAACATCCCATATTATATTTATTTATTACTCTTGTTTGTGGGCTTATAGCCTTATACTAGTATAAATATGAGTTCTAGGTTATGGTTTTGTATCAAATTACATCTATCAATTGGATGTGATTAATTGTAGTTCCTACTTATTGACGTGTGCCTAGTTTTGAATGTCTATGGATTATTGTATCTTACAATGTTATATGAATTATTGTATCATACAATGTTATCTCTTTCCTTATTGTCAATATAATGTTTCTCGGCACATAACCTATCCAGTAATGGAAACTTTTGATTGCAGTCACCGAAGATTTCACTTGTCCATTTTGTTTGGTTAAATGCGCGTGTTTTAAGGTTAAAACTACTTTCTCCTTCTAAATAAATACTTTTTTTTTTTAGTGTTGAAACCTGTTTCTAATGCTCTTCTGACATGACCTTTTTTTAGGGTCTAAGATGTCATTTGTCATCATCACATGATCTCTTCAACTTTGAATTTTGGGTCAGTAATCTTTAAATCTCTTGCTGGCATTCTATTCACTGAGCTGTATTGAACCATCAGTAATCAAGTACAAATAATTTTTCAGGTATCAGATGAATGTCACGCTGTAAATGTGTCTGTGAAAAATGATATCTCGAGATCGGAGGTGAGAGGATAGTTTATGCTCAATTATTTTCTTTTGTAAATATATTATTTTCTTTTGCATATATATATATATATATACACATTATATTTAATTACTATCTAATTAGTTATTAGTTATACTGTCTATTTACAACTCTAAATGTTGTGGAAGATTTGTCTTTCATTTGGGATCTCTAATTTGTTCTTGGACTTTATTGATTATATGATTTTTGGCCCTATTTAAATTTCTCCTTCACCTTTTTTTATTCGTTTTCATATTTTTGACTCACCAACAATGTTGCCTTGTCCCACTTTCATTTGGGTTTAGCAACGTAGATCAATGACAGCTTTAAGCTTTATAAAAAATACTAAATTTCTATTAATCCATTTGGTGTAAGGTCTTCTTCAAATATTTTTCCTAGTATTCTTTGGTCTTCTGCTACCACTTTCGATTGGCCTATATTTATTTCATTCACTTTTTGCACCAGGATTACCTTTAGTCTTCCCCTGACGTGACAAAACAACTTTAGATTTCTGTCATCTTCTCTTAAAAAATTGCTACACCAAATTTCTTCTAGATACCTTCATATCTTGATTTAACAAACATGCATGCATCTCAACATTTGGTAACATAGTGTGCTGCCAGTCTTATTGCTGTGAGCTAGAATTCCTCTTTAAGTTCAAGAGGGACTCTATGATCACAAACATTATCTTTTTGTCCAGATTGTTTCTGATGATGTTGATCCAAGAGTGCAAACATTTTTCTTTTGGTAAGCTATTTTATTTCTTCTAAAATTTTGATGGCTCCGGATTCTTTCATAACATGGTATGAGATTCAGTTGTGATACCATGCCTATATGCAGTGGAAAGCCTCTAAAGCGTAGGACAACAGCAGACCAATCTTTGAAAAATGCAGTGGGCTTAGAGTCTTCCTTTCCTGCAGGAGGGACTGATATTTTGGAGAAGGATGATGGTATGTAGCTAGCTTTTGCAACAATATCAACTATATAAGTCAATCCATTAATTCTCTTAAAAATTTGTAGAAGGGGCAAATGTATATAGTTTTCAGATGTTGAAAATCATAATACGATATTCTGATTTATTAATAATAGTGGTTTATAGGCACATAATTTTTTATTTAGAGGAAACATAATATCCTCTATTATGTATAATTAATGTAATTAACCTGCATAAACATGCATCCGCTGTGTATTCATACAGTTTTCTGTCAATTACCCCTCTGACTCCTATTTTAACATGGTATCCAGAGCTTAACAGAGGTATCATGAAAATTGTGCTTCACCAGGGACCAACTGTTCCCAGTGGACCCTTCTGCTCTTTGCCCTTCTGCCGATTTGTTTTCGTTTTTCAGCAGATTTTCCACCACCGCCCACTGCCATGGGCCACTGGTGCGTCGTCGGCGAGTTTTCTAGTGAGACCACCACCATCAGGATCGAAATATTCTGATCTACCTGTCCTCGAAGTTACAGTCCTGGCCTCCCATCCACGTGCGTGGTTTTACATGCGCCAAGCAACATCTTTTGTTGGGGCTTCTTGGCGGCGAATCCGATCATCTTTTCGGCTGCTGTTTTTAGTGACAGACTCGCCGGACCGAGGCACACAAAGCCCAGTCGGTTTCGGGCCATTCTGAGATTGTGTCGTTTGCCGGGCCTTATTTTAGTTTGCGTTTTTTGGTCATTGTTTTGTCCTTGTTTTCTAGTTCGACAGTTGCTTCCATTGTCCCGGTCTTTGTCCCGGATGCACCGACCCCGGCTATGTCCTAGTTGCACTAGTCCCGGCTATGTCCTAGATGCCTTGGTCTTGTCTTGGTCCCAGAAGCAGTAGACTAGTTTCAAGTTTAAATGATTTGGGTCTCCTACATTGCTGGTTTGAAGATTCCAATCCTTGTCCAACATGCTATTCTTTGTCTAGCTCCTTTTTGTTGGCTGCCAAGGGCCTAACACAACAACCCTCCTTTACTTGAGCTTGGGATTGGCTATGATACCGTACATAGTTTTAAATATTAATCATTAGTTAAGATGATGAGTTTATATATTTAATGTTAAATATCAAATATTAATTATTAAAATTACTTAATAACAATGCTAATTATTAATTAGTACTTAAAATAATACTTTAAAATAATTAAATGTCACTATATATTATGAAAAGTTAATAGAAATTATTGAATCTTAAATAATATTGAATTATATTCTTAATAAAATCATAAAATAAAAGTACATAGAATAAAAATCATATGAATCTTTTATAGCATAAAAAGCACTGTCGTAATAGGTTAAAAATAAATTTAAATGACGTTTTCTTCTTTTGTTTTTACTCTATTTACGCAATTTACATGCAACTATTAAATTATATTGAAAAGTTAAAAATACTAACCAATTTGATAATTTATATAATTGTAAAATTTTGATAAAATTACGTATATTTGTATTGTTTTTTTTTAAATAAATAAAGAATTTATAATATTTTCATTTTATTTTTTTAAACATAAAAAATCAATTCAAACTTATTCCTGTAAAATATTTATAACAAGTTAAAAAATTAATTAGTATGTTAAATTAAAAATAAGCTTTGCAACACATAGAATAAAGTATCTCACTTTAGCTAATCTTAACTCAAACTTTCACAATTAGGTTCTGTTTTTCATACTTTTGTTAATTGATTTTCCTTATATGGTCCTGGTCATATTTGTTAATATTTCTTTTGAGTTGGGGTTCTTGCTCCAAAATGTTGCAATAGTGCTGCTTGAGTTTTACTGTGTTAGGAATATGTTACATGCTGCTATGGCATTGCAGGTATTTCTGCCACAATTATTCGATCACGTCCTGATCGAGACTCTGTTCAGTCAATGTCTGACTGTGATCAAGCAGTGCTTCAGTTTGCCAAGACAAGGAAGTTGTCAATTGAGCGTCCTGACCCACGAAAGTATGTCCTATAGACCTGTTTCTCTATCCTTGGAAAACAAAAGGATCTCTTAAATTACGAAATATTTTGATTCATGATTACAAGGGGTCTCTTGTAAGAAAAATATTTCATCTTGCAAATTTTAATGATATTTTTCAAGCAGTAATTACTAACATATTAGTCTGACATACAGATGTAAACTTTATAGATCAATGATGTTCAATGGTTAGAATTATTTTGATCTGTTGAATGATATATCAAATTGATAGGTTGATTTAGTTTGTGAAAATGTTACATTTGGGATGCTTATTATATGTGACAGGTATATGATTTGTTTATTTGGGTATACTTTTTATGTATTGTGTCAATTAATTAGCAAGAGCTTGATTTTCTACTTTATTACTACAACAACATTTGTAGGTTGAATGTAGTTTATGTCATTACAAATAGCCGACTTGTTTATTAAAAAAAAAGTCAACATGTTAATATGGTATCAAATTGTTACATAGCGTCAAAAGTTGCGGAGGACATAGAAGGTCTGATAGTACAACTTCAGCAACAAGACACTTGGATTTGGGAGGGGGATACAAGTGGGAGCTACACAGTGGGGAATGCTTACATGCTGCTCAATAGATATACGTCAGATGAAAATCATGATGGGTTTACTGCTTTATGGAAGCTAAAAATCCCAAGTAAAGCATCACACTTTGCTTGGAGGCTGATTCGGGATAGATTACCAACAAAGGTTAACTTGAGGAGAAGGAATGTGGAAATGAACGATGTCTGCTGCCCATTTTGCACAATTTACGATGAGGATGCATCTCACCCTTTTTTCAGTTGTGTTAAAATCTTGCCACTATGGTGGGAATTGCTGTCTTGGTTAAACATAGTGGGTGTCTTCCTGGAAATTCTGAGAGAACATTTCCTTCAACACTCTTACTGCAATCTTAATGGTATCAGATTACAGTGATGGCGCTGACCTGGTGTATTTGGTACCATAGGAACAGGATTGTCTTCTCAAACAAAAGTTTCAACGGTCAAAAATTGATGGAGGATCCGCTATTTTTCTGCTGGACCTGGCTTAAAAATATGGAAAAAGGATTTGACATTCTGTTCCACTCCTGGTCTAGCAACATCAGGGCTGGGTTTTGTGTTCAGGGGGGGATTGATTTATAGATACTTTGTGGTTGGGATCCTAGTTTAGATACAGATCTATGGTTGCCTGATTCTTGCTTTAAAGCTTGTATTAGGACACCATAGCTCTGCACATATTGTCGCTAGGATGTAAATATAACAGTACCACTTGTATTGAGTTTACTACTATATATAATATATTCATACTTTTGCAGATAAAAAAAATGGTATCAAATTGTTTTTTCTATGATTCCTGGACTGGTTTAGAGATGAGTGAGACTTTCTTGATATCTACTTGTGATTTATCAGCTTGTGATTCCTGCATCGGTAGTGTTGGAGTAAATGATCAAATATCCTTTTCTACTTGTGATTATCATTTTTGCTATATGCAATGTTAATGGACACACCACTGACAAATTATATTGAAAACATTTCAGCAGTACCTTCTTGAGGAAGCGACAATTTTTTCATTCACACAAAGCTCAGGTGAAGCATAGCTGCTATTTTTATAGTATTTTGTGTTTTAGCTTTATGTTTTTTTTTTACTGTTTCTTGTTCTGTTAATTGCTTCCAAATATTGGTTTAGTATAGAAGTTGGAGTTTATGGTCGGACACTTAGTTTGGCAAATCAAATGTTTTGAAATCAGTTGTTTCTTTTAATGAAGTGGTCAAGTGCATTCATGATCCTAATTGATATTTTAAAAGGTGGGCTATTAGAGTAATATACATAGAGTTGCAGTATTCAACTACATTCTCAGCTAAAGTGAGTTAGTAGTTGATTAGGGTGAGATGCATTTTGTGGTCTATAAATACCAGATTGTATTATACTGTTCATATCATTTTCATTTCTCTCTGTTAAATTCTCTCTTTCTCTCAAATATCTCTTATCTTCTTTATGATTTTGTTAGACCTCTAATATGGGCTCCTCATGGCTGTGTGCCCCCATTTACTCTTGGCCTAGTCTCAAGTAACTCCATTGTAATCTCCCCCTCTAAATTCAACAGCTGCTTGTACCTTTACAGGATGGAAGTAGGAGTTTACTCTTATATTGTGCTGTTTATCCTACCCAAACTTGTGTTTTAAAACAATAGCCATTTTCAGACCTATACTTGCGAGGGTAGCAATTTAGCCTGGTACCATATGGGTAACTAAATAGCCAGACCTGAACCCATTATCTGCACTTGAAGATGAAGATGGTCCTTGAAGAAAAATTTGATAATTGCTCCTTTAAGATGAAGATGGTTGTGAAGGAGACTTTGCGTTTTCAATTTTGAGATGAGAGAATTAAATATTAAGATAATTTATGAGTTTAGTGCACATTATGACAGATGTAGGTGTAACTAGAGTTCCTTTAATTTAAACTTAATATATTTGAGAATGTATGGGTATGGGGTAGGGTGGGAATTAAAGTACCCAAAACCACATTGATTACCATAAATTTTTATGGGTAAATATTTACCTATTCCCAAACTCATTTAAAGGGTAATTCCTCTCCCCATGTGGGTCTTTTTACTAGTGTCCCTTGAATTTAGGTCCAACTGTCGTTCCTACTATGGGATTACCAAATTAATTAATTAAATTCCTACTTCCCAAACTCATTTAAATGCAAATCCAAGAAGACGGTCGCGGTTGCCATTGGCAAATAGATGGGTTCTTCCAGAAAGTGAAATGTATTGGAAAAGATCACCTGCTCGTCCAATGCTGTTGTCTCACTGGAGAAACCTGGTTCACAAATTCACATGGGGAGAAGATCGGTCAGAAAATCAAATCCTGTGTTTGGAACAGTATCCATGTTGGAGAAGTTGGTTGATCCCAAAAATGATTCTGATATTTATGAGTCCTTCCAAAGAGGCAGAAACTAGGTTCACAAATTCGCATGGAGAGAAGGAGAATGTCAGAAAATGAAATCCTGCGGTTGCAACACCATCCATGTTGGAGAAGTTGGTCGATCACCAAAATGATTCTGATATTTATGAGCACCTTCCCAAGATGGAGAAACCTGGTTCACAAATTCAAGAGGAGAAAGGTCAGAAAATTAAATCCTGCGGTTGCAATGCCATCCATTTTGGAGAAGTTGGTGGATCCCCAAAAGGATTCTGATATTTATGAACACCTTCCCAAGATGGAGGTATTGCAATTAGATATGAAATCCTCTAAAATAGAAAATTTGAAAGAAAACAGCAAGTCAAGTTTGGCTTAGATATGTAGCAAAGTTCTCGTATTTCTTTACAAAACAGTAAAAAATATTCTCATAAAACAACCTTGAGCAGAGCAATAGGAAGATGTTGGGTGTGTAGAAACTAGAAACTTTTGATCCACTTAACATCAGTTGGGCAGTAGATGTGATTTCAGATTTCAAGTTCTTAAAAATTTGGTTAGCTTCTTTTTTGTTTTTTTCTTCCAAGACACATTTTCACTTGACATTATCTATTAAAATAATAAATTTGAAGGTTTTCATTTCTGCTTGAATGGAGCAGCTTAAATTTCAGTAGTGGTTGAATTTGTGAAATGTAGAAAAGTATCAGAAATTAGGTACTAGTTTTTTGTCTGATGAAAGTGATTTTTATTCTGATATTAATACAACATAACAACAATGTGTTTATGGCTTGTGCAGTGAACCTATGAGCTCTATTGAATTATCTGTATAGATAGTTACACATATTTGCTTTGAGTATTAAAATTACTACTGTTAGCTTGTTATTTATGTTGGTTCTGATTGTTGGAAAGCCTCCTCAATTGCGGCCACCCCTAGCAGCCTAGAGGGGGGGTGTTTAGGCCACATCGCCTACAAATATGGTCTAAATATTGCTTACAAGGCTTGGACAATCCTCACCTTACAAGCTGGTTTTGTGAAGTTGAGTTAGGTTCTAAGCTCAAATTAGAAGCGATTTTTGTGGCTTGAAGACTGAACAACATTTTCTGCTGTTATTTTATTGTTTCTTAACTAAGTTTCTTTTCCAGTATTATTCGTTTCATTATATTTAATTTTGATTTTTATTGACATCATATGCCAAATAAATCTGTTATTCATTTTTCTTTTCCCTTTGATTGAAGCCAATGGCAATTGAACAAGTTCTATCCGATAAAGATAGCGAAGATGAAGTTGATGATGATGTTGCCGATTTTGAAGATCGAAGGGTATGCTTGGTTATAAAGTTTTTGTTTATTTTCTAAAATATCTAATTGTAACTATTGCTGAACAACGAAATTCTTGTTGAGTTGTCTATTGATTATTCACTGCAAGGAGCTTAAGAGTTAAGAGTGATTTCTAGGATTCTTTTTCATTAACTTATCTGCATGGCTTAATAATTGGGGCTTATTTCAGACATGATTGTACTTCCAATGTTCAAACTTAAGAGTTTTAGCTTTTTTTTTTTTTAAACCAACCAATTATCAATTGGTAAAAGGATTGATTCACAATTCAATGGTTAAAGGAAGCTACGGTTCAAGGTATATGACACTGGTTTGATACCATTTTGTAGTACAATATAGATTTCAACAGAGGTAAAGGGAAAAAAATAGGTGAGATACAGAACCCTATATTAGTTATTTAAAATGATTGTAATACACTAGCTGATCTTATATCTCTGTTCATATTAATACAATGTTTGAATAGAGACAAATACCCTTTACTTTGGATGCATTACAATTAAATAATTACCAACCCATAAGAGTTTCCTAATTACGTAGCACCACACTATATTTCTCAGCAAAAATTGCCATATGCAATCATTTACTCCATGTACAGTTTAATTGGATGTTTCAACCAAGTTTTAGACCTCATTTGAAGAGCTTATCATTTGTTACATTTTTCAATAATAAAAAATAAACTTGATTCATTGCATTGGACTTTCAACATAGGTTTAGGTTGTGAAGCATGACCTTGGTTTATGAAATATCTGTTGCAGCTTTTACTATTGCTTGTGAACAATCATTGACTGGCATTGATACCTTGCAGATGCTTGAAAATGTTGTTGATGTGAGCAATGATGAGAAGACTTTCATGCATATGTGGAACTCATTTGTTCGGAAGCATCGGTATATCCTTCTTTTCTGCCCAAGCCATTCTATTTGCTGTATTTGTTGATTTCCATAATTAATAACAGTTATATTTTATGCTGAATGTGCCTTTGAGCTTAAGCTGATATGCCGAATACATTTCTACTTTCTTCTTTCAATTATTTTCTTCTCGTGGCAGTGTGATTGCAGATGGTCACATTTCATGGGCATGTGAGGCTTTCTCAAAATTGCATGCACCTGAGTTTGTTCAATCTCCCTCACTGGCAGGGTAAGTAGCTCCTCTCTTGTGTATCTCCTAACATGCTTGAAATTTACACATTTGTTTTTTTCTCATCTTTTGTTGATGTTTATTTTAATTAATCAAGACACATTTTTAATTTAGCTGATTTTCATTAGGTCTTTAGCAAACAAAACAATGTGTAGACAGTCATGATTTTACTACATATATCAACAATGGATGCATGCATAGTAGTGGAAATGTTCAAAATTCTGGACCCTCTTTCCTTTTGTCTCTTGTTAAGTGTTTATGGTGGCTAATGCTTAAATTATCGAGTTTTTTTTTTACTAATGCAAGTAGCAATTCTAGATTGTTGAAATTTTGCTTGTGCTATTAGCTCTAATGTCTGATTCATAACTGCAAAGCTGCATGTGCTATAAAGGAAAGCATCTGTTAGTCTTTTGCTAATTTCCCAGTGTTCATAACTTGATATAATGTTGTATCTAAAGTTTATTGTACAGTAATATCGAGCATTGTTTTTTTACTTCATAGTAGGATACTAAAATGCCAAGCGCATTCTATTTATTTATTGGGTCTGACTAACCAGTACCCTAAGGGTATTGGTTAAGCAACCAAAAGAGGGAAGATTTTATTGGAGATCATGAGAGCGCATTTAAAAATCATAGGATAGCACATTTTTATGCATCCCAACAACATACTTTTCCCTTTTACTTCCTTAACCCAGGGCACTGATTATTGATTAACATTAGCCTTATTTATTTATGTATACAAATCTGAGAATAATTATAAAATTTGTTATTTTGGCAGGTGTTGGAGAATATTTATGGTCAAATTATACAATCATGGTCTTCTAGATGCTCGGACCATGAATGACTGTAATATTATTCTTGAGCAATACCAAAGGCAGAATTCAGATCCCAAAAGCTAAACAAAACTCATTTTTACCCTCTTAATTGAAGAAATTGATGGCAAATAGTGAGGACATTTTGTTTTCGTTTTTTCCCCCTCACAAGGTACAGATTGCTGTCAATTTCTTGTGGGGTTTCAATTTTACATCTTTCCTATTCTGGGGTACTGTTATGTTCGTTACCCTAATTTTGTTCATGGATAATATTTTCTTCCCTCGGGCTTCAAACTGAGGAAATTTTTAAGCAACTTTAATTGCATTGACATGATTATTCTGATGTTCTGCTTTTCCTGTTTCTTTGTTGACACCAAATTTATGTTCATAACGGGGTGTCACTGCTTTTATCTCATTTTCTTATTTTTTTTTTCAATTCCGAGATTAATGAGCCATGTCCAAGTAACAAAATAGTTGTGTAAAAAATAAGGTTTTATGTTTGCAAGACTTGTGGATATTTTTGTGAATTAAGATTTAAAATTTATTTGGGGTTGCCCGTTACCCATTACCCATGTTTCAACTTATAATACTTTTTGGACAAGTTTAGTTCATTTGAACAAAGTGTGAGTTATTATAAATTAATGTTTACAATTTTTATCAATAAAAAAAACTTATATGATGGTTGCTTTTGTATGAAGTGTCAGTTTCAATCTGATATATCAAAATCTAGTTTTCAAAATTTCAGAATAAATTATAAATATTTAAATGTAAAATACATTCAAAAAATTATTTTTCATATTTTAATGAATTTAAGAATTCCATGAACTATCTTTTAGACTTAACAACTTTATCGATAGTTTCACAACTTCTTTAACACACTACCATTAGAGGTTTGAGTTGGCATACAACGTGTTTTATCATTAGAAAGTGTGAATTTTTTTTTTCCTTCTAACAGCAGAACAAACATGAGCATGATCTTCTTTTTATAATTTTTATGGAAAACATGAGCATGATCTTCGAGAAAGAATAAGGTTGTCTATTTTCTCGTGGCTGTTCATTTTTAAATAAGTTTTCAGTATAGTTTGTGTATTTTTCATTTGTCTTATTATTTTTGTCTCTATATATGTCCGTTTTTTAAAATTTCATTTTAGTCCCTCATTTAAAAAAATTATTTTCATTTTAGTCTGTTTTTAAAGAAAAAGACCCCAGATCTATTAATTTTTTATTGACAACCACATCAGATCTATTATTTAATCTCTATTAGTTACGTAATCACTTGGCAGCAAACCCTTGACATTAAAGACAAAAGAAAAATAATTCATAAAGATACATTTCATTTATAAAAGAGAATCAAAACAAAAACAAACAGCCTTATATTATACGGACCGAAAAATTACTTGTAACAATATTTACTTTGTATGAGGAGAGATTATACAATTACTTATAACTCACACATAAATATTAAATTCTTATGGAAGTATAACATATAAGTTTAGTTTTTTATTGGATAAATAATCACTTTTGTTCTTCAATGTGTAATTCACTAATAGATGCATTCTTACAAGTGTAAAAAATGCGATAAATATATTCTGTCGTTAACTTTCATCCGTCACAGTTAATAACATAGTTTACGTTGCACGGAGGGACAAATTTATCATTGAAAAGATTGTCATTGTCAATATTTTTTGATTTTTCGTCTTCCCACATTACTGACAAATGTCTTCCTGAAAGATAAAAATACAAAATTTAATCTCTAAAAGTATAAAAAGTGCCACAAATATGTCCGGATGTTAATAATAGATTATGAGTAATTATTATTATTATTATTATTATTATTATTATTATTATTATTATTTGTTTATAATTTACTACTCCTATTTGTTTAGTACTTATGCAATATATTTTTTAAATTTCTTTTTAATATATATTTTTATTATTTTGATTTCCTTATCAAATTTTAATAATTTTTGGACAAGTTTAGTTTACTTGAACAAAATACGTGAATTATTATAAATTGTACATGTCTACAATTTTTATCAATAAAAAAAACTTATATGATGGTTGATTTTGTATAAAGTGTTAATTTCAACCTCATATATCAAAATCTAGTTTCCAAAATTTCTGAATAAATTATAAATATTTAAATGTAAAATACATTCAAAAAATTATTTTTCATATTTTAATGAATTTAAGAATTCCATGAACTATCATTTAGACTTAACAACTTTATCGATAGTTTCAGAACTTCTTTACACACTATCATTAGAGGTTTGAGTTGGCATTCAATGTGTTTTTTCATTAGAAAGTGTGATTTTTTTTTCCTTCTAACATCAGAACAAACATGAGCATGATCTTTTTTTTATAATTATTTTTATGGAAAACATGAGCATAGTCTTCGAGAAAGAATAAGGTTGTCCATTAAAAGGGTTGATGGTGCTTCCAGTAGGGATTAAAATAAGAATTACTATTAAAAGCTTGACTCTCTCTCTCTCTCTCTCTCTCTCTCTCTCTCTCTCTCTCTCTCTCTCTCTCTCTCTCTCTCTCTCTCTCTCTCTCTCTCTCTCTCTCTCTCTCTCTCTCTATATATCTATATATATATATATATATATATATATATATATATATATATATATATATATATATATACACACACTTGACTTAAATAAGTTTTCAGTATAGTTTGCGTATTTTTCATTTGTCTTATTATTTTTGTTTCTATATATGTCCTTTTTTTTAAATTTCATTTTAGTCCCTCAATTCATATAAAATTAAAAAAAAAAAATATTTTCATTTTAGTCCGTTTTTAAAGAAAAAGACACCAGATCTATTAATTTTTATTGACAACCACATCAGATCTATTATTTACCTTGACATCAAAGACAAAAGAAAAATAATTCATAAAGATACATTTCTTTTATAAAAGAGAATTAAAACAAACACAAACAACCTTATATTATACGGATTGAAAAAAATTACTTATAACAATATTTACTTTGTTGGAGGAGGAGAGATTATACAATTACTTATAACTCACGCATAAATATTAATTCTTATGTAAGTATAAGATTATACAATTGCATATAAGTTTAGTGTTTTTATTGAATAAATAGTCACTTTTGTTCCTCAATGTGTAATTTACTGACAGATGCATCCCTGAAAGTGTAAAAAGTGCGACAAAATATGTTCTGCAGTTAACTTTCATCTGTCACCGTTAATAAAATAATCTACGTGGCACGGAGAGACAAATTTGTCACTGAAATGATTGTTAACGTGGATTGCTAGCATAAGGGCATATTTGTCATAATATTTTTTTGACTTTTCGTCTTCCCACACTGCTGACAAATGCCTCCTGAAAGATGAAAATGTAAAATTTAGTCTCTGAAAGTATAAAAGTATAAAAAGTGCGACAAATATATCCGGATGTTAATAATAGATCGTGACTTATTATTATTATTATTATTATTATTATTATTATTATTATTATTATTATTATTTGTTTATAATTTACTATTCGTATTCATTTAATACTTATGTTATATATTTTTTAAATTTGTTTTTAATATATATTTTTATTATTTTAATTTCTTTGTCAAACCTTAATAATTTTTGGACAAGTTTAGTTCACTTAAACAAAAAGTGTGAGTTATTATAAATTGTACATGTCTACAATGTTTATCAATAAAAAAAAAAAACTTATATAATGGTTGCTTTTGTATAAAGTGTGAGTTTCAACCTCATATCAAAATCTACTTTCCAAAATTTCTGAATAAATTATAAATATGTAAATGTAAAATACATTAAAAAATAATTTTTTATATTTTAATGAATTTAAGAATTCCATGAACTATCTTTTAGACTTAACAACTTTATCGATAGTTTCACAACTTCTAACAATATTTACTTTGTATGAGAAGAAGAAATTATATACATTCAATTACACTACTTCATCATATAAGATACCTTTATTAACTTTTAAAATAAATATGTTAAAATAATTTAAATAGTAATTTATAATTGAATGACATCAGTACATAAATATTAAATTCTTATATAAGCATATAAGTTTTTTTATTCAATGTTTAGTTTAAATTAGGATAAATTATATCAATTTTCAATTTTACATTCAAAATCTAATCCCATTATTATTATTATTATTATTTTGCACTTTACATTGAATTTCATCGATTTATGAAACTTTATTTCTTTTCCGTACTAAACGTTAAATGAGCATTTATAATTTTGAAAGACTAAAACTAAAAACAAAAAAAAAATACATTAAATGTTTTATAATAATTTTAAAACAATCGTTTTAAGGATAACGTATAGTATTTCTTTTGCACGTTCGAAACAGGAACTCTTGTTTTGACAGTTGACACGCACACAGATACATAAATCATTAAAAAAAGAAAAAGAATATATAATGCAAAATAATTGCATAAAATGGACAATTGAAAATACACACTTGACATCAAATATATATATATATATATATATATATATATATATATATATATATATATATAAATAAAGAGAATCAATACAAAAACTATCTTTTATTATAAGAACTAGCTAATAAGTTATTCAAACCATATTTACTTATCTAAACTATATTTTTTCATGAAAAAAAAAAAACCATATTTAGTCAAGAGTGCTGTCAGACGATAGAGTTTGAGATGCCAATATGATTGGGACCTTTTACTTCTGTTGTGATGTCTATACATGCCTTTTGTTTATTGAAAGACAAAAAAATACTTATCCGAATATAAGATTATATTGCTCAGGAAGTAATCCACTTCATGATAAACAAGAAAGGAGGTGCTAGGTGGATGACAGTTAAAAATTGACCTGAAGAAAGCCTATGATAGGCTCAATTTGAATTTTGTGGTGGATATTCTCAGAGATATTGGGTTCCCAGATGTTTTTGTTGATATGGTTAAATGATGTATAAATTCAGCTTCCATGCAGGTGCTCTAGAATGGAGATGCTCTTTGACCATTTTCAACCGTCTAGAGGAGTTCGCCAAGGAGACCTCATTTCTCCTTATTTGTTTGTGCTGTGCATTGAAAGGCTTTTCCCTCATAAAAATTGCAGTTGACCAGAACCTTTGGAGCCCTATCCAGCTGTCTAGAGGTGGCCCCCAGCTTTCTTATCTTGCTTTTGCTGATGATATTTTGTTATTTGTAGAGGCTACCCCTTCTCAAGCTGAAGTTTTAAAAAAAGTGTTGGATACTTTCTGTAAAAGTTCTGGCCAGAAAGTTAATGCAGATAAAACTAGGATTTATTCCAGAAATGTGCATTGGAAGACAAATGACCAAGTTGCAAATCATCTGGGTTTCCAAAGAACAGCTGATCTTGGCAAATATCTTGGTGTTCCCCTTCATCATGAGAGAGTTTCAAAGCAAAATTATCAGTTCCTTCTTGATAAGGTAAATTCCAGGTTGAGTAATTGGAAGGCCTCTAACCTTTCTATGGCGGGAAGGGTGACTTTAACGAAGGCAATTTTGCAAGCGCTTCCCAACTATGTGATGCAAACAACATATCTCCCAGCATCCGTGAGTGATGAGATTGATAAGAAGTGCCGGCAACTTTTGTGTGGGGAGATACAGCAAATAACAAGAAGGTTCATGGGATGAATTGGGATTCCCTTTGTATTCCCAAAATGAATGGTGGCCTTGACTTGAGAAAAGCTAGTTATGTTAACCAAGCAATATGCTTATGAAGGTGGGTTTAAACATTTGTGTTAATCAAAATGCTCTTTGGGTCCGTGTGTTGAGGTCCAAAATATAGATGTGGAGATGATGTCCACCTCAAAATTGATGCTAGCTAGGCGGCCTGGGTCAAATTTATGGCGAGGGATTGTGAATAACTGGGAAAATCTCATGCCAAATATGCTGTGGCAAATGGGTAATGGCAGAATCAGATTTCATATGTGGAAGATTGAGTGTGGAATATTGCCAACAAACGGTCTTAGGTGGAGACACATGGCCATGGATAATATTTGCCCTTTATGCCTAGATCAAGCAGAAACAATGGGTCATGCCATGCGAGACTGCAAGGATTTTTTTTTTCTCATATATACAACAATTTTTTTTTACCAAAACATATAACTCCTAGGCCTACACTGTGATTTTGAAAAGAAAAAAAAAACTATTTTTTAGGTTATCCGAACTCTCAACGTGCTTTTTTGTTTTCTTTTTTGAAAAAAAAAATTTTTTAAAATAATTTTTAGAAATATATATAAAAGAAATTAATAAAATTAGAGAAGATTATAATATAATTTTTTAGTTACGATGTAGGTGTTTTTTAGCTAAATCTATGTGTCGTTGACAGTTTTATTTTGTTATGTACATTAATTAAAAAATAATGAGAAGATTAGTTAGTAGTACTAAAGCTAATTAAAAAACACAGTGAATAAATCATTGATACATCTTTCTTATATAATACACATAAAATTAAACAGTGCATTGACTGAGATAATAGACGAGAATAACGAAACATACTAAAAATACAATTACAACGCAAATATGACGAAATTAATGATAGTTTGAAAGATGTTGTGCATGAGACATGTCTTCTTCCATTTGTGTTACGGTTTGTTAAAAATAGTTAAAATTTCTATAGGGCAGAATCGTTTCCAGTAGTTGGATTCTACTAACACTTTTAACACGTCTTCATCATTTTTCAACTCTTTTATTTAATATTTGATTAATTTTTTTGAATATTTAGCATGGTCTGGCTGTCGAAAAACAATCATCTGACCACCCGTGATTCGTGAATTCCATAAGGAGAAACCAGGTTATATACTTAAGTTTGTCCATGCTACATCCCAAAGGAATATAAAATCTTATTGGATTTGTTCCAGTGTAAGCCAAAAACCCACTTTGGCATGGTATGTTCCACTTCCCATTGTAATACAACATTGCATCATGAGTAGGAGTAATATTGGATTGGATTGAAACAGGTTGAGAATACTATCTAGTGTTCTATTGATGGTACATAATAATTCTATAGGGCCAATACATAGGTATTGCTCATTGCACATTAACATTGTTGTCGCAACCTACCCTTCGGCGGGAGGGCGACGCGTGACTCGCGGGATGCGTGTTCCACGAAAGGAATACGCGCGGAGTCGCCACCAACGTTTATTTGAGGAAAACGTCGGAAAAACCGGAAAAGACGCGATCTACGAACTTTTAATTGAAAGGTTCGGGAGTTGTATTTACGCACGGGGAAGGTATTAGCACCCCACACGTCCGTCCCAAGGGACGGCAGCCTTTAATCGAATGTGCAAACATGACTTTGATTTTTATGTTCCCTTTTTATGTCTTTATATCCTTTATACCCTTTTTATATTTTTCTCTTTTTTGTGGTCGACAAGGGTGTTTCCCTTTGCTCCTACGTATTCCTCGATTGGGATGAGAAAATCAGACCTACGTAGTTCTTTTTTATCAAGTGATTCCTTTTTTACTTAAAAGGTGATCATTTTAAGGCGTTGGACCTTGAAAATGGTCCATTTTTACTTAGTAAGAAGTTTAAATGATAAAATTCAAAACCTATTTTTATGGATGAGCTTGACTAGGCGAGTTGATTTTAGCCTTAGTTTCACTTTAGTTATTAGTCAATTCAATTAAGAATGAGAAATCCCAAAGAGAAAACGTCCGATTGATTTTCTGCTTTATTTTACTAAAAGATGTTTTTTTGGTTATTATATTATTTTTTACCTCTTTTTGATTTCCAACGTGGTTACGGTACGACCGAACGGTCGGAATTCATTTTAACCGAAGTTAATGGATAATACAATTCAAACGATCGGTGGGAACTTATTTTATTTTTAGGTTAAGCGAGAAATGACTTAAGTAAAATGGCTTAAGCACGTCAAGAGGGGGTATAAAAAGGTAAATGAAACAAGAATAGAAATACACAAAACACAATGTGGACCACTACGGGTACATAGAATGAATCAAAAAGCTTGGTTTGAGGTACTTACCCGTTGAAGATCGAAGAACGATGAAGAACGAATGAAGAACGTCGAATAACGGTCGAAACCTTTGCGAAATTCCTCATGGAAAACGTTACGGAAATGTTTCGGAAGCGTCTCGGCTTAGATTTTCTTCACGGAAACAATTTTTCCAAGCAAATTCGAAAGAGAGAGAAGTGCCTAAGGGGCTGAACCCTTTTCCTTCTCACTTCCTCCCCTATTTATAGCAAAATAGGGGAGATGCTTGCCGCCCAGCTCGCCCAGGCGAGCAGGGTTGCTTCCTCCAGAAGCAACAGCCTTCTGGAGGAATCTTCTAGAGGGCCCAAGTGGGCCTGATTGCTATTTGCACCCCCATTTTTACTAAGTACACCCCTACCTTTTTTTTGGTGATTCTTTTTTCGTAAAGTTACGGAAACTTACGAATTTCGTAACGATACTTGTTTTCTTTCCGTAATGTTATGGAACCTTGTGGATTACATAATCATCCCCTTTTTTTACTTACGGAATGTTACGGAACCTCACTAGTTGTGCAACGATGCTTCCATTTGATTTCCGGTGTGTCACGGAACCTTACGGATTGTGCATCAATATTTTCTTTTGTCTTCCGGCATGTCCCGGAATTTCACAAATTGCTTAATGATAGGTGCTAAGCACCTTACAAGGACCAAATAAAAGTCGCATGTCATCAAGCAAAGGTCCCCGGACGAAATTAGGGTATGATAGTTGCCCCTCTTTACTTGCCTTTTATTGGAGATAAAAGGAAAGTAAAGATAAGGCACTAATTTCGTTCCTCTCGGTTGACGAGAGTCGCGGGCGACCATAAAATTTCCGCATGCAAATGACTCGTTGTTCCCGGGGGAACAAAAGGTGCAGAAGACGGTGTCAGTCTCTGCCTGCTATCAAGCGTTCTGTCTTACAGATAGCAAAAGAATGTTTATACGGATAACCACTCGGGTATTTCCGCCCGTCAGCGTGACTCAAAAGTCAGTATGACAGATCTTGTGAGTGCGGAAGATGATGTAAATCTCCGCGTGTCAACGGGCTTGTTGGCCGCGATTTACAAAGGGTGCAGAATGACCATAATTTGTCTCTGCGTGCCATCGGACACAACTGTGTCTGAATGGCAAAAGGGTGCGGAATGACCAAATTTTGTCTCCGCATGTCATCGGGCCCGCCGCCTCTGGATGACAAAAGGGTGCAGAATGACCAAATTTTGTCTCTGCGTGCCATCGGACACGACTGTGTCTGAATGGCAAAGGGGTGCGGAATGACCAAATTTTGTCTCCGCATGTCATCGGGCCCGCCGCCTCTGGATGACAAAAGGGTGCGGATAACCGTAAGGTGTCTCCGCGGGCTACCAGCTCTTGGGTCATGGTAACAGAAAGCGGTGTGGTCGACAAAAGCGAGGCTCTTGCTCCTACGTATCCTCCAATGAGGAACTCAGACCTACGTAGTTCTGGATAACTTGTGAGACTTGAAAAAGTCTCGGTGTTTTCTCCACTAAAATGCAAACATGCTTTAGCAAAGAGACAAATATTCCAACCGATTAGAGCAACATATGTTTTTTTTTTTGAGTGAAAATCAAAGCGTCTACCAGAGAAGGAGAGTCTGCGGATGAAATCCCCCATAACCATAAATGAGATTTTGGATGTTAGCATTTCGTTTCTAAATGACCATTTAGAGGAAACACTGGGTTCGACAAAAATAGAAGAAATCCACTCAAAGTGTATCAATTTCGCACAGGTAAGTGTTTCATCCTAATTCCGAACCATAGATATGTCATGACTTGACTTTGCAAATTATTTCCTATCAAATCAAAAATTACATGTGTGATCATGGATCAATAGGACTTCCCTTGGGAATGGGTTCTTTTGGTGGGTTTTTTGGCTTTTGATTTTTTTGGCTTTTTTTCCTTTTCTGTTTTGGTTTAGTGCGGGGCGAAAAAGTCGCTAGCACACAAGATTTTGGTTGGCATTTAAAGGGAGAAGACCACTTTAGGTCATGGTTTCCTTTCCTTTTTTTCGTTCATTTGGTGACAATTCTGTATAGTTCAGATATTGTCCGGTCCAAAGACCTTTCTGCACATTTCTTCTGTTTTCTTTGACCAGGAGCTTTCTTCTTTTTTACTTTCTCCCATTCTTTTTTCTTTGACTTGGAATTTCCTTTCCTTTCTTTTCGTTTTCTCCCACTCTTTGATTGGGAATTTCCTACTCTTTTTCTTTGATTGGAAATTTTCCTTCTCTTCTTTCTTTTTTTTTTTTTTGCTTCCGAGGGTAAGGATTGACATTCTCACCCTGGGTCAAGGTTTATGGTAAGTCAGGATTTTGGCTCAAGACTTGTAGAATGGCTAGGCATGATACATGTCAGGGTTTGGTTTGGTTCAAGGATAAAAGGGATGCCCCACATTATTTCCATGACACAAATGCAAAAATGATGATTTGGAAACTTTATGCAAAACTGGTCATGCATGCACCTATGCGGACACTCAAGTGTTTATGGTCATGTGATGCTAGGGCTCAGGATTCATTTCCTCCATTTTAGTCAACCCAATGTTTCCAAAATATGTTCTTTTATCAATTTGTGCATTCATCCGAGTCCATTTTGGGCGTCCGGGGAAATCTTCACAGCATTCACCCTTCAGGTGTACACACATTTTTGGTTATGATCAGTGAATTTTTTTCAAAGAAAAGTTGGAAGTCATCTCTTTTCAAAAGCATGTTGGTTTTTCAGCTAGACAACTTATTTTTCTTTTTCTTACCTGCTCTCTTTTTTCTTTTCTCTTTTTTTTCTTACTTGCTCTCTTCTTTCCTTACTTGCTCTCTTCTTTTCAGTTCATTTTTTTCTTTTCTATTTTTATTTTGATTCTTGTTTGTTTTACATATATATTTTTTTGACGATGTTCCTAAACGAAGAACTCTACACGGTTCCAGAATTTCAAACATCATTGATAGTAATGATATAAACACTAACGCAACAATCCAAACAAAAATGTATGCGCTGTACAAACGACAATCGAAACAACAAAAACAAACATTAGTCTCTCAAGTCAAAACATAACATATAAATGATAAAAGAAATATGAAAGAAAACATGAATCTGGGGATCTCCCAGTCATGTAGCTCCACTCCCTCCCAAGAAGTCAAGCAAATCGGCCATCTCCTCGTCCTCGTGGGCCTCCTCTCCATCGCCGGGAACTTCCGGGGGCGCCTCTCCTGCTTGGGCCTCGGGCCAATCCCCGGGCCATGCGACCTCTGCCCTGAACTGGTCTGGAGTAGGGCATGAAAAAGAAGCGAAGCCCTGGCTCTGCATGCTGAGGCTCATCTGGTATAGACAATCATGGGTCTGCACATGTGCCCGGTGGTTGGCTGCCTGCTGGCGAACCAAATGCCGTAAATACTGCTCCATGTCGAATGACCCAGTCGGGCCAGCCCGATGAGGTGGTGGTGGCGCGCCCGCGGCCTGTGGAGCATCCCCCTGAGCTTGTCTCTGGGTGCAGTACTTCTCAATAAAAGCCCGGGTGATGGGCGGCCGAATCACCTTGGTAGGTGCAACGGGGACTCCGAACGACTGGCAAAGTCTTGTGATCAGTGCTGGAAATCCCAGGGCCCTGTTGGACTTATCTGGGTCCAAAGGGTGCCTAGTAGGTGCCATACCTGCAAAAATATAGATGGCATCAGCGATTAACTGAGCCACATGGATGCTCATCCGCGTCAGGATGGCGTACACCAGCTGACACTTCGGCAGAGGGAGGTCGGAATTATGATCGCTGGGCAGGATGTATCTGAGCAGCAACGTCATCCATATCTGGGTCAGGGTGGTCATGTTGGTGCGCATGATCCGCACTCGCCTCCCTGCAGCAGTCCGGGCAAAATCCTGCCCCTGTATACATAGTAGCTGGGCGATGGCCTCCTCATCGAACCCATCAGACCGGTTCCTCCTCTCGCCATACTCGCACTCCTGGCCTTCTTCTAACACCAACGGATATCCCAGGAGCTGGCTGATAGCATCTGCATCAAACGGGATCCACTGACCCCTCACCCAGGACCTCATGTCACGCACGCCCTCCTCTGTTGGCCAAGCATTGACATAAAATTCGAGGACTATTTCTGGATCGAACTTGGCCATGGGAGTAACCAGTGATGTCCACCGCCGGCGCCCTATCTCCTCCTGGAAATCAGTATACTCGTTGTCTCTGAGCTGGACGCGTCGCTCTCGGAGAAACGACCATCCCTTGATGGCCTCGAAGCGCTGCTGGTGTACAGCGCTCCTAAAGCGGTGACTGTCATACTCAGGAGCGGAACTAGTTCCTTCGGCCGCCTTATCCTTCCTGGACCTCTTTGAGGCAAGCTTCCTCGGGGCCATTTCCTGCAAAGGCAAACATTTGGAAAGTTAGTTTTACCAAGAAATGCTACTCTTAAAACAAAAATGGCATACAACCTCCTCCAATAAACACAAACATCAATGTAAATTTAGAGCAAACTTATGCACATACTTCTTTACGAACGTTCACTTGCACAAGACATTCTTACAACTAAGAAAAATGCACCCATGTACAATCAAGGCACCTTCGTTACCTAGATTATTTATATGTACTTCCAAGGTGTAGTTGTTACCTACATCTCATGCACTTCCTTGACTAAATTTACATACGTGCATACTCAAAGCATTTGAGGTACCAAAAATTGCACATGTGCACATTCCGGTATTTCTAATACTTATGCATATACAAACTTTGTGATGAATCTTGGCTATCTACACAATAAGGTGATACATTTCATGCTTTATTCAAGTGTTTTTGCTACCTAAAGCCGCATGCAAATTCAAGTATATTTTCTTTTGCTGACTAAAATTGTATTTAAATTAAAAGGTATTTTTGTAAGGTATTTTCTTTACATAACATGCAACATATATATTTTGTGAGACATTTTGACTACCAAAAATTACATGTACATACATCCAAGTATTTTGCTACCACACCCAAAGTGTAAATTGCCAAAGGTATTTTGCTACCTATTCTAAACCTACACATTTATGATGAGCAAAATTCCTAAACATCTAGGCGTAGGGAAATTATTGTAGCGTGTCCCAAAAAACATGTGCAAACCAAATTACCCCATGGGTTGTTTCCTTACAAAAATCACGCGCTAATGCCATTGAGGCATTTCACCGAACACTTGGTGGGCGCGCGTTTAGGCATCAATAGCAAGAGAACGGGGACAATGTGGCATGTCCCACTACTTCAAAATGCATTATAGGCCTAGGGCCATCTCATACAAACCCCCAATTCAACCTAATCAAGCAAGAAAACAAACCAAAATTGCCCCACATATTTGAGCACATTCCCACATTTTAGAGCACCAAAAGGAGATCAAAATACACCAATGAAAAGCTAAAAAGCTTTAGGGATGGAATACTTACTTGTTGGTGATGAACAAAAGCGCAAAACGGAATCAAAAAATGCGAAAAATGATGACCCTAGGGCTGCAAATTCGTAAATCCCGTGGGTATGGCTTTTGAAAGGGGGGAAAAGAAGTTTTTGAATGCAAAAACGTCCCCCCCTTTCGTCACTTTTATATTTTGGTGCAGGGGTGGCTCACCCAGGCGAGCTCAGCTCGCCCAGGCGAGCTAACCTGCATTTTTTTTTTGAGGGGAACATTAACCATGTCCCCTCCTTTCTCATGGATTAGCGTCTTGCCTAACTTGAACTTACTTAAGTTAGAATTAGGCGTTGATTACTTATTTTTAAAACAAACAAATAGTAAAAGAAAACTGCGAATACAAAGGATACGGGGCTGCCTTGCAGCGACGTTCTTTGCTTGTCTAGCGCAGAGAAGGGGCGACGATCAGTCGGTCGTGACCCCATCTCCACTTGCATCCGTTCCTAAGTACCTGCAAGTAATAAACAACCAGGTTTGGCCAATCTTGACCGCGTCGTTGTCTTACCTTGATTGGTTTCTGCTGTCCATGTTTTGTCCCCACCCCAGAAGGTAGCTCAAGACAATCCTGCCCCTGTTTTACCACAACAATATGCGTGCGTATGCGTATGCATGAATGTTTTCAAACGTAGCAAATTTTATCGAAAGTTGGTTTAGGTTCAATTTTAATTAAGCGCTTGGGGAATCCCATGAACTGAGCGGAAGGGCTCAGGTGATCACAAATCAACGCAAGGTTTGAAACCAACGTGAGGACTAAAGCCTCGAATCCACGTTCATTTCTTTGAAAGATTGTAACGAGAGATACAGCAGACGGGAAATCCCTGGGGGAAATCCAGAAAACGCATAAAGATAAAGAACATGCAGCGACATCCTTAATTGCCCCAGATTCTAAGCATAATATCGCTTGACGACATCAAAATTCACGGGTGAAGGTAGCTCTTTGCCATCCATGTTGGTAAGCACCAGGGCTCCTCCGGAAAAAGCCCTCTTCACAACAAAAGGACCTTCGTAGTTCGGGGCCCATTTTCCTCGATTGTCCTTGACAGCATGGGACATTTTCTTTAGCACAAGGTCTCCCTCATGGAACTTGCGCAAACGTACTTTCTTGTCGAATGCATTCTTCATTCTTTGCTGGTACAAGCGCCCATGACTCATGGCAGTTAAGCGCTTACCCTCAATGAGGTTGAGCTGGTCATAGCGCATTTGAGCCCACTCTGATTCCTTTAATCCGGATTCTGCCAAGATCCTTAATGACGGGACTTCTACCTCAAACGGTAACACAACCTCCATCCCATATACTAATGAGAACGGCGTTGCCCCAGTTGACGTTCGCACTGAAGTTCGGTAACCGTGTAATGCGAATGGGAGCATTTCGTGCCAATCCTTGTATGACACGGTCATCTTTTGGATAATCTTTTTGATATTCTTATTGGTCGCTTCCACGGCTCCATTCATCTTTGGCCGGTAGGGTGTGGAATTGTGATGCTGGATTTTAAACTCCTCGCACATTTCCCCCATCATCTTGTTATTCAGGTTGGTGCCGTTGTCTGTGATAATCTTCCTTGGCAAACCATATCAGCAGATGATCTCTTTCTTAATGAACCTGACCACCACACCCCTCGTGACATTGGTATAGGAGGCCGCCTCGACCCACTTGGTGAAATAATCTATCGCTACGAGGATGAAGCGATGACCATTCGAGGCCTTGGGCTCAATGGCCCCGATGACATCTATTCCCCACATGGAGAAAGGCCAAGGGGCGGACATGACATTCAGAGGATGCGGTGGAGCATTGACATTATCTGCGAACGCTTGACATTTGTGGCATTTCCTCACATGGACACAACAATCACTTTCCATGGTAAGCCAGTAATAACCTGCTCTTAGGATCTTCCTGGCCATAGCATGCCCGTTGGCGTGCGTTCCAAACGAGCCCTCATGAACTTCCTCGATCATGTGATTTGCCTCCCTGTCATCCACACACCGCAGGAGTGTCATGTCGTGATTTCTCTTATACAGTATACTTCCGCTCATGAAGAAAATGGCCGCCAACCTTCTCAATGTCCTCTTATCCTTGTCGGCAATCTCTGGCGGGTATTCTTTGCTTACGACATATCGCTTGATGTCGAAATACCAAGGCTTACCGTCCCGTTCCTCTTCTACTTGGCAACAATGCGCGGGTTTGCCACGACACCAAAATTCAATGTAGGGTAGATCCTCGTGCGGCGTTAGCTGGAACATAGACGCCAAAGTAGCAAGCGCATCCGCCATTTGATTTTCCTCGTGGGGAACATGATGGAAGGAGATCTCATCAAAGGTCTTAGCCAATTCCTTGGTATAGGCTTTGTAGGGTATCAGCTTGGGATCTCTAGTTTCCCATTCCCCTCTCAGTTGATGGATTACCAACGCTGAGTCGCCGTACACCTTGAGTAGTTTGACATTGGAGTCAATTGCTGCCTGGACGGCTAGGGCACATGCTTCATATTCGGCCATGTTGTTGGTGCAGTCGAATCCTAGCCTAGCTGTGAAAGGTACACATTGAATTTCCGGAGAGACCAATACTGCTCCAACGCCATGGCCTAGAATGTTTGACGCTCCGTCAAACCATATGGTCCATTTGTCCCGATCTTCGTCCAATTTTTCCTCAAACAAGGCCATGATGTCCTCATCCGGGAATTCTGGATGCATGGGCTGATAGTCGTTAAGAGGTTGTTGAGCCAAATAATCCGCTAAGGCGCTTCCTTTTATCGCCTTTTGGGTGACGTAAACTATATCAAACTCGGATAGCAGGACTTGCCACCGGGCGATTCGTCCCGTGAGAGCTGGCTTTTCAAAGATGTACTTAACCGGGTCCATCTTGGATATCAACTAGGTAGTATGGCTCAGCATGTACTGCCTTAGGCGATGGGATGCCCATACTAAAGCACAACACGTTCTTTCGAGCAAGGAGTAGTTCATTTCACAGGTCGTGAACTTCTTACTTAGGTAGTAAACACCGCGCTCCTTCTTTCCGGATTCGTCATGTTGCCCTAGCATACACCCCATCGACTCGTCTAAGATTGTCATGTACAAGATGAGAGGCCTTCCAGGTACTGGTGGCATAAGCACGGGAGGATTCATAAGGCACTTCTTGATCCTTCCAAAAGCTTCTTGGCAATCCTCACTCCAGCGATCAGTTTGGTTTTTGCATAAGAGCTTGAACAACGGCTCACAAATGGCGGTGAGCTGCGATATGAATCTGGCAATATGATTCAAGCGTCCCAGGAAGCCCCGAACTTGCCTCTCAGTACGGGGTTCTGGCATCTCAAGGATGGCCTTCACCTTTTCGGGGTCTACCTCTATTCCTTTCTGGCTCACGATGAAACCAAGCAATTTCCCTGATTTGACCCCAAAGGTACACTTGGCGGGGTTCAACCTTAATTGATATTTCTTAAGCCTTTCGAACAACTTCCGCAGGTTGACTAGGTGTTCTTCCTCGGATTTAGATTTAGCGATTATGTCGTCCACGTAGACCTCGATCTCTTGATGCATCATATCATGGAACAAAGCTACCATGGCCCGTTGATAAGTTGCCCCGGCATTCTTGAGTCCAAAGGACATCACCTTGTAACAGAACGTCCCCCACAGGGTGACGAAGGTAGTCTTTTCCATATCCTCTGGCGCCATCTTTATCTGATTGTAGCCGGAGAAACCGTCCATGAAGGAAAATAAAGCAAAGTTGGCCGTATTATCTACGAGGATATCGATGTGTGGCAAAGGAAAATTGTCCTTGGGACTGGCCCGATTCAGGTCCCGATAATCCACACACATTCGTACTTTCCCATCTTTCTTAGGGACCAGTACAATGTTGGCAACCCATTCTGGATACCGAGCGACGGCCAGAAAACCAGTGTCAAATTGCTTCTTCACTTCTTCTTTTATCTTCAAGGATGTTTCGGGCTTCATCCTTCTCAGTTTCTGCTTTACCGGGGAACACTCGGGGTTTAGAGGTAATCGGTGCTGTACAATGTCAGAACTCAAACCGGGCATATCTTGGTATGACCAAGCAAAGATGTCTTGGTAGTCTTTTAGCAGGATTATTAATTCTTCACGGATAGGTGCGGTAATACCTGTGCCTATCTTTACTTCCCTTTTTCCACTGCCAATTCCCAAGTCTACTAGTTATGTTTCTTCTTGATGAGGCCCCATTTCTTGGTCCTCATGGGCGACCATCGTTTCTAATTCTGGGGGAAGTCCCACATCCTCGTTCCCTTCATCTTCCGTTTGATTCGTTTCTTGTTCGAAGTTGATAAGCGGGTCCTAGGTATTAGTACCTTCGGGGGACTCGTCATCGGATCTGCCGTTTCAGAAATAAAGAAGTAAACATGCAAATGAATGAGAATGGGTAGAGACATAGGAACAGATGAAGAAAGATCCTTGTATTATAAATTCAAAAACAAAAGACACAAAGCCTTAACAAAAGGAAAAAAACTCAAAAGCCTAGGCCCAACTATAGAGCTTTTAAAACCGTAAAGGTTTACATTATGCTCGTTGCGTAAATGCCGGGGCGTTCCTCCACTCGCCAATTTCCTAGCTGGAAATCAGGAGGGCATGGTTGTACCAAATCCAATGTACTCGGAACATCATCTTCGTATATCGCGACCACTTGACCTTCGTCTCCCAGACCCGCGCTTATAAAGCTTCTACTTATGTGGCAGGGCGGGCTTCCTTCACTTTCTTGCCTCAACTGCGAGCTTTGACCACCGCTCTTTCTTCCCGCGATACTTCTCTTTGTATCCGCCTGAGTGGGTTTATAGCCTAAACCATATTTCCCACGATTTCCTTTGGCATTTATCAAGCTAGTTATGCCGTCGTTGTCTTTGCCTAAACCCATTCCGGGTTCGTAACTGTTCCCCAACATAACACGGGCCATCATTACTGCTGCATTGGACAGGCAAGCTTGCCCAGAGAAGGAGTCCACGGAGGAAATGCTTACCACCTCGAAAGACTGGTAAGCGGTTTCTAATGACTCCTCTGCGGCCTCCACATAAGGCATAAAGGATGGGCAGCTCACCAAGATGTCTTCCTCGCCTGATACGATGACCAAATGCCCTTCCACTACGAATTTCAACTTTTGGTGGAGTTTAGAGGGAACAACTCCCACTGAGTGGATCCACGGACGCCCCAACAGACAGCTGTAGGGGGGGTTAATATCCATTATTTGGAAGGTAACCTGACAGGTGTGAGGGCCTATCTGTACTGGGAGATCGATCTCTCCCCTAACCTCTCGGCGGGTGTCGTCGAAGGCATGAACCACCATTGAACTCGGCTTTAGGTGGGAAGCATTGAATGGTAATTTCTCCAAAGTGCTCTTAGGCATCACGTTTAAACTGGAACCATTATCGATGAGCACCTTGGCTACGATATGGTCCATACACTTGACTGATACGTGCAAAGCTTTATTATTCCCTCTCCCCTCGGCGGGGATTTCTTCTTCGGCGAAGGCGAGATAGTTGTTGGCAGTGATATTATTGACCAGCCCTCCGAAACCTTCTACCGAGATATCTTGGGCCACGTGGGCCTCGTTAAGAACTTTTACTAGCAGAGCCCGATGAGGCTCGGAGCTCATGAGTAACTCCAACAGCGAGACCCTGGCCGGGGTTTTGTTGAGCTGCTCGATAACCTTGAATTTGCTCTGCTGAATTATACGGAGGAACTCGCTGGCTTCCTCTAGCGACACCTCCTTTTTACCATCCTTTTTCTCCGGAAGGCCTTTTGCCGGAATATCTTTATTCGAAGCGTGGGGTGCTTCGCCCTCTTGTTCTTCCCCCACTTTTCCTTTTCCCTTGACGTCCGCGGGTTGGACTGGTAGGTCCGGAGGCGCGAACACACGACCGCTACGGGTCACACCACTCAGTCCCGTGATATTTGTTACTTTAGCCGACAATGAGCTGACGTCGGTGGCTTCTTCTTCCTTCTCCCTCGGAGGTGTATATCTCCATGGTACTGCGTGGCTATTTTGGTACGGGAAAGGAACAGGTTTAGCTGCTAAGGGGTGTTCGGGCTTTTGCAAAGCTGTGCCCTTAGTGAAGTATATCACCAAGGGTTTGGGCTTCGCAACACTGCTCCCGTCCGTGGACTGCATGCATATATGCTGCTCTTCTTTTCCTTCACTGCCAACTTCCAGTCGACCTTGATCTATCATCCGCTGTAACAATTCCTCTACTCCCAAACACGTTTCCATGTCATGCAGCTCGCCGGAATGCAGCAAACAGGAATCCTCCTTACACCCACTATGGGGAATCACACCTCCCTTTTGTAGGGCCTCAAAGATAAACCTCCTAGGGGTTGCCACATCCCTTAAAGGTTTAGACTTGCGCGGCCTATCGGACTCAATGGCATTAATTGCTCCCCCTCCATGATTGGCGAGCGGGTTGGTTCTCACATTGGGTCGATCCTCTTGGAAAGTCAGCCATCCAGCATCTATTAAATGTTGGACCTGGTACTTAAGGGCCAAGCATTTTTCAACGGAATGCCCCGGGACACCCCCATGGTACTTGCAAGTTGCGTTAGGGTCATACCACTTTGGGAAAGGGGTTGGAGGACCTTTCCGGGAGTTACCACGGCCAAATGGTTGGCGATGAGGGATGGCAAGAGGTCTTCGTACGTCATTGGGAGTGGGGTGAATTCTTGAAATGGCCTCGGAGGGAAGTTCCTTGTTGCGTTGGAATTACCGGCCGGGCGAGTCGTGTTCGGAGTTGGAACTTGGGGAGCTTCCCTCTGGGTGGGTGCCTTAGGCTGCACGAATGCTGAACTAGAGGCGTTCCCGGTATGGGCCGAGAAGCTCGGGTGATTTTGCGCGTACTGATGGGTACCATGAGGTGTCTGCGGGGGTTTGACCCACGCGGGCGTGGAAGAGATGGCATGGGCCTCTCCTTCCTTCCTTTTTGCCCCTGTTGCTCCGATTCTTTTGGCATTCGCACTCGTGGAGGAAACGTAATCGAACTTTCCTCTTTTCAACCCTACCTCGATTCTTTCCCTGGCGAACACTAGGTCTGCGAAGCTGGACGGCATGTAACCTACTAGCTTCTCATAGTAGAACACTGGCAGAGTGTCTACCATCATGGTGATCATCTCTCTCTCAACCATGGGAGGAGCCACTTGTGCTGCCAGGTCCCTCCACCGCTGCGCGTATTCTTTAAAGGTTTCGCCCTCTTTCTTGAACATATTCTGCAGCTGAGTGCAATCGGGAGCCATATCGGAATTGTACTGATATTGCCTTAGGAAGGCAGTAATCAGATCCTTCCAAGTACGGATACGGGAAGCTTCCAAATTAGTGTACCAAACTACTGCGGCTCCGGCCAAACTATCTTGAAAGAAGTGTATTAAAAGCTTCTCATCTTTAGAGTGCGCGCCCATCTTGCGACAGTACATCTTGAGATGGCTTTTGGGACAAGTCGTCCCTTTATACTTGTCGAAGTCCGGCACTTTGAACTTCGGGGGAATAACAACATCGGGTACTAAGCAAAGATACGTCATGTCTGCGAACGGATAATCCCCAAATCCTTCCACGGCTCTCAATCTTTCCTCGAGGAGATCAAGCTTCCTCTTTTCTTCAGTTGCCGGGGGCGGTCCTTCCGTGGACAAAACTATTGGTTGTGTCGCGATGTTGGGTTGAGGCAACGTGCTGGGTGCCGGCCCTTCGGGGATCGGGGGATACAACTCGACATCCCTTCGAGCATAGTCTTGAGGGTCTTTGTGGACCTCATCGGGCTGTTGAGGAGGCTCTCTTTCAAGGATGGGAGAAGCAATGTGGCCCGCATCGTCTTGCAATACGGGTGGTGAGTAGTTGGGCGGCAATCCATAAGGGTAAGCCGCTCGGTTGTATCCCAGGTGAGGGTTGCCATCGTGCCCTAGTGTGTCCCTTCCCCGTCCTACTATGCCTGAGGGAGGATGATGCGTAGTTGCCAAGAGAGTTGGGTCTGCTTCGGCAGCCGAACTGACAGCGGCAGTGGTGGCCGCGTTTTTCTCCATGAGCTGCCTCATGCCTAACATGGCCTCCATCATGGAGGCCATCAGTTCTTTCAAAGCCGACATGTCGGCTTTCATCTGTTCCTGTGTCTCCTCTTGATCACCCATCGTTCTAGATTTGGATCTGGTGCGATAAGGATGCCTTGTGGCGCGTTTAGTTATGGTGTTTTTCCCTAAAAAACCAAACGTGAGGAGTGGGTAAAGAAAGAAAGAATGCATGCTAGAGATAAAATGCAGGAGTGATTTTGATTCGCACAAGCTTTTTGAAGTAGAAACATGGGACCAACTCATTTTATTTCAAAAAACAGGTTGTATCTAGTCAAGGTCTGAGAGACCATACAAGTTTCCTAGCGATTTCTAATTATGTGGGTCATTAAGTCTATCATATGCTGACAATAGCCGAGAAGCCCATGAATCTCTTCGGGGGCAGAGTAGGTGTCCGCCATCGCCTTGGCCTTGGCTAACAAGCGGGGAAGTTCTTGACTCCCGTTCAAGGTAAGAGCAAACCGATCCATCCACATGGTTGCCTCTTGGTGTAAAGAGTCGATCACCCTTCCTCTAGCCTCTTTTTCCGCGTATACTTGGGCATACTCGTCCGCGATCCTATGCTCGTGAGCCGTGGCTAGACCTAACTCTTCTTGGTACTTGGCGATGATAGATAGCATGTTGGTCTCCGTCTCGCATAAACGCTGAGACAAGCTTCTTTTGGACCTTGAACAGGCAACTAACTCCTCTCTCAAAACCATGCTATGTGCTCGCGACTGGTCCCTCTCTTCTCTTTGCAGCTTGAGTTCATTGTTGCTACCCCACAGAGCTCCGCGAAATTTGTTCCGGCCATACTCTTCCTTGCGAGCCCTCTTGGTCTCTTGTTCAAGGGCTCGTGCGGTGGTTGCATTCTCTTCCCGTAATCCGGCACATTCCTTCCGGATGTGTGTAGCGGCCAACTTGAACTTCTCTTTGGCAAGTTTCGCCTTTCCTAACTCGCTTTTGAGAGCTTGGACTTCTTCGTCCTCTTCCGGTGCTTCAAAACTCTCTTCGCTGACGACTTTTAACTTGGCAAGCCAATCTAAACCTCGTATATGAACTTTCAGCCATTCATGGTACCCACCAATGATGCCATTACGAATGCCCCTAAGTTCTTGATCTTTCCTTAACGGGGTTTCCCATGCCTTATGGATTGCTTGTATAGCCTTGAAATTTTGTGCGCTGAAATCCCTCACAAGGAAAGGAGACATGCTTTCTTCCGTCGGTGCTCCCCTCATGGGGTACCCTAGTTGTCTTATAGCGAGCGCGAGATTGTAGTTAATACAACCCCTCGTTGCTATCAGCGGAATGTTTGGGTATCCTCCACATGAGAAAAGGACTCCTTCTTTTCCTTCCTTCCATCGGGGGAACCAATTGATTGTTCTACCTCCTATCCCGGCCAAAAGCTGGTCCCAATCTATTCTTCTCTTTTCAGTACACGAGCGATGGCTCTGGAGCGGACATGGATGCCTCGTGTCTTGCTGGAATAGGTGTGAAACCAACCAAACACAGAGAGCGGGCAAGCGACATATGATCCGTGCGCTACTCTTTTCGCACTTTCGGTCACACGTGTCAAATAAATCTGCCAAGACAGCGACTACCGGACTTTCCTTGCTATGGTAGTATGCAAGGAAAGCGTCGATTGCTGCTAGGTCTACCAAATCATCTATGTTTGGAAAGAGGACGACCCAAAAAATTAGCAATGCTAACACATCCATAAACGGGACCCAATCCCCTTGACTTGCCATATCCTTCGCCTTATCTTCTAGGTACTTCCGTGGTAGGCCCGCTATGCCGTTCCGAGTCTGTTTTATGCGGTCCAAACCTCTTGCTGAATCCTTGACCACAGTTGCAATTCTGCTCAAAGAGGGGAGACACCCAGAGGAAAGATATGGTTTTCTTCCCCCGAGAGGACATCCTAGAATTTCCTCAAATTCTTCAATGGTTGGTACTAATTGGAAATCTCCGAACGTGAAGCATTTCAACGGCTGGTCGTAGTATTCGGTGAGCGATGCAATGGCTTCTATGGATACCTCTGCTATGGTCAACTCCAAGATCTTTCCGTAAATCTTGCTGAAAGCTTGCATTTGGAGAGGTTCCATCAACCGCCCTAACTCCTTGATGCTGGTGGTATCTAGGCTTTTAACCTTGACTTGGTAAAACCTCTTGCCGGTTTGATTTGTCCCCATGCTTACTAAAGTGAGACAAAAAGCTGGTGCAAATCAAAACTCCGATATCTCATGGATGGAATGGAAGAATGTATGAAGGAATGCATATGACACAGATGCAACTTAGGAATGCGGGGGCCCGAGGAATTGTCTCCTTCTTAGATACAACGTCTAGGGGTAGCAAAGTGACCCAACGTATGTATTTAAAACGGTGACCCGGACCCTCCATTGATTTGTCTATAGAGGGGATCAAGACAGAACCCCTATGCATATGCAAAAGGCGCAATAGCATGACAATATCCACTGAACATAAGCAAAAGGGTACATGATATTTATGCATGGCAGTGTGAAAAATGGCATGCAGCGTGTTTGCTCCGTGCCCCTATTTAAGGGACCTATAAGGGAGAGAACTAACTAGGCATTTAGTGATAACCCCCAAGGTAGTCATATCTCTTTTGATAGTTTCTAGAGGTATCATTCTCTTCGAAGAACATATTGCAGCAGTAGGGACTACTAGCAAGAATAAGTTTTCAAAGAGAAAAGCTCTAGATGAGGGTTCACTGTAATCAAGCAAGTCGGAGACCTAGCATGATCACAGATTCACCTCCACTCCTTATGTTCCCATGAACCCGGGTATAGGCCCCTTTTTCACTCACAGTGTGTGCAAATAGTGTTGGTGTTTGTGTGCATCAAATGAATAAATATTTACCTCATGCATACATTTTAAAATGCACTAAAAGTAATAAAGAGTTTATATACACAAGAACATAATGAAAGGAAACCAACAAAGGGGTAAGTCACGGTAAAACATTGCACAAGATTAAATGGCCTAACTCTATTAAAAAAAGTCCCCAGTGGAGTCGCCAACTGTCGCAACCTACCCTTCGGCGGGAGGGCGACGCGTGACTCGCGGGATGCGTGTTCCACGAAAGGAATACGCGCAGAGTCGCCACCAACGTTTATTTGAGGAAAACGTCGGAAAAACCGGAAAAGACACGATCTACAAACTTTTAATTGAAAGGTTCGGGAGTTGTATTTACGCACGGGGAAGGTATTAGCACCCCACACGTCCGTCCCAAGGGACGGCAGCCTTTAATCGAATGTGCAAACATGACTTTGATTTTTATGTTCCCTTTTTATGTCTTTATATCCTTTATACCCTTTTTATATTTTTCTCTTTTTGTGGTCGACAAGGGTGTTTCCCTTTGCTCCTACGTATTCCTCAATTGGGATGAGAAAATCAGACCTAAGTAGTTCTTTTTTATCAAGTGATTCATTTTTTACTTAAAAGGTGATCATTTTAAGGCGTTGGACCTTGAAAATGGTCCATTTTTACTTAGTAAGAAGTTTAAATGATAAAATTCAAAACCTATTTTTATGGACGAGCTTGACTAGGCGAGTTGATTTTAGCCTTAGTTTCACTTTAGTTATTAGTCAATTCAATTAAGAATGAGAAATCCCAAAGAGAAAACGTCCGATTGATTTTCTGCTTTATTTTACTAAAAGATGTTTTTTTAGTTATTATATTATTTTTTACCTCTTTTTGATTTCCAACGTGGTTACGGCACGACCGAACGGTCGGAATTCATTTTAACCGAAGTTAACGGATAATACAATTCAAACGATCAGTGGAAACTTATTTTATTTTTAGGTTAAGCGAGAAATGACTTAAGTAAAATGGCTTAAGCATGTCAAGAGGGGGTATAAAAAGGTAAATGAAACAAGAATAGAAATACACAAAACACAATGTGGACCACTACGGATACATAGAATGAATCGAAAAGCTTGGTTTGAGGTACTTACCCGTTGAAGATCGAAGAACGATGAAGAACGAATGAAGAACGTCGAAGAACGGTCGAAACCTTTGCGAAATTCCTCACGGAAAACGTTACGGAAATGTTTCGGAAGCGCCTCGGCTTAGATTTTCTTCACGGAAACAATTTTTCCAAGCAAATTTGAAAGAGAGAGAAGTGCCTAAGGGGCTGAACCCTTTTCCTTCTCACTTCCTCCCCTATTTATAGCAAAATAGGGGAGATGCTTGCCGCCCAGCTCGGCCAGGCGAGCAGGGTTGCTTCCTCCAGAAGCAACAGCCTTTTGGAGGAATCTTCTGGAGGGCCCAAGTGGGCCTGATTGCTATTTGCACCCCCATTTTTACTAAGTACACCCCCTACCTTTTTTTTGGTGATTCTTTTTTCGTAAAGTTACGGAAACTTACGAATTTCGTAACGATACTTGTTTTCTTTCCGTAATGTTACGGAACCTTGTGGATTACATAATCATCCCCTTTTTTGACTTACGGAATGTTACGGAACCTCACTAGTTGTGCAACGATGCTTCCATTTGATTTCCGGTGTGTCACGGAACCTTACGGATTGTGCATCAATATTTTCTTTTGTTTTCCGGCATGTCCCGGAATTTCACAAATTGCTTAATGATGGGTGCCAAGCACCTTACAAGGACCAAATAAAAGTCGCAAGTCATCAAGCAAAGGTCCCCGGACGAAATTAGGGTATGACAATTGTGTAAACATTATCATCATTTTTCAACTGTAGAGATTAAAAAAATATTGTTGACCTGCATCTATGAATGACTGTCGGTATTAAATTTCATCCATTAATTGATCATTGGTTAGTTGAAGGGTGTTGTGCATTCCACTCTTGAGTGTCTCAAAAGAATAGTCCTTAGGAACTCGCATTGGTGTTGGAGTGAGACTTTGAAAATAAACATTAGTTTGGTTGTGAGTGATTGATCCATTTGGGAAAATGAAGGCTAATATCGAGTTAGCAATGATTTGACTGCTTGTTTCTTGCAAGAATTCCATAGTATTAAGATTGAATTTGGTTTGTCGATATGTTGTGTAGAATTGTGTGGTTGTATTGAGGGTGTTTGGTGTTATTTATAGTTGTATGAACATTTTACCCTGTTGATGTGTATTGAAATCTCATAAGGTTAGAATTGTGTTCCTATTAAAGATTTCTCTGGAATCCAATGTTGATTTTTCCCTGATACCTGATGTAGCAAATGCTCATTATAATGTTCAGATTAAAAAACATATTCTGAGTTGTCCATTTTATGTCAGATCTGTTGGTGAAACATTTATTTTTTTTAGAGACGTGTGAAAATTGAAGAGTGTTGTAAATTTCAAGTGTGATTTTTCCATGCTACCTGATGCAGCAAACGTCCATTATAACTTTCATACTGAAAAAAAAGATTTGAGTTGTCCATTTTATGTTAGTTTTTTTGGTGAAACATTTATTTTTTAAGAGACGTGTGTAAATGGTAAAGTCTTGTCAATTTCGACTGTCATTTTTCCCTGGTACACGATGCAACAGACATCCATTGTAATTTTTAAACTGAAAAAGAGATTCTGAGTTGTACATTTTATGTCAGCTTTGTTGGTGAAACCTTTACATTTTTTAAGAGTCGTGTGTAAATTGCAAAGTGTTGTTAATTTCGACTGTTATGTTACCATGTCACCTACTGTAGTAGAAGTGGATAACCTGAAAATTGTTAACATAAATAAACAAACAATTTATTTCATTACGTAAAGTGATCATTGAACATCGGCATAAGATACCATAGGAAAACCTCAAAGCAGAAACAACTAGGACATGAATCATCCCCAGATTACCAATCTTGTTTGAATATTGTTTCGTGGGATGGAGACATGTTACTTCCTTCGAAACTGGAAGAGGAGTCAGTATCACTACCATGGTGTTTGACCCAACAACTCTCCTATTCATCTGATAGGTCCTCAAGATTGGAGGCTGAGTCATGTTGGTTGCTTGGTGGGTTATTGTTGTCACAAATTATGGCAAATAACTCCATAAATGGTAGTGGTGGGTTGTTGTTAAAAATGTTGAACATTTGTCGAACATCAACATCATCTCGCAAAATAAAAGATGTGTACATATAACGTTGTCCTGACTCAAATATGGGGCATCGAAAATGGAGATGTTGGATATGTTGGTGTGGTTCAATGTTCAGTTTTGGGTGAACAAGTTCAAGTAATTGTGTAAAGGTTATGGCCTTATTGACGATAAAAGTTTTTGTGTTGTTACTAACGAAGGCGGTGCCCTCATTAGTGTTGCATATTTAGCTGTTGTAGTAAACACAAACATATGCAATTGAGTGACACATTGTGGTAGGGGTTGAGATGAATATTTGAAATTTCTATGGATGTCTTAAACTGTAGTGATATTTATAGTATTTGTTTATAATTGGGTGACTCACTAGTGCTAAATGTGCATTTAGATGAACTGGTAAATGGGTACATAAGCATTGTTTCAAGGGTTCAAATCATAGTTTTTTGATTTTGTTCTTTTAATTTGAGGTCATTGTCCATAGAATTGGTGCACGATTATTTTTTATTCTTTGACATTTAAACTACGAAAAAAATGTGTCACGGATATTAGTAATGTGTTGGACATAATTTAAAAAAAATGCATAACATGGTCACTTAAGCATTGTTTCAAGGGTCCAAATCATAATTAATTGGGATTTTGTCTGTTGTGTGTAGGCATTCATTGTTCAATCACATGCACTGATAATGTGCGGAGACGTGCATTAATAAAAAAAACCTTTAATCGATTGCATAGGATTCGTCGGTTGTGTGTAGTTGTTCACTATGTGGTCACATGCAATGATACTTGGCATGCGAGGTTGTCCTACACATGGCTTTTGTCTAAATGTGAGGCCTCGAGATTCCAAAAGCCATTAAAAAAACCATCTTACTGTCATGTCTTGTGATTCCAATTGCCATTAAAATGACAAGCTTATTGTAGCGCCTTGAGATTCCAAAACCCCTCTGCACGACTGTCTTATTGTCATGCCTCTAGCTTCCAAAGCACGCCTACCTCTATATTTAATTGCGTGATATCACCTTATACTTTGCATAGTTACATTAAAGTGTCAGTGAGCCAAAAAATAATAGTGCAAAAAAAAAAAAGAGTTCAACCCCAATTTGTGTTTGTTTATGTCAATGGTGAGATCACCCACAATTCAACTGGAAACACAATTTTCACTAGTAACAACACAAGATTGATGTTGTTATATCCAACAATGACGCTGACCAACATAACCAGTGTAATAAATCATCAATTATAGATGCTGATGTTTTGTCTGTAATTACTTCAATTTGGTATCGTTGTCCTATACACGAAATGAATGGACATGTTGAGTATATGGCATGTCCAATTACTATGAAGAAGATGTTTGGTGCATGTTTAATACATTTGCAAACATGCCAATGATAATATGTATGGAACTTGGAGTTGAAGTTCATACTTCACCATTGTTGTCTCATGCTAATGACCTAATTTGGACGGAGATGGAGCTGAAGTTGAATAGTTCCATGAAATAAGAATAAATTATTTAACATATGTTGATGTATTGCTTTTAATTACTTGTTAGTTTTTATTATGTATTTGGAGTTTTTTTTTATGTGTTTGTATGATGTTGTTCAGTTGTCATTTTCATTTGTCATGATGGTACTCAAATAAATTGTAAAATTAAAGGAGCATGAAGATAATGTAAGTTGAAAAGTTCAACATAAGTTAATTGGAGAATGATATTTTCATCATACAAAAAATTTGACTACTTAATCCCCATAATGGTGTCCTGTTCCACATGGATGACGTCTCCTATTACGTCCTGGATTTCGACATGGGCGTTGATATGTGTTGGTTGGTCGTCGGCAAGTGTACCGAGTCACACAAGTAATATAAAACGGCAAGACTGAGTATCGTATCCTCGGGGAATTTGTTTCACTTAGACACGGTACATCCAGTATGCAAACATTTGTATGGATTAAAAGCAAGTAAATCTTAAGTTGAATCCTATACTAAAGTCTATTTGAATATAAACTAAATATCTAGAATTTTGGAAGTGAAAATAGTCAAGTAAAAAATGTTGGGTCGTTCTACTGAATTTCTCTTGATGTTAAAATGTATTTTTCTCTATCTAATGTTATTCTAGTGTTCTTATGCTGAGAAATTACTAAAACCAAGATTGTTCTAGTGAATGAGCCTAACCCTCTTTAAACTTTGTCCTTGATCTCTCAACAAACTTAGTCTAAAAGAGTTGCATTAAGCCTACAACATAATATGAACTAGATCATTACACTCCATTCCTAGATGTACAAATTTCTAGCTTGCTCTACCAAGTTCTAAGGCTTTAAAGAATTTCCCAATGTTAAAAATCCTAACTATACATACAAATGGGTGATCAAGCCACAAGCATGTAAAATAAGCATAGATAGAAGCAATGAACACATAAAAACAACATTAAATATATAGTGAAAGAATGTTACATCAAGGTTTCAGCAGAACTCCCTAACAAAGAGGCTTAGCCTTCCATTACAAGAAATATGCTCTCAATACAAGAAAGGATGAGTTTTGAGTGAAAGAAAATGGCAAAGGCTGGTTGAGGATGTCTCCTACAACCTCTAACCCCTAAACTTCACTCCTCTAACCTAAGCTCTCTTTGCTGCTCTCTTTCTGTCGCTTCAGCTTCCCCTTGGGCTCTATTTTTTACTCTCTATCTGACTTTGCCAACTTCAGTGTTTTAAAGGCTCTTGGACCTTTCAACTTCCGAAGGCTCGCTTAGCGAACCTGCTAAGCGAGAGTAAGTGAATTTTGGCTTAGCGTGATTGGGCGTGCTAAGTGCGAGAAGAGACAACGACCTCGTTGGGCGGGCTGGCTGTGCGCTGGGCAAGCACATCACTGACTGATCATCTTCTAGGGTTTCCCAACCCGCTAAGCAAGCTATATGCCTCGTTTAGCAGATGCCACTCGCTGAGCGGATCAGCCTCGCTGAGCGAGTCATCAGCTACTTGAACCTTCTCTTCTTTTGGCCTGAAACTGAAGTGGTTTCAACATTAATTCACAAAATGGGAGTATCTACTCTAAAATCTCACTAAACATAAAAATATGTACAATTCCTACAAAAGAACCATAAATTTGAGGTAAGGTGTTATTTCCTTGCAAATATTCAACATAAAACTAACTCATGAATAACGATTAACAAACTCTCCCAAATTTACAGTTTTGCTTGTCCTCAAGCAAAGAAATAACAGTTTACTTGTCCTCAAGTGACATAATTCAGAGTGGTTAACCAAAAATGTGTTTATTCCAAAATATTCAATTGCATGAACATAGGTGATTAACAATACTTCAACCAACAACCCTTCATAAAGATATGCAGTATTTCAAAGATATGAACATGTTCATTAAGCAGCACAAATGAAATAAGCTAGCAAGCAAGACAAGTATTAAGGAAGGTTCATCCAGCTTAATCCTCATGACCACTGTTTCTCTCATAAGCATAAGTGTATAAGGTAATTCTTCAAATCAACAACCAACACAAGTCTTAACTTTTGCATTTCATCTCATGTCATACAATCACAAACACTCAAATTGAATATGAAGGACTTTCTTGGCTTGTAATGAGGCTGGGCTACAAACAATTAATGATTTTTATTGGATGCAAAACTTAGGTTCTAGGAGAGCATTCATCCTTAGATCACCTTTTCCCTTTAATTCTCAGCTTCTATTGATATGCCACAAGTATAAAAGACACTTAGCTCAAGCAACAGTACACACAAAGCTTCACTTATTGCTTCTTTAAACAATTTCCTGTCGCTATTGCTTTTCTTACCACAATCAAAATCACCCAATACATTCCCCCAAATTTGGGACAAATTTGCCTTGAACCACAATGCTCTCCTACAACCTAAAGAAAGGTAGATGGAGATTATAATTTCAATCAGGCTTAGGGTTCAACTCATTCTATCAAATTTAAGCTTAAAATGGGTGCAAAGGTTTCATCATTCATGAACAGGGTAAGGCTATTTGGCTAAGTGGCTAAATCAATCAATCAATGCCTTCATCATTTCCAAATCATGCATTCATTCAGCATTTAGATATTCATGCAAAAATCAGTATTTGATGCTAGTTGTTCTCTCACAATTAGAGTTAACACAACTCACCGGGTTATAGCCAATGATTACCTTCACTATTTACCTGTCAAACAAACTAACATTTTCACTCACACCCCTAATTCATGTTCTTTCTTTTCTAACTACCACATACTTATTCAAGGCATGTGATCTAACATTGCAATTCACTCAATTCACGCAATCAATCAAATTCAAACCAATTCAATCAAACACCAAATTTTTAAACCAAAACATGTTTTAAAAACCAAACCACTATGCATAGAGTTTAAGAAATGTAAATTGTTCAAAAAGTTGTAAAATGTGCTAAATAAGTAAATAAATTAAAACTAAAACTGAAATTTAAAAACTATATCTAAATAGAAGAAAAATAAATGAGTTATGTCTTCAGTTCTCCTGTGCCGGTGTTGGATCATCCCAAGTACCCTGCGTTGCTGCCATATCTGTGGCATAATCTGTATCTGCAGCACCATCTCTCTCCTCAGTAGCCTCCAAAGGTGTGGCAGTAGGGGTGACCTCTGGAGTCTCCTCTGGTGTGTCCTCAAGTGTCGGCTCCGGCTCTGGCTGTGGCTCCTGGGCTGTAGGAGCCTCACCTCCCCCCATAGGAGAAGGCTGGACTCTTGGCCAGGCCACTTGGGCCATAAAGTCCTTCATCCTGAGAATAAGCCGATGCTGAGCCAAATCGTGGATACTCTGCATCACCAGGCATAAGCAGTGGTGGAGGCACTGCAGCATCGGCACTATGACATTTGTGCTCTGAGCGGAGGTGCCAGAGGGTGTTGGAGGAGGAACTGTGGTGTCTCTAAATAATGACTGGTTTAATAGTAATAAATTAAATAGTAGAAACCATGAGAATTTTTTTTTCTTTTCTCTCTCTTTTTTTCCGCACTGTTATTCATTTCACGGTAATTAAATTCAGAAGGAAAATTATCACTATAGAGTCCTGAATGGTCAGTTCACAACTCTATTCGGATTCATTTTTTTCTGATCACTCGTAACCTCCAAACTATTTTTCTCTTTCAAAAAAAAAATATATATATATACCATCCATCATTTTAGGTCGTCACGTGAGAAATAATAAGGTGCGGTCGATAAACTCTTTTCAAATAAAGTTCTTTAACATTTCTTTTTCAAATAACAAGATAAAACATAATTGTTTTCATCATCAAAAACTGTCCAAAATATGGGAGTTTGCAAAATAGCACAGTGACATCCAGAGCAAAGGTAACAACTGTGGTGGCTTTAGCCTCAATATATACAATCATCAAAATTTCTATACAAGAGGTCTACCCACCCAAAAATCAAAAGAGTAAACCTAGCAGTCTGAACCAGATACACCCACCCACAAAAAGTATGTACGCCTAATCTAGGGAGTCGTCTGCTACGATGAAGAGTCGTCACTAATCGCTGTCCCTCCAGGGCCACTCTCCTCTATAGAGTCTGCCTCAGATGCTGACATAATATCCTCTGGAGAATCAACATCAGGGAGTGGGTCCTCATCATCCTCTGGTAAGTCAGGGGCGTCCATAGCAGGTTCAGGAGGTAACTCCTCTGGGTCCTCTTCAAGATCCTCTATAGAGGATGACACCTCTATCACTTGAATCGACTCCACTAGTCGATATGGAGTAGGTGTAGGTAGTATCCACTCCACAAGCTGCTGAAGTGTGCGCGCGGGTTGCTCTGGATGTACTAGCGAAGTAGCAGTGAGTCGAATTGTGCCACAGAATCGGCACCTCTCATTGCCTTCGAGGGTCTCCCAAACACCCTCTAGGCACTACATCATGACATGATCATGGATCAATTGCGCTGCCATCGCGATATACAAGAGATAAAAGAAAAGGGTAGACTCTTTCACAAGAAATCTGACTACACAGGTAACAATACAATGCGTCCCATAACGGCTACGCACAGTCAAAATGTCATTTTTCAAGAGATTTCCTCTCTATTAATCGATTACCAAAGTATGTAATCGATTACCAGTACCCAAAAACGAATTACACAACCTTTGCACATTGGAACCTGAAAGTTACACTGTGTAATCGATTACACACAATTGGTAATCGATTACCAGAAGCTACTAAACGTCCTGTTTCAATTTTTAACCCCTGCAATCGATTACATACGAATGGTAATCGATTACCAGAGGGAATTTTTCAGATATAACACAAAATAGATAGCTGGCCAGCCGCCACACAAGCCTCCATGCTTCGTGGACTTTTGTTCCTTTATTGGTTGACTGCCAGGAGCTCGCCTGCTTAGGTACGTCACAGGTTCTCAGTGACTGACTATGTCTGGGTTGGGTCGGGATTGGCCAAGCTTGGTTTTGGGCAATAGCACCCCACCTGGCGTCCTCCTAACCCCCGCGACATATCCTCAGGTACCACTCTGTAGTCAACTAATAAAAGTTGGAAGACTGACTCTTCCACTCTTTCTCACACCGAGCTTATTGGGTTATGGGGCACCCGTCATATGTGGTACTAGGTGGCGATTGGGCGATTGCGCAAAACAAATATCCCATTTCCACAAGTCCAGGCATAAGCACACCATCCCAAGTTGCCCACCTTTAAATTGAGCTCATGCACACATACGTAGCCCTTCTCCTTGTTCCTCTCATCACTGGGTCCCCATCAACCTCTCTAAGCTTTCACAATATCCAAACAATTCAATTCCATTTGTCATGAAACTACCTTAAAAACAGAGTGGAGGCAGAAATCTTTACACAAGATTCATTCAAATTCCACAGAGTTTTTCCTACCCTCATACCTCCGTAAAATCCTCTTCATTCTGATTCGTTAACCATTGGATCGCCATGAAATTTTAACTGAGGGTTCATAATACAAAAATCTAAGTTTTAGCCGTTGAGATCTGCTAAAGAATGTCTAGAAAGCGAGATATAGTACCTTTCCCGTGACAGCAGAAACCAACACTGCACAACCATTTTTTTTTCCTGCATAATTGGCAGATTTGCTGCTCAATTTGACAGCTTTTCTGCATAATTTTGCAGATTTTCGAAATCAAGCTTACATGCATCCAATTTCACTCAAATTGGATCCTACACGTCCTAAATCATGTATAATTCATGTTCAAGCCAAAAACAAACTTCAAACCAAAGTAAAGCAAAACATAGGTATCCAAAACCCATCAAATTTAGTGAATTTTCAAGGTTTGAAAAGTGAAAATGAGAATTGGGTAATTTTGGGGTAAACTCTCATCTTCATCAAGTCTATATCATTTAATTAGACTTGCTCAAACTGATTTTAAGGTAAAATCTTCACCTATTCAAAATTTGACCTCTCAACACTCAATTTACACTATAAATGACTCTTTTCTTTCACATTTGTCACTCATTTTCCTCATTTGCTCTGACCAAACTTTCCTACAAGTCCTAATTGACATTCTAAAGTAGAATCAACTCACTTTAGACTCCAATTTCCACTAACCCCAAATTTGGCTTTCTAACCCTCAAAATCTCACACTTTTCCACCAACAACACTACCATTCTCACATTTAACTCTAAGTTAACTCTCCCCATCCTCTCTACCAGCTTTCTATCTACCTTTTAAGCATACATATATCTCAAAGCATCATTATTAAACCCTAAATCAACATGGGTAGTTTTGCTTACATAAAACATGTCAAGTTTACCATAATTACAACAATTTCCTTCACAAACAACTACCCTAAAGCAATAACCTAGTAGAACTACCATTATAGCTCCCAAAAACCCAACACCCACAGATTTCAAGTGAGAAGAAGTCCACCCTTACCTGAAATTGAAGGTCCCACGAGGTAGAGGTAGGCTCCTAGACTCCGAAAATAGCTTTTCCTTGCAATTTGGTGTGAAAATGAAGAGGAATTTGGAGCTTCAAGAGAGACAACAATGGTGGAGAAGAAAAGAAAGAAAAAGCAACGTGGAAGAAGAAAAGGGAGCTGCTGGAATTTTCTGGAGAAAGAGAGAGAAGGTTTGGCTTTTTATAAAAAATGATTTTTCTTTTCTTTTTCATTTTCTTTTCAAAAAGCAAATTCCACATGTCCTCTTTTAATTGGAGCAAAAGGGCCCACCTTTACCTTTGATTTGACCTCATACTCAGCCATAAAAGAAAAAAAAACTGGACCTTTTTGGATGCTAAAATCCAGCCTCGGTTTGCTTGCCGCCTCTCCGGTTCCAGTTCTTCGCGTTTCTCTCCACCCGTCGGGGTCCATTTTCAAAAGTAGGCAATATATATATCAAAACTCTCAGAATGAGACCCTGAGTGTGGTTCAGAGGTTGATTTTGTTTAATTATAAGTTGCACGCAAAACGGTAATTTTTAGACTAATTAATTGAGAATTAATCTATAACTGTCCAATTATGGGTTACTCTTCGTTAATTAGTCTAACCCGCATATTTCTCCCCCAATGTACATACTTCTACCAAGAATATATATATATATACACTGAATAATATATATTTATATAATTATTTAAATGTAATACTTACAAAATTTCGGGTAGAAATTCCAGGATGTCATAGGAACTGGTGCTGATGTTGGAGCTGGAGTGGTAGCAAGGGCAGAGGTAGAGTTTGGAGTAGAGGTAGAAGCATTAGAGGGTCCCTGAGCCCTAGTCTTGCGAGTCCCCAAAAAGGTTATCATGGGATCATCTGGGTTCCAGCAGTTCTTCTTGATGTATGCCAAATTAATGGCAGGTATCAAGGACTCAAAGGTCAGAGAATTTGGAACAACTCCTCGGGCGATGCATAAGGCAGTGATAAGTGCCGAAAATCCGAGCTTGGAGGAGTTGGATTGGGCCATGTGCGAGATCTATCCATAAATAAATGAGCCCACATCCATATCCATCTTCGCCACCAACCCATACACTAACCTCGCCCTATTCATATCAAGATCGGACGTGTGAGAAGTAGGGGTAAGGTTGGAATAGGAGAGGACACTCCATGTCTGTGCAAGTGTGGTGAGGTCCTTCCTGAGCAGCTTCCGGGGTGTTCCCTCAGCATTAAGTACGAAACCTCGCCCTGGGATACAGAGCTTGGCTGCAAGCTCCTGAGGGTCTGGATGCATGTGATAGAATCTGGAATAAGCTAAGTATCGCTCCCCTGGCTCCAGAACCACCAGGGTCTCCAAGAAGGTGTTGAGCGTCTCCCCATCAAACTTTATCAGCTTCCCTCTCACTCTGACCTGTCTTGGTGATTTATCTTCTGGGTCATACAAATTTGCATAAAATTCCTTGACTAGGGCCACATCTATGCAACCATCAGGCTTCCTAGTCAAGGCTTTATACCACTACCTCCTCTCGAGCTCCTTACGGAACTTGTCATACTGTGTCACGTACAAATCCATATTCCTCTCGGGGAGGATATTCTTGGAATGTAGGTTCTGCTTGTACCTCTCCCATGTGACCTCGGAAATGAATCTCGTGGTATCATAGGGCTCTTGAGGTCGAGAGGTGGAAGATTTCCTCTTTCTGGAGGCCATCTGCATCAAAAGAATCACAGGAAAGAAAATTAGACAGGTTTTATTCAAGAATGAAAGAAGAAAAATAAAACAGGAAAAAAGACTGGGCGCTTAGCGAGATAGACTCGCTTAGCGTGCCTTCAGAAATTAACATGATACGCTTATCGCGCAGGGCGCGTTTAGCGCGAAGGGCGCGTTTAGCGCGACTACTAAAAAATAAAGACTCTAGCTAAGTGAGACAGACTCACTTAGCTGAAACAACACAATGGCTAAGCGAGCATGGCTCACTAAGCCTTATTCTACAACAAAGGGCTAATTGCGCTTAGTGAACATGACTCGGTTAGTGCAACACACTATACAGGCTTAGCGCTAGGGGGCGCTTAGCCTGACTTGACCACTAGAACATAAATGGCTTAGCGAATAGGCTCGCTAAGCCATATTCAGAAATAGAAAAGAAATTGCACTTAGCGAGCATGACTCTCTTAGCGCATGAACAAAATTCAGCAAAACTAATTTGCCTTGTGCTTAGAGAGATAAACTCGCTTAGCCCAGGCTTATTCAGACTCTTTAAACTTCGTCCTTGATCCCTCAACAAACTTTGTCTAAAAGAGTTACATTAAGCCTACAACATAATATGAACTATATCACTGCACTCCATTCCTAGACATACAAATTTCTAGCTTGCTCTACCAAGTTCTAAGACTTTAAAGCATTTCCCAATGCTAAAAATCCTAACTATACATATAAATGGGTGATCAAGCCACAAGCATGTAAAATAAGCATAGATAGAAGCAATGAAAACATAAAAACAACATTAAATAGATAATGAAAGAATGTTACATCAAGGTTTCAGCAGAACTCCACAACAAAGAGGCTTAGCCTTCTATTACAAGAAATATGCTCTCAATACAAGAAAGGATGAGTTTTGAATGAAAGAAAATGGAAAAGGCTGGTTGAGGATGTCTCCTACAACCTCTAATCCCTAAACTTCACTCCTCTAACCTAAGCTCTCTTTGCTGCTCTCTTTCTGTCGCTTCAGCTTCTCCTTGTGCTCTATTTTTTACTCTCTATCTGACTCCGCCAACTTCAGTGTTTTAAAGGCTCTTGGACCTTTCAGCTTTCGAAGGCTCGCTAAGCGAGAGTAAGTGAATTTTGGCTTAGCGAGACTGGGCGCGCTAAGCGCGAGAAGAGACAACGACCTCGCTGGGCGGGCTGGCTACGCGCTGGGTGAGCACATCTTCGACTGGTCCTCTTCTAGGGTTTCCTAACCCGCTAAGTGAGCTATATGCCTCGCTTAGCGGATGCCACTCGCTGAGCGGATCTGCCTCGCTGAGCGAGTCATCAGCTACTTGAACCTTCTCTTCTTTTGGCCTGAAACTGAAGTGATTTCGACATTAATTCACAAAATGGGAGTAACTACTCTATAAAATCACACTAAACATAAAAATATGTACAATTCCTACAAAAAGAACCATAAATTGAAGATAAGGCACTATTTCCTTGCAAATATTCAACATAAAACTAACTCATGAATAACGACTAACAATATGGTATATCATGCAATGATGAATTACTCTCTTAAACATTTTGGTTAAACATCATATTGAAACTTGGTTCCACTCTTTTCTGTAGGCTATGCATGTATTCACGAGCTAATGCTAAAGTGCCACAATCAGTTTCAAAACATTGCTCAGGAAATCATCTGGTTGGAAAATTGGTGGTGGAGTGTAGTCCATGTTTGAAGGACTAGGAAAAACATAATCTGTCATTGAGGGTGGGGGAATTGGTGTGTATGCAGGATTACATTCTGGTTGCACGATGTTTGTTGCCCTTGACGATTGACCAGTTTCGAAATTCATTGACGATCCACTTGGCAGTTGCATATTTAAAAAAATAATAGTATTACTTTGATACCACACCATGTATTCTTGAGAATGCTTTGCATGCCCTATAATAAGTTGTCTCTGTAAAACCATTGATTGACATTGTTGCCAATATCTTATCCACTTTGCATGCTTTTCAGTCCAATTTGTGTTAGTTCGACCTCACATGTCGATTTTGTGAAGTTTGTCCATGTTTCTTGGGGGATTTGGTATGTCTTGTCAGACGCGGAATTCAAGTTTAACTCTATCCGCTTGGTACCATTCTACTATCGAAAAAAATTAGAGGGATGTAGGTTGTCCATATGGAGGAGTCTACAAAAGTTGTCGACTTCAAAGCATCCAAAAAGTGAAGATATGGATTTCAAAGGAATTGAAATAATACAAAAGAAATAATTAATTAATTATTAAAAACACAAGAATCAACATTATTTTTATGTAACCCATAGTTTATTTATTACTTGTTCAATTGTCACGTGGTCTAACCTCATTCTATAATCGATGACATCTCCATGTGGTGTACCAGTAAAGCCTAATCCACTACCACTCCATCTAATAAATGAAAAATTATTAATTTAATACATACTATGCTAATTGTATAACAATGAATTTGAGATTCATATTACCTCGTAACCAACGAAAATGATGGTATTTGATTAACTCTTGCTGCAATGAAGGGCATTCCATGCACAAGATTGCAACAATGACGCATAGTCGCCCATGGTTTTGGCATCAGGGTCAGTGGTCCTACACACTTCCCTGTACATCATTGCTAGACAAGCAGAACCCCGACTATACCGCTTGACTCATTCGAGATCAGCCAACACAGTGAAGTACATCAAATGAACCCGATTTCCTATCTTGTCTGGCATTAAAACCTCATCAATTAGCCGCAAAATGTAACCTCTACAATGTGCTTCTAACTGCTGTTGTTTTGGTTCCACGGGAAGCGACGACATATTATCTTGCAACCACCTAAGCTTAATTGAAAAGCCTACTATTGCTTCTCCCTTTGACAAAACAACACCCAAATATTGTTCACACATTTCCTCCCAATCATAGTAGGTTGCACTAGTGATTGGCCTACCGTCCACCTTTATGCCAAGCTATAGTGCTACATCTTCCAGAGTAATTGTACATTCTCAACAGGAAGATGAAAAGTGTGTGTCTTTGGTCTCCATCGCTAAAAAAATGCAGTCACTAGATGATGATCAATTTTGAAGAAGCATAATTTTGCCACATTAGCAAACCCAGTATGAGCAAGTAACGACTCAATTAAAGGATGAGCAACAGACATCAAAGGACAATAAGAAATGATTATTGGTGGTTGTCCCTATAAAACAAAAGTTACATTTTTATAATTGTCATGACAATAAAAGGTTATAATATCATTTAATTGGTACTTACCATGTTTTATATCTTTGAAGCTCGGTGAAAATCTTGTTTCCATAACAATGTTGTTGCCTCCATTCTTCCTTTACACAATCAAACGACTGAAAATTTAGTTGCTGTTATTCAAAAATAACATGTGAGTGTAATAAGCTATATGGAATAAGCCGTTTGAGATGGTTTTTATAGGTGGGGAAAATTTTTCATGTGCCACTACGCACTGTTCAATTTACTATTCATGTTGGGAATCTTACAGTGTCACCGTGCGCGTTAGAATATTGTTCATGTCACTGTAAGCGTCAGGAATCTGGCAGCCACACTGTTCATGTCACCGTTGCGTCAAAATACTATTCAATTACTATTCACGTTAATGTAGACCAATTTTTTACCGCAAAAATTGTTGGTGCACTGTTCACGGCATTGATCATGCAATTTTGATCGCTACAGTTGGCGGTGCACTGTTCATGACACCTTGGAGGCAATCTTGACTGTTAAAATTGTCGGTGCGATGACAACCGTTGGATCTATTCGTAGCCACGACATTATAAATTAGTCTCCAAACGTATCTTTTACACACAGAAAACACTTCACAACAAAAGTTTCAAATCACTCTTAGTTTCCAAACCAAATTACTCTCAGTCACCATGGCAAGCAGAAACGAAAACGTCCATGTCGTAGTCTACTACGACGCCTATGTAGCTGACTGTGACAATGTCGCAGAGTTTATGGGTGGAAACAATATACTTATTTCAATGAGGAGAGGCATGACCTTCAATGCCTTGAAAACAAAAATCCAACGTAAATGGGCCTAAATCGAGGTCAAACCATAACCACAGTCATTTATCGATACCTCATTTCTGTTGGGTTTGACATATTCAATTACCAGGTTGTTACCATCAATGACGATGGGGATATTGATGGCATGTTTGATGTCTATAACTGACATCAATGCTTAAGTGGCTTTCAGTTGCTCATACAATACGAACAACAACCTTTTTCTACCACCAATATTGAAACAACCGTTCAATTACCACAAATTCATGAAACACCATACACTGACTACCATACTCAAACCTACCATGAAGACCCATCTTCTGACACACCAATCCCATACATACCCACAAATGATTATTACCTCCCTCATTTTGAACCCACCAAATTTGATACCCACATTAGCTCATACACACAGCTACTTGGTGGATAGTCAAACTACTGTGAGACGACTCCCTAACTAAATGAGCCTTCCCACCTAAATGTCGACCCAACTATTGATATCCATGTTGCTCAGTCTGAAAGCAATGAAATGTCACATGACTATCATGCTCCAAATGGGTTACTGGATGAAGTAGTTGGTGACTTTAGCAGCGACGAAGATGAAATTTTGGCGGACAATAATAACATCAATGACAATGACGATAATGACATACAGTTTCTTTTCCAACCAAAATCAACTGAAAATATCTATCTTCCATATCCAAATAGCGCTGATGTTGGTGACAACCAAGTGGCTGACAACCCCGAATATAGGCATTATTTGGACCAGCAACAACAATCTGACTCGCACGATGTCGAGTTGTATGTTGGTCAGTGATTCCGTCAATTGGAGGACCTAAAACACGCGGTAAAAATATGGCACATTAAGAACCATGTAACTTTCAAAGCCAAGAGGTGTGCGAAGGATACATAAGTCTTATGTTGTCCAGCTGAAGGGTGCCAATGGAAACTTAGAGCGTCTGAAAGAAAAAATCTAAAAGTTTGGGAAATTAGAATGATAGAAGGGCCTCACACATGCGTCATGCCAACCATTTCACAATATCATAATAAGATGGATTCGAAACATGTAGGCAAAAATATCCTTGCAATGGTTGAAGAAAACGAGCAACTAATCATTCCTACATTCATCACATTCGTAAGACAAGAGTTCGGATACACCATCACATATCGTAAAGCATGGCTAGCAAAACAATGGGCCCTCGAGCATGCATATGGTAATTGGGAAGAGTCATACAACATACTTCACAAATACCTACAAACTATTCCTGCACTGGACGAGTCCAACCAACCAATCCCAAACAAGGTTATATTCTATTGACTTTTTTTATCATTTAAGGCATGCATTGATACATTTGCATTTTGTAAACACATTTTGCAAATCGATGGAACATGGCTATATGGAAGATACAAAAGGACACTATTAATTATAGTTGCACAAGATGACGCTAACAATATATTTCCTTTGGCACTTGCCATTGTCGAGGGTGAGACACCAAATGGTTGACACTTTTTTTGCAAAAATTGAGAACACATGTGACACCACAACATGATATATGCTTAATCTTTGACAGACACGAGTCAATCAAAAGTGCATACAGACGACCTGACAGTGGGTGGGCAACAGACAACTCGTCACATGTGTTTTGTATTCAGTACATTGGCCAAAATTACAAAAAACAATTCAAAAATGAGGACGAAAGAAAAAACGTCTTGAGTATGGATAAGATATTTTGTTTATATTCTAATGCACAATATTTAATTATTTAACATTAAATTAACATTCAGATTTACATTTTTTTTTCAAACTATAGGGTATGCCATGACTTAACTAGAGTTCTTTTGCCACTACTGAGAGTTACAAGAAGACAACCCACACGGTACTGCATGGTTGGATCAATTACCAAGGGAGCAATGGACCTTGACAATGGATGAGAGAAAACGATGGGGACACAACCACTAATTTGGCAGAGTCACTAAACTCGGTGCTAAAAAAAATCAAAATTTTCCAATCATAGCCTTGGTTAGAGCCACCTATGAGAAGTTAAACAAATATTTTGTTGACCGTGGGACTTAGGCTGATGCAATGATCGCCTCTGAACAAGTTTACACACTTATTGCAGCCAAGTTCATCACCAAAGAAGAAACTAAGTCCAACACTGACTACGTTCAACAGTTTGGCCGACAAAGATTTCAATTTCAAGTTGAGGAAATAGTGAATATGAGAGAGAGAGGTGTCAAATGGGGAAATTCACTGTCAGACTGGATTAAAGAACATGTGATTGTGGGAAACCTTAAAGGATACACATGCCATGTGCACATGTCATTGCTGCATGTAAGCACATCAATATAGATTACTTGCAATATGTTAGTCCATTGTACACATTGCATTACGTGTCAAGTGTCTATAAAGTCCTGTTAGCAAACATGCGTCATCATGATTACTACTCACCATATGAAAGACCACAATTATGTGTCAATCCGACCATGAGGAAAAACAAAAAAAGTCGACCAAAATCTACAAGAATACAAACAAATATGGATGAGAGAGAAAGAGGTCAACCTAAACGGTTAATTTGTAGGCTAGTTGGTCATTCAAAAAATAGGTGTCCCCACTGTCCCAAAAGTTTAAGTCAAACAAATTAATTTTTTTTACCATCAATGTATTTCATTTCACATCATTCATAAATTAATAAAATATTATTCAACTGTACAACTTTTAACTAGTGTAGATCTTTAAAACTAATTTACACTCTAATATTTTTAACTAATTTTGTTTAAATTCATAATTTTCTATAATTTTATTAATTTCCTTTATTTATATATATTTCTAAAAAAATATTTTAAAAAATTATTTAAAAACAAAAAACACGTTGAGAATTCAGATTGAGGGACCTAAATTGTCAACATAAAAAAAACAAAATTTTTCAAAATCTTAGTGTAAATTCGAGTCTCCCAAACTCATTTATAGTGTGAACAATAATCATGTATATTGGTGTAAATAATGAGGGGAGTATAATTTGGTAATTTTTTTTTGTATATGTGGGAAAAAAAATCAGACTGCAAGTGGGTGAGACAGGTTTGGATTCTCCTGGGTGGCTATAATCCCACGAGATTTTTTAAGTTGGAAACGGAGAGCTGGTTAAGGGAGAATTTATCCAGCAATCTTGTGGTTGATAACTCTCATTGGAGTACGATTTTCGGAGTTACTTTGGAATGCATTTGGCGGTGACGTAACGGCTTTATTTTTAACCAAAAATGGTTCTCAGTGGATGGAGTTGTGGCGAGTGTCAAAGCCATGATTATAGATATTCAGATAAGCTCTAACAATATCCTAGCTTTGCACCCTGGAGAGCATCTTGGCCTTACCAATGAAGATAGCTTAGATATTTGTAATGCTAATGATGCCTTTTCTCTCTACTGTGATGGTGCTATTTTTAAAAGTGTCAGTGCTGCTGCTTACCAACGAGGCTATGGTGGTTTGATTGAAGGATTCTCTCGAAGAATCCGTTTCTGTTCTATTCTGGAGGCGGAGTTGTGGGCTCTGTACCACGGTCTTGGAATGGCAGTGAAGCATGGGATCCAAAATCTGGTGGTGAAATCGGATTGTCTGTAAGCTGTAATCCTTATTAACAATGGTTGGAATTTGGATGACTCTTTTTATCACCTTTTGGAAGAAATTGAAAGACTTCAGAATTATCTCCATCAGTGTTCTGTTGTTCATATTCGTAGGGAATGTAATACCTTGGCTGACTTTTTTGCCAAGCATGCTTTTTCTTTAAGTAGTGATAGTTGAGCGGTTTGTGTAAAACATTTTTCTTGTTTTTTTTTTTTTTTTTTTTTTTGCATATTCTAGCTTTTGTTGAACCTTCTTTGAAGGAGGATTCTGATGTAATTGGTTCTCAGTTGGCTTTAATTAATATAATTGTGGCTCGGGGGCTTTTTGCCCAGACCCGTCAGCAAAAAAAGATTATATTGGTACATATAAGTTTACTTTAAATTAGACTAAATTAGATCAATTTTCAATATTCTTACATTCAAGTTTCAATTTTGTTGATTTTTTTTTTCAATTCTTGGCATTTTGTACTTTACATTGAAATCGATCAGTTGATGATTTTTTTTGGTACTGTACAAAAACTTTAATGCACATTTAAAATTTTGATTAAATGTTATTTTTTTATCATTTATGTTTTATATATGTTAACAGAAAAGTTGACTTATCTCTTAATTCTGATTGATGATAATATGATATGTTAATTGAAATAAAATAACGTTGTGTTAAATAATTTTATTTTGATTATTCATATAAAATATGGTTTCATTTTTAAATGGTTTCATTATACTTTTCAATTTTATAAAATGGTACATTTTGATCCTATTAGTCTTATATGATGTCATAGTCTAATGAAGGTAATTTAAGACATTCTACTAAATTTGTTTTCAATAACTAATGTGCAATTGCTCATGTGAAAATCATTTTAAAGTTAGAGAAAGTCATGCTAAAAAAATTAAAACAGAATATATTATAACATCCAAAACAGAAAGAAACCAAGTAAATCAATGTTGTGTTGAAGCAAATCCATTTCTAATTTCTTCTTTATAATAGATAACACTACCTTTTGTGACTTTGGCACCCAGGCATACAGCTGGATTGATCCTAGTGGGTCCAGTTTCGTGACACACATAATAATAATAATAATTTATTAAAATGCCATAGATATATATTGATCATCAATTTATAATAAAAATTGATATTTAGTTAATTTTAAATTTTAAAGAAAATGGCCTATCAATTATATTCTTAAAATCTATCAAATTAGAATGCACTAAAATCAAATTTTGGTTGATCTACCGTGCAACTTGATATTCGTTTGCTTCTCCCAAGATTTAAGTATGGATGTGTTTGAATTCATGCACTCGAACTCGAAAGCACGCTAAAATATCACAACCAATGTCCCAAAAATAAAGACGAGAAGAAAAACACAAAAAAATAATAATATACGAACAAGTAATATGAGAGAGAGAATACTTGCTAGTGTGTCTCAAACATGAAACTGTCAATCCATTATACAATGTTAATTTGTAATTGTGCTTACAACATTGACAGAAGTTAATAAATAGTCTTTAATTCACAAATTATTTATAATAAAATAATATAACATAAAAAGAAAACGAAATTCTTGCAGATGTGATCATTTATAACCTTTAAAATAATAGATAATAGAAGAAAAATACTATTAAAAATTATATTTAAATATTTTATAAAAAAGATATATAATTATTTCTATAAAATTATAAAAGAAAATAGAATATTTATCTAAAACGGTGAAAGGATGACATTATCTTTACAATAATAACTTTAAAAGAAGAATAAAATTTTTGATCAAAAAATAAATGACATTTATATTTTTTATTTTTTAAAATACAAATAATATTTTAATACTAATATATTATATATTATTATATACATTAAAATTTTAAAAATTGTTAGGCCCAAACCCTTGAACCTAAATCCGTAGCTGTTGGCAGCCCTCCACACTATTTGATTAGGGAAATGCTTTCTGAAGTTATTGGACAAATGTCTAAGACAAAATCTCTATTACAGTTTTGGTAGAATGTTCTCCGTTACATTAAATTAAATGAAACTTAAAAAAAAATTAAAGTATCAAAATGGAAAAAATTAAAAACATTAATAATCAAAATGAAAACATTTAAAATAATATTAGTTCAGGCATCATTTTCCTAACCAGCGTTAACCAATATGTCACATTTGTCTCATAACACATTTAACCTTTCAACAAAAAGGATCAAATAAGACTTTTAAAATTTCATGTAACAAAATTTAAAAAATATTAAAATATAAAAGATCAAAAGTAACATTTAGACAAAAAAAGAAGATTAAAATGAAATCATTTAAAAACATAAATAATCAAAATAACATTTAATCTAAAATTTTGAAAGACTAAAAATTAAAAAAAATAAGAGTAATTTTAAACATAATATGAACCCAAATTTATGAAAATGATATTGAACACACTTGCAAGTAATTTACAATTTTCTTTTCTTACAAGCAACTTACAAATTTAATAAAATACATTGAATATTTTTAATTATAATTTTAAAACAATCGTTATCAGGATGATGTGTATATATATTTTTATATTATTTCTTTTGCAAGTTCAAAACAGGAACTCTGGACAATTGACACGCACACAGATACATAGAACATATAACTCATAATAATTGCATAAATAGACGAAAACCCTCAACTTGAATTCAAACTAACTTTATACCAAGGGCAAGGAAGTACCCTCGAAGGGTCATTTCGTGAAGTAATGGGCTAATGGCCCCCCACAAACAACAAGTCAAGTTGACATTAACAAAATCCTAAACGACAAAAAATAAAGACGTGACATTTCTTCTCACACCAATTATTGATAGTAACAAAGGGATGCTTCCTCTTACCATCTTGGATCCCCTATAGAAACCCACCTCTTTTAATTTTCTTAACTTTCTTTAATTCTTTGATACATATATCTTCATATTTATATGCACCTCACTCCCCATTTTCCACTCAACCAATTCCAAATTCTCAACTTTCCTAACTTTAGCAACCATCCAAGAAGTTGATCAGTTCCTTGTCTCTCCTTGAATTATAAAACCATTCACAGTCTTGAACCCAATTTCACTCTTTGCACCTCAAACACCTTATAAGCCTCAATTTCACAACCAAAAATGCAAAGTTCAATCTCACAATCTGAGATTTGCATCACTGATTACCTTCTACCCCAAGAAGTTCCATCTCAATTTCAATTTCCAGATATGAGCAACAATAACATACCAATGAACCATACCAACCTTCAAATGCCTCAAATCACATCTTTCTCCAAGCCTCCAAGGTCCTCATCAAATCTAAGCAACCGCAAACCGTCCTTGAGAAACATCACAATCCCTTCCATAACCTCAGGTCTTACAACAACTATGTCACAAACAATAACAACAACAACAACAATAGCTACAACCATGTATAACAACAATCAAGTTACTTCTTCTTCAGATGAAACCAACAACATCAAAGAGAACAAGCACTATAGAGGGGTTAGAAGAAGGCCATGGGGCAAGTATGCTGCAGAAATCCGTGACCCTAATAGAAAAGGCTCAAGGGTGTGGCTTGGAACCTTTGACACAGCCATAGAAGCTGCCAAGGCTTATGACAAAGCTGCTTTCAAGATGAGAGGGAGCAAAGCCATATTGAATTTCCCTTTGGAGATTGGAGAGTCAGAGGAATCAGTCTCAAGCTGCATCAAGGTTGGTGTGAAGAGGGAAAGAGAGGAAGAGAGTAAAAGCAACAACTATGAGAAAAGTGAGTTTAACAACAATAATAATAGTAATAAGCATGTGAAGAAAGAAGAGTGTTCTCCCAAAGCTGTTTGCCCTTTGACTCCATCATGTTGGAAAGGCTTTTGGGACACTGATGTTATGGGAACTATCTTTAGTGTGCCTCCTTTGTCACCACTATCTCCACTAATGGTTGTTTGAGATTGTGGACTTTCGCTATTTCAATGATGGTTTGAGGTAACCAAATTAAGGAGAGATGATGCTGGTGATTGTCCTCTCTGATTTAGGTTGGTAATTTGCGTAAATCAAAATGGTAGTACTAATTAATCTACTAATAGATTAATTTGCAAGTGAAGATATATGGGTTTGTATAATGTAAATATAGGATAGTATGAAGCAAGATTTTTTTGTTTGTTAAAAAAAAAAAAGCTCTCATGCTTATCTTCTTCCCTTAGTTATGTTTCATTTGGTCAAGAAATGTACTGTACTTGAAGCAACATTGAAATTTGTTTATTCGTTTATTGGAGAAAATATGTCGTCCATTGGAATTGCCGTCATTGAAAGTTGAAAATAGCTGGTGACATTATTTATTGGATTTAATCTTCGCTATTCCTTTCACCAATATAACGAATTTCCCCAAAATAAAATAAATTTTAAAAAAGAGATAAACCCTTAGATTTATTTCAGTAGTAACTGGATCCTTATCAAATCTAATTGTAATCTATATTAGTCTGGTATGATCATTTTTTGGTTAAAAAAATGAGTCCAGAAATATGTCAAAATATATGCAAAATAATTCTGGTGAGATTCAATCCTGTGGGCAAGTTTACTCTACGGAGTTAAAATTTTTGGGCGGTCAAATAATTGAATTTACATCAATAATATTATTATATTACCCGTTTATTATATTGTTGCAAGGTATCTGGCAGAGTTGATAGAAGAAAGATGACCACAATAGGTACTTGTTTATCCTTTTTTATGTCTCTATATATTTCTGTTCGATGTAATTGCGTTACTTTAATAAGAAGAGTTATTATAAATTTTTTGTTATTGTAATCAATTCTCATGAATAAAAAAAAAATTCCTTGTGTCCTACAGATTAGGTAGTTCAGATCATACCATGAAAAGGAAAAAAAATGGATTCCAAGTCAGGCTACAGAGATATGCTAATACTAGTATACAACAAACAATCAGAGTCTGATATCTGCTATCAAGTCTCCACATCCCAGTTCAATTCTATGTTAATGCTGATTGTTATTATAGGTTGCAGTTAATTATCCAAGAAGGAATTATACACTTCAAAGTAATGCCAAATGATATCAACGTTCAGGTCCTTTATAATAATTTTTTTTCACAAACTGTTGTTCTACATATAAAGATTAAAGATGAATGGGCTAGATTGACTAGAGAAAGTAAATCAGAAAATTAAGAGAGAAGGGGAAAATCCCCATCTAACTAAAAAAAACTTTTCCAACGTATATAGTGTAATATGGTTGATGGATAGCCATACTCTTTAAGCATGTGGTGTTGCTAAGTCTGTTAAAAGAGGTCAATCTCAATATGAAAAATTATCCTCCAATTCTCAGCACAGAATACCTTACGTGTAACAAATAAAAAACTGTCATTTTTGGGATAAAATTATTTAGCTTGTGCTTAACATCGTACTTATCCATGTGCCTCAAGTCACACCGACTCTTATTAGTTATTAGAGTCGTACCCAAGTTGTTGAACTACTTTTTGTGAGAGAAAAATTTGTTAAGTAGCTAACTAGGCTTATCTAATGTATACTTATACTCGATAAGTATTTGGCACGGGTATGACTCAGAACAGAAGAACCCATATGTTTCAGAGTTGCAAAGCATGCCAGATACCTTTACAGTAAGATAGTAATTTACTTGTTTGCAAAATTTTAACATTGCAAGATGTTATGAAGTCATGAAGCTAAACATAAAATGCAAGGAAATTTAACCCCCAGCATCACATGAAAAATGTTCACAAAAATTTAGGCTAACATCTTAGATTAAAGGATTTTGGAAAAATAGAAATTTCAAAGTCAGTCATCATGCTAGGCTCCAAGCATCTTCTACTCAGAAGGGACAAAATGAACTTGACTTGAACTATAGGAACACAATCCCTAAAAGCTTATAACACACGGATGAAGGCCAAATGCATGAGGCCAGAGGAAAGGTAAGTAAGAAGCAAGACTTAGAGAAATGGACAAAATAAAACAAAAGGCTAAATCATTTTACTTTTCTTTGACTTTGCAGTTCTGGAACCATCTTTAGTAACTACACTAAATACTATTAAATATAAACAATCTGAGAACAAGAATACAGTGCAGAACACACAAATTGAGTATAATCACATATTGTCTCTTTTGAGCATTTTTAATTGAGATAAATCATCATCTGCCATCTTGGTCCAACCAGCAACCACACTGGTATCTTTCTTTGTCCACATAAACAAATAGGCTGCTGAGTTCCAACACTAATTATTCAAGTACAAGCAACAAGAGAAAGTTATATATGTTTGTTAATCATTTTAATTCTACATGTAAGACTTCAGAATATGAAGTGCTACATATTATTGGTAAAAGGGACGATTTAATTAACATGTTAAACTTTAAATTCCATTCTGTAGAAGCAGCCCTGTACCTATCCATAATTTTGCAGCAAATTTTAGAAGATAGCCATCTAGTATATGTAAACGAAGAGAAATGTTAGCAAAAGACTCTTATTTATTATTTTTATGAGCCTCATTTTCAAATTAGTGAGACCCACATGAATTTAATAAGAAAGAGTATACTCCTTGTTGCTTTGTTTGTTGGACCATGTAACGTGATTCATTTTGCGCATGGCAATTGCTTTCTGTGTCTTCTTTTAAAATTTACAACGTACAAAAAGATAATGATGAATTATAAAGAATAAAATAAACAATATCCTTAGTGTCCTAAGAGTATTAGTTAAAAAATTGAAATATAAAATATTTAATGTGAAAATAATAAAAAAAACTTTAAAAAATTGTGAATAAGATAATTTTGTGCATCCCAATATTTTTTTTCTTTAAGTTCCCTTGACCACTGCCCTAAAGATACTAGTTAATATTTGTCTAAAATAAATAGAAGCTTCAACCCAAGGCTTAAGTATGTATTTGACCTGTTCTTCCATTTGCATGTGCTTGACTTCTTTTCGTCGCAACTCATCCATGTTAGAAGTGAGCTTCTTGCATAAGTTGTTCATAAAGGGTTCCAGCCTAAGTATCGTTATCAAGTGTTGCATGGTGCCTGCTAGGTCTAGGTTTCAAATATTCAAAGATTTATTTTTGAAATGTTCCATGAAAGTCCGAATCGACTCTTTCTTTTTTTGGTCATATGTTGATCGAGGCCATCGACATTAGGTGATGAGGTTGGCTAGTTGGGAACTGCATTCTGAACTAAGTTGCCAGTGTATCAAAAGAGTCTATGGTGTTAGGGGATAATCAGGTGAACTAGTGAAGGGCTTGACCCTACAAGGATGTGGGGAACAGCAAACATAAAACAACATCATCACAAGTGTAAGGCTGTCTTGAGTGATGTAAAGATCAAGGTGCTCATTCGAGTTGCCAGTACCATCATACTTTTTGATAATCAAGTTCTTCTAGTTGGAAGGAAGGATAGCTCCATGATGTCGGGGACTAAAGGATTCTTGAGCAGTTGTAACTATTTCCCCAACGTGTTTACTAACTGGGTGTGTGTGTCCAGCCAAACACTAACATTGGTGGCCTTTGGCATCTCAAAGGTTGTTGACTTCGCCTCCGCTCTAACGAGTGTTTCATTTTCAAATTGCTAAGATCGGTTACCCTCTCATAGTTGTGCATTCTTCTACCAAAGGGACATGATTTCTTCGGCGTGGTGTTGATGCACATCCAACACTTGTGCTTGCAACCTCCTCATCATTGAGAATAAATTGGTTTGGTTCTCAACGAGTGCTTATTCACGCTATCGATTCTCAGGTTGTTCTGTTGCTACTGTATTTGTTCAAGTCCATATAATTGTCATAATTCTTGGGGCCGGGGGCTATATTACACGGTCCCACGATGGACGCCAAAATATTCTTGTCACAATATAACAGAATATTGTTCCTTGTCCTGAGGGGTCCTTGCTATTCTTTTTCCTTCTTCATTTTGTTCGAGTGGTGTGATTCGAAAGGGGGTTACCTACAAAAGATACTTCAATGTTCAAGTAAGGGTTCAGTTTGGAGTAGTAAATACAGATAATAAATGTGCATTCAATGAACAATGATTTTTACTTAGGAGTTCTACCCTTTTATACCAATTTTATTGGGCCTTAGACTTTGGGTTTGTGTGTATTAATTACCATTTAGATAATTCATCCTCTAGGTAGAATTAGGTGGTGTAATCTCGTGATTACTAGTAAATCCGATCATTGTCTAGTGTGCGTTCAAATAAATACTCAACTATCTTGACCTAATACCTATTTGATATATTGCTTTGGTCTCTTGTAAGGTCGAATGTGTATTGGATGACCTACCCAACATAATAAACATTAATACAAAAAAGAGTGGAGCCAACTCAACCCTAATTTTATTTACTAATTTATATAAAACAATTGATTGAAGTCAACTGTAAAATGTTTATCCTTCTTATTCTCATTTATATATTTTTCATTTTTTATTAAAATGTATTTATGTATAAAGGCAGCTTATTTAAAATTTTTAAAAAGACTATTTTTTTTCAATTATACTGAGGCTTAATTGGTTAGTGGGATTCAGTGAATTATATTACCAAATATATACGACTGATTGTAATTTATTTCAATCAAAATTATTGGTCTTAATTATAATCTCTAAATTATTCACAAAAAGTTATAATCTCTAATTTACATTCAAATTTTAAATATCTTTATTTTTATATTTTATAATGTTGTTGGAGCCGGTTTCCACCCAAAATAAGGGTATACAAATTATTTCAAACTATTGCATTTAAAATAATTATTTATAGAAGATGAGGTTTAGGAATTAAATTAGGAAAGTAAGAACTGCATGGTTCTTAAAAAAAAAATATTACGGTTGCCGCAACTCCATTTTGAAAATTAAATTTGGCTTTTAATTCTATTATGGAAAAGCTTTTTTAAATAAGTGATAAATGCACAAAATAAATTCCCTGCACTACAAAAACCGCCCATTAAGTTGTTACCTTTCTTATGGAATCCGTTTATATTGAGAGTATAGAATAAATAAAATCTATATGATGAAATATTAAATAAATAATGAATTTATTTGTTCACTCTTTTACTTATTATTGTTTAAAAATATATAAAAGTCATTAAACATTAATATATTGTAATTATACTTATTTTTTATCTCTTAACCAACTTAATCATTCCACAAGTTAAAGAATATAAAAAGTTAAAATAAAATTTTGGTTTTTTATCTATATTTTTTTATTTTAATTTGGTCCCTTAAATTTAAAAGATTTCACCTTGATCCATTAAAGTGTTAGATCAAAATTGTCTTTTGTTTAATTTATCATACTAATTTGATCAATCTGATAATACACGCCAAATTATGAAAGATACCACACTACCTAAAACTCAAGTGGTTAATGTGAAAAGTTGATGGAAGGATCAATTTGATCTTATAAAGACATTATATACAATCAAAAGTGAAACTTTTAAATTCAAGGAACTAAATAAAAAAAGACCAAATTATATTTTATCATTAGGACCGTGTACAGACATTTTGGGACCTAAGGCGAAAATGTTAAAGGGGTCTTTTTTTTTACAAGAATTTTAAAGAGACTTAGTATATTATATAGAATATCAATTTTTATATTAATCTTCTAGCTTTTTTAGCTGCAAAATCATTTATCAGAGTTTCATAATCAAATAATTCTAACACTTCACTTTCAATAGATAAAATAGCTCACTCATTCAATCTATCTTGTAACATTGTTGATTTTAGATATGATTTAAGCAATTTTAATTTTGAAAAACTTCTTTCATACTGTTACAAGGATTGTCAATAAAATTCTATATACAATGTAAACATTTGGAAAAGAATCTAAAGTTTTAATATAACTTAATACTTCTATTGGTGTGCTAATTTCTTCTCTTAAAACTTCTCTTAGTACTTTCAATTCTGAAAATAAATCAAGACCAACAATATCAGAGTATTCATTAAACCTTACAAACTTTTCAAGATTAATACAATATTTTTTCAATTCATCTTCATCTAAAGCTTTAATTTTTTTTGGAATCAAATAAAAACAAAAAACAGTCTCATATTATAAAAATTGTTCAAATCGTGTCTCAGTGGAATTAATTGATTGATCTAATATGTATAAAAAATACTCAATACGAAAATATTCTTCAGGTGAATGTGTGATCTCATTACTAATATTTTCATCAAAATGAGGTTTTATGTGAATTTTACGTTTTTCACGAAATTTTGGCTCTATATCCATTTCGATAGCCATTTTTTATGTGGATTCTAAATCCAATGCAAACTCGTTTTCCCTATAATTTTACATTTTCTTTAGTAAATAATCAAAATAAAAAAAATTAACTAAATAGTAAAGAAATCTAAATAAACTAAACTCAAAAATAAATATAGAAAATGATGATCGATGAACAGAACGATAGAACCTGAAATTGGAAATAGACAGAGATTTTGTTGTTTAGAAGTTGTGTCAGGCGCAAGGGTGCTACGTGATACGTGTTGTATTGCTGCGTGCCCAGAGTCATGCTCGTGAAATGAATCGTTCCACCAATCCATCGGGATGGAGATGAAACGCTCCGTACACGGACGCCGGGATGTATGCGATTTATAGGTGTTCAGAATCAGACGATGTCAAATCTAGAGAGATTGAGCCACTGAGATAAAGTTTGATCAATAGACAATGAACAGAAGATGAAGAGATGACAAACCCTGAAGAATGAAGTCTCGAGAGTGAGATACATTAGTTAGTTAGGGAATTGGGATGGATTAAAGAAAAATTATTAGGGATTTACTTTTTTAGGATAAATAAAATATTTTAAATGAAATTAATTGTGATATTGGTTAAGTTTTAAAAAGATGATATTGATTGACTAATTTTTAGGGAAGAGAAAGATTCTAAATTATTTTATTTTGATTAGTTAAAATTTGTTAATAATTAGTAATAAAAAAAATTAAAAGGCCTAAAAAAAAATTTTTTTGGGGCCTAAGGCAAATGCCTCAATGATCTAATTGATTCCACGACCCTGTTTATCATTATAAAATTATATATATTTATTTTGATTTACTTCTTTTATTTATATTTTTTATTTTCTCTTTACTTCCAAATAAATCATTGTTGTTGTGAAGAACCAAATTTGATGAAGAGGAGATTCAAAAACGTAAGTGAACAATTGTACTTAGATGTTACTTAAACACAAGAGACAAAAATAAATATGTTGTAATGTCAAATTAATTTTTATAAAAATATATTTATTGATTATTATTCTTTTTATTTTTAATGCACAGACAAATTTTGTGTGGGGTAATATTTTTTATTATTTTAACAAATTAAATTTTCTATTAATTTTGTGTGGGGTAATATTTTTTATTATTTTAACAAATTAAATTTTCTAATAGAAAATTTAATTTGTTAAAATAATAAAAAATATTACCCCACACAAAATTTGTCAGGTGCATCACATGAGATACATATATTAATTATTAATTATTAATTATTTTTTAAAAAAATAAATGGTCTCCCGAGTTATGATCCTAAATTCGCCAGTCCTACATATTTTAAAGACAAATGAATAAAAAAAAAACCTAAATCAGACATTATTTCCATTCTTCCTTATCACAACAATTCACGGCTTACAATTGCCATTATATATTGCAATTAACCTCCAATGACATTAGCTATCGCAGCCGCTTGTGTCGTTTTGCAGCAATGACTGCTTTGGAATTTAAAACGTGACAGCAACTCCATCTACACCTGCATGTCAAAATTCTTATTGCCTTCTAAATAATGCATCTAGACCTTTTTAGAACACGTAGAATGAAAGACATACATAATATGCCTCAGATGATAAATACAGATATCTAAAACGCCAATAACAAATAATGACGTGTTTATCAAAGGGATCGAGCACGGTTAATTAAGTAAGGTGTGAAAATAATTATAAATTGTTTGATATATATATCTTTAATTTCTAAAAGTGTGTTTCCAAATAACATTTTGATTTTATGAATATTATGAATCAACAACTTCAAGAATAGGTAAGAAAATCAAACAACGTGTAGAGGCGTGAAAATAGAAATAGACTAAATCAACATTTAAGTTTGATTTGATTTGCTCTTTTTTTAAACTTATATGAAACAAAGTCAAACTAAAAAAAATACCTATAACAAACTAATACTCCTGGTTTAGACGATAGCAAACATTACATCCAGTATAAAATCTTGTATTTGTATGTGCCTAACTCTTACCAACTGATCTATCAACAAGAAGCAAAATTCTTCTTTTTAACTCGAAATTTAGTGCCCTTTTTAAACTCCTAAAATATCACCAAACACTACCTAATTAAATAATCAATCCCTGGAAGTACAAGCATTAAATAGTTTCACAGTTAAAACAACCACCAGTTTCTACCATTTTGCTCTAAGGATAATATAACGTAGCGTAAAATACAATAAATTAGGTTATTCTTTCACTTGAATCAATGATACATTTGTCTCAATCTAGAATTGATGTTTTGAAGTTGCGTCATCGTTATTTATTTGAATCCATCCATTGAAAATTACTAACATGAGAGTATCCATATTAAATTCATCTTATCTATCATAAGTTTCAAACATTAATTTATAGCAATATTTTTTTATAAAAGAATTTTAATGACTAAACTCTCATCCAATAAATGTCACCAGAGATAATCCAAACTCGTTACATGAATTTGATTCTTAAGGGTGGGTTTCATTGATTGAAAGAGAGTGAAAATGAAAGAAATAAAGAATAAATATCGAAATTAAAGTAGAAAGAAAGAGGTTTGGGATCAACATACACCAAATAGTAGAATTTTTTCTTCAATTCATCTCCTCTGCATAGCAATCGAACCACCCCTTAATTTATTGAGGTGCCTTCTGATCCGATTCCTATTTACTTCATGCGTACAACCTTTGCCAAATCACGAAAACGAGTTGAATGAACTGAAGACCAAGACGCAAATCAAATCAACGAGCGATTAGGGGACCAACAAATTTATGTCCCATTAGCTATTTCATTTTGGGTCTTGTCAGTCGGTTTCTCTAGACATTGCTTAAAATATTGAAAGAAAAAAATATTTAATATAAAAATCATAAAAAAATCTAAAAAAAAATTATAAATAACATAATTTTATGCTTTCAATAATTTTTTTTTCTTTTAATTAGTTTCTTAATGAGAATATTAATTAATATTTGTCTTTCATTTTTCTATCACCTTAACGTCTGGGTCATTGTCTGAAAACAACCAGGCACAATGAATCGATTGATTTTTCCAATACATGCAGAGGACATCATGGAAACCCACTTGCATGTCCATCATGCTTTGGCCCTTCTTTGATGTTTCCCAGTATTTCCCTATATTAATCACCATGACCTCAAGTCAAGGTTGTCACATTTGCTACGTTTTATTAATATTAATTGCGAAAACTATACAATTGTCTCCTAGTTCTGCAGTTTCTCCTTGTCGCAGTTGTAATTCAACATTAATTATGATTATGTAAAATGTATTTTCATTTGTTTTTATGTAAAATCATTTATAATAGACTAGACTTTTAAACTGGATAAATCATGTCTTAAAAATTATCCTATAACAAGAAACAAATCAAGTTGAACTTTTGTACGTAATTTTGAATCCAAACATACTTAAGCCTAGCTAGTCTGTTTCTACCGCTAAATACTTATTTTATATTAAATTTTTTAGATAGGTCTATCAAGGATTTATTTTATATTAATATTTTATTTACATTTTTTATTTTATAACATGACACTATGAATTACTTCCTCTGTTCACTTTTATAAGCACAATAAAATAATTTCACATTTATTTAAAAAATTATCAACTTTATTATATTATGTCATTTCTAATTAAAAATAAATAATTTTTAAAATTATCCTTCATTAAAAGTTGATATTAAACATAAAGTCTCTATTAAATGAAAGATATTATAAGCATAATCTCATTAAATGAAATAAAAGTAGTCAAAATTTGCTTATAAAAGAAAAAAAATTATATTTATGCTTATATATATATATATATATATATATATATATATATATATTATTTTCATCGATAAGAATTACAAATATGTAAATTTAAATTATTCTTATAACTTATTAAATAAAACACATTACATGTTTCTTTCATAATTTCGTTACGGACTGTAGTCTTCTCCATTCTCTTCTTATTCATCAAAATTAGCCAATTTAATCCTAAAAGAGTCACATGGATGAAGAACCAAGCGTTGAAATAGATCTAAATGGTGTAAAATTTGTTGAAAATCGCATCAGGTTTAATATGAGGGAATACAAGTACAATCAGCCTTCTATAAAACCAGGTTGTGTTTGATCCATTTAGTGGGGAAGAAAAGAAGCAGGGCTCCTATTTCAATTTAACAAACCTCAAATTATATTTTAGCTAAACATATAAAAGACACTTAAAAAAGGAACGGAGCCATATATAAGTGAACAATAACTTAAATAATGATTTATATAAGTAGAAATAAACTTAAATAAGTCGCAATTCCTAAAAATAAGAAAAAGTCATGGTAATTTTTCCTCCTCAAAGTCACTGAATGTTTGAATCCATTTCCCTATTAAATTGTTCGAGGAAGGCAAAAAGACACCTCTAACACATTTTTTAAAGTATTACTATTTTGTTATTAGTTAAAATTTATTAAAAACTACAAAACTAAAAAAAGATTCATTAAATATGATGTGAAACCTACATCAATTTTATAATTTTCAATAAACTTTTGATCAATAAAAGTGTGTTTAAAGAAATATCTTAAAAAGTGTATTTCTAATATTTCTCAAATCATTTTATTATAAATTCTCCCATTTCCTAACATATAAGACATTTCAGCTTGCACTCTATATTTTTAGAGACCACATGCATTTTTTTATACCAAAAATAACCTACTCAAATTGAATACAAGTATGATGAATAACAAAACTCGTCTCCCTGTCCATTCCTGCTTGCACTATATATAATCTGTCTTTCTTTGTTTAAATCAAAAGTGTAGATATATTAATTACCTCCTAGCCAATCACTTGGACATCTAGAGGTCCAAGAGGCTAAATCGATGCTAGTTACTAGGTGATTGGGTTTACTCATAATTTGGGCTCAACAACTTTTTTCGTCTACTTGGTGACTGGCTTTACTCACAACTTGAGTTTAACAGCTGTTTTTGCTAACTTCGCTTATGACCATCCTCTTGGGTTACATAGGTTGTCCTTCGCGTTCAAAATATCGGTCATTCATGAATCAAGAACTAATTATTTACAAACTACAATCTACAAACCAATATTAATTATCACGAACAAACTAAGTCTGATACGTCTGAATTCACATTGTCATCAAGAACTTATCCGTGCAATGCACAAGTCCCATAAAATTTAACAAGTTTTTCCCTATATAAATTGGGGTAACAAAACTAACAAGATTTTAGTGACATTAACCAGGAACTCACTAAGAAAACAAGAAAAGCTTTAGAAGAAAAGTTTCTTCTTCAAAAACATCTAAAAACATCTGAAGAAAGATACTTATAATTAAAACTATCTTGTCAACAGAATAAGATAATCAACAAGACTAAAGTAAAAAAGATCTAATTTAAGTAAACTTGTTTTTTTTTTAATTATGGTAATTAGGATCTTTGACTTTCCGGTGAGATCCCAAGAGATATTTTCACAAGTTTTGATCCTTTGAACATGTTATGAGACTAATTATTGGTATGAGATTTAGTTACACTTAAAATTTCTCGTTCATCCCTAAAAATGTATTTTGTGAGGTTGAATTCACATCTTTTCCCATAAATTCAGCATGTTATCAATTAAGGTACACCCATTAGGCATATAAATCTGTCTTTTATAAGCACTATGATAGGCTAGGGTAGAGAGAAAAGATACCTTCGAGCAGTATCAGCTCCAGAAAATAAGAGAGAAAGGATAAGTTTATTAATTTTTCTGCTGCTGTCATTATTACAACCTAGGAATATAAAGAGTCCTCTATTGTCCTAGCCTATGGGATCAATTGACGCATGTGCCCTGATCCATAAAAGATGGTAACAAACTAGCTAGAAGCCAAGGATTACAGCAGATATTTCATTACTCTAAAGTTGTTGTGATTCCCACATAATCACGTGCCCAAGATGGTGCTTTCCTCTTCCTTTGTGGTCTTGGGCTTTTGCTTCTTGTCACTTGATCAGGCCCAACATTAGTTTCTATCAGCACCTCCGTATCACTGCCTTCCCCATCAAATTCGACCTTGTCCTCAAGGTTGCAGTGAGGATAAGATTTTAGCAATTCCTTCCAGTTTTCCCAAGTGTCCTCAGCTGGTGAGAGGCCTTCCCAACGCACTAGAACCTGCCTGATCGTGCCCTTAACTGTCTGCAATTTGCGAGTGTCCAGAATTTGTGTTGGTTGTAATGGAACCAAGGTCCCTGTAACAGCGTCATCCAACAGAGGTACTTGCGACGGTGGCTGCCCAAAAAACTGCTTGAGTTTTGAAACATGGAAAACGGGGTGAATACGGGCTTCAGGAGGCAGCAAGAGTTCATAAGCAACAGTACCAATACGTTTGACAATTTGATAAGGACCAAAGAAACGTTTGGTGAACTTGGAGTAGCGGGCACCACGCACACTATTCTGCCTATAAGGTTGCAAACGCAGCCATACCCAAGTGCCTACTTCGAATTCTTTGTCCATCCTGCCATTGTTGGTGTGTGATCGCATTCGGGACTGGGCCTTTTGCAGGTTAAGTTTGATCACAGCTAACATCTGATGGCGTTGGGCTAGTGTTTCATCTAGTGTGGCAACCGCAGTGGACCCTGAGACATAGGAGCGCATGTTGGGAGGTGGTCTTCCATAAAGAGCCTCAAATGGTGTCATCTTGATAGCAGATTGATAGGAGGAATTATACCAATGTTCAGCCAAAGGAAGCATGGAAACCCACAGTTTGGGAGTATCACTCACAAAACAGCGAAGGAAAGTTTGTAAAATTCTGTTGGTCACTTCTGTTTGTCCATCGGACTGTGGATGATACGCACTAGAGAAACATAGTGTAGTTCCATTGAGCTTGAACAATTCCTGCCAAAAACGGCTGACAAAAACCCGGTCTCGGTCGCTCACAATAGTCTTGGGCATTCCATGGAGTCGATAGATCTCAGACATGAACACCGGAGCTAAGGAAACTGCTGAATAGTGAGCGGGGAGAGCAATAAAGTGAGCATACTTAGTCAACCGGTCTATTACCACCCAGATAGTAGACTTCCCATGTGAAGGAGGAAGCTTAGTAATGAAGTCCATGGCAATATCCTCCCAAACTTGAGAAGGGATAGGCAGCGGATTCAACAAGCCATAAGGTCGATGGGTGGAGTACTTTTGTTGTTGGCATATGGAACACTCCTGCACCCATCTTTTAACATCTTTCGCCATGTTGGGCCATGAGAAGGCAGCGGTTAAACGAGCTAAGGTCCCCTTCACACCGGAATGACCTCCCACTGGGCTGGTGTGAAACTCCTGCAAGAGTTGCGTTCTGAATTGAGTTTCGCTTGGGATGAACAAACGCCCTTTGTAGAACCACAGACCCTGATGAAGCTTAAAAGGTGAATCTGGCTTCAGAGATGTAAACTTGCGAGTGAGCTGTTGACCAACCGGATCAGAAGCATAAAAAATCCGGAGTTGCTCTAACATCAAAGGTTGAGCTTCAGAAACTGCCTGAATGTAAGTCAAGGACGGCACATCTGCGACCAAGTTGGTCTTTCCCGGGGTGTATACAATCTCATAGTCAAAACCCAATAGCTTAGTTAACCACCTATGTTGTGCCGGCGTCTGAATCGTCTGCGTTATCAATTCCTTTAAACTGCGATGATCCGTATAAATGAAAAAATGCCTTCCCAAGAGATAATGTCGCCACTTTTTGACTGCAGCCGCAACAGCAAACATTTCCCTCTCATAAGCAGATGCAGCCCGCATTTTGGGACATAACTTGCGACTGAAAAAAGCAATGGGATGGGATTGCTGAGATAAAACTGCTCCAACAGCAGAATTTGACGCGTCGGTAGTAACCTCAAATGTTTGATCAAAGTTCGGAATTCCCAAAACCGGCAAGGTAGTCATAGCCGTCTTAAGAGCTTGAAAAGCTTCTAGCGCACGCTCATTCCAGCAGAAAGCATTAGTTTTGAGCAAGGAAGTTAATGGTTCAGCTATCGAGGCATAATGGCGGACGAAGCGACGATAGAACCCGGTTAAACCCAAAAATCCGCGAAGGGCAGTGAGGTTGTGAGGAGGGGGCCAAGACTGAACCACCTTCAGCTTCTCTGGGTCAGCAGCTACTCCCTCCTGAGAGATAATATGGCCTAAATATGCAACAGTAGGCACAGCAGACTCGCACTTGGAAAGCTTCGCAAACAATTGATGTTGGTCTAATAGCTCTAAAACCTGCTGTAGGTGCTGAATATGAGTGTCCCATGATGGACTGTAGATCAAGATGTCGTCAAAAAATACTAGCACGAATTTTCACAAAAATGCGCGAAAAACCTCATTCATCGTCGCCTGGAATGTTGAAGGTGCATTGGATAACCCAAATGGCATCACTAGGAACTCAAAATGCCCATCAACAGTGCGGAAAGCAGTCTTGAAACAGTCCTCCGGTGCCACTCTAATCTGGTGATATCCAGAACGTAAATCAAGCTTGGAGAAAATCTTGGCTCCATAGAGTTCATCCAAGAGCTCGTCAATGGTGGGAATAGGAAAACGATCTTTCACCGTGATGTTGTTAAGGGCGCGGTAATTAACACAAAAACGCCATGTTCCATCCTTTTTGCGTACCAACAAAACCGGTGATGAAAAAAGGCTAGTGCTAGGGCGTATAACCCCTTCTGCCAGCATATCTCGGATCATCGAAGTCATGATTTCCTTTTGGAATTGAGGGTACCGATATGGTCGAACGTTGACTGGTTTGGCTTGGGGTAGGAGGTGTATATGGTGGTTGAGTGGTCTGTTGGGGGGTAAGCCTTGAGGACTAGAGAAAACTGATGCAAATTTAGTGAGGATGGGGGCAATTTCTGGATGTGGGGGAATTTTAATGGGAGGTGAGTCAATTTGGGAAAAAGATATGGTGTGGGCGGAGGAAATGGCATCAGTAAACACAAAGCGGCAGTACTGGGAGAATGTGGCCAAGGATGGTTGAGTGGAAGTGTTACCGGTGAGGGTGATAGGGGTGTTGTTATAAGTGAACTGGATGGATGGAATGGTGTAATCGGACAGAAAGGAGCCAAGAGTTTGCAGCCACTGCACCCCCAAAACCAAATCTGCGCCATGAATTGGTATGATGAAGAAAGGTATGTGAAACATTTGCTTAGCGAGGTTCACTAGCACATCAGCACAGAATCCGCTACAAGTGATCGAATCGCCGTTACCCACCACAACTGAGAATGGCTTGATAGCTACCATAGGCAAACCGAGGAATTCCGCTACTCTGGGCTGCATAATGTTGTGCGAGCTGCCCGAATCAATTAGGACTGTAACTTCAAGTTCACCGACACGTCCTTGAACGCGAAGAGTGCGTGGTGATGGAGGTCCCACCAGTGCTGCTTGAGACAGTTGAAAATGCTCGGCGGCGGCCGGAAAGGATGAATCCGGAGAGGACGACGGTGACATGGGTGCTGGTGACAGCAAGGGACATGATTCCACCATCTGATGCTCAGTATCACTTGTCGGAGAGCCCACCACTTCATCGATGTCGTCCATGAGCATAATCAGAAATTGTTTCTTTGTAAAACGATGTCCAACATGAAACTTCTCATCACAGTTGAAACAGAGCCCTTTAGAGCGGCGCTCGTTTTGTTCCGCCAGCGTGAGGTGACGAATCGGAACGGTCGGAGGCGGTCCTAACAGAGAGGGTTGTGGGTTGTTTGGAGGGAATGGTGGTTTGGTTGGCCGTGAGGCTGGGTATTTTGTGGCTAGGTTTTTGGTTTCAATCAGTTTAGCTAAATCGATTGCTTGGGTCAGGGAGGATGGTTTGAGTATGCTGAGTTCATGGTGGATATCCTTTCGGAGGCCCGAAAGAAAACAGTTGAGAAGGGAGGTGGGTGAGAGACCGGTGACTCGGTTGGAGAGGGATTCAAATTGTTGTTGGTATTCAAGCACAGATCCGGTTTGTTGAAGCTTATACAAAGAAGCTTCATGGTTGGCAAAGGAAGAGGGACCAAAACGTACCTCAAGGGCGTGGAGAAATTCCGACCAAGTTGTGAGTAAATGGTTGGAATGGAGCCATTTGAACCAACTAAGAGCAGGACCTTGAAGGAAGAAGGGAATGAGAATGAGGCGGCGGGGGGGTGGTGTGTCCGTTAGGTCAAAATAGTGTTCAGCCTTGAAGATCCAGTCAAGAGGATCTTTCCCATCAAAGGAAGATAGGGTTATTTTGGGTAATTTGATGGTTGATTGTGGCGGGTCGGTTCGAACCGGAGAGGATGAATGGGCTGCAGATTGGGAAGAAATTTGTTCATGTATGAGAAGGGTTAATTGTGTGGTGAGAAAATTTTGGAAATCTGTTTGTTGTTTGGTGACCGCCTCAAGACACAATTGCATTTCTCGAAACTGGGCACTGACCTCATCGGCAGATTTGTCAGGTTTATCAGTGCGGGGGGCCATCATCCACAGTGAAAGCACCAATGATAGGCTAGGGTAGAGAGAAAAGATACCTTCGAGCAGTATCAGCTCCAGAAAATAAGAGAGAAAGGATAAGTTTATTAATTTTTCTGCTGCTGTCATTATTACAACCTAGGAATATAAAGAGTCCTCTATTGTCCTAGCCTATGGGATCAATTGACGCATGTGCCCTGATCCATAAAAGATGGTAACAAACTAGCTAGAAGCCAAGGATTACAGCAGATATTTCATTACTCTAAAGTTGTTGTGATTCCCACATAATCACGTGCCCAAGATGGTGCTTTCCTCTTCCTTTGTGGTCTTGGGCTTTTGCTTCTTGTCACTTGATCAGGCCCAACATTAGTTTCTATCAGCACCTCCGTATCACACTATGTAAAATTAAAAGGATTTCCAATATACATTAAATAAACAGAACATTTTTCCAAACCAAATATTTATAATAAGATTAATTAATCACAAATAATTGCTAATTGAAACACTTAAAATAAATAATAAAGTAAATTAAATATATTACATTAATCCACATTAAATATGCAATGAAATAGATATTAACTTTTTGAAATATTTAATCTAAATATACAACAACATATTCTAGCTTGAATTCCTTCTGGTATAAATAGGACTGAAACCACCATTGTTTCTTAATTTCAAAGACTAAATTGATTAATATTTATAATTTTGAAGAATAATTTGATGATTAATTGTTTATTAAAACATTTGTAATTTTTTTTAATGTGTTATAAATTCCTCAGTCTTTAATAAAAATTCATCTTAATTTTTATATTTTTAAAGAATTTAATGGTGGTAATTCACACATTTTAAAATAGTTTAACTTATATAATTATTTGCTTATAAATAATAATATAATTGATATAAATTTTATAATAATTATCGTAAAATATATAATTCATTAATATAATAATCATGATATTATGCAGCAACTATGTAATTATGATTGAGTATATATATATACCTAACTGCATGCTCCCGGAAAGCTTCCCAAAGGAATCTGTCACATGCGGCTATGTTTTTCGGGTTCTTTCTCTTGAAGATATGGTTTTGGTGAAGAAACTATACACGGGAGACTATCTCTATGGCGGAATGGGTTCATTAAGAAGAAGAAGTGTATTTTATATAAGAAACATGTGCTAATTAATTAACAATAAAATATAATTATCCACTATCAACCACCCATGTAAAAAAAAAAGAAGAAAATAACAAGAAAAAAAACAATCAATACGTCTCATCTCAGAATGGAATAAGAATTTTTTTAAAAAATCAATAACATCATAGAAGTTTAACATTAATCTGGATTCGATCACAACAACAGAAGACAATCTCATCTCAGATTTAGAATACAAACTAACAAATTAGAACCATCTCAGATTACAAATCAGATTCACTAGATCAAGGGGTGACGATGGTGGTTGGATGAAGAAGGGGCCAGGATGGTGGCTCGAGGGGCAACAGAGGTTGCACGAGGGAGAGTTTGCGACGGTGGCTTAAGGACTGGCGGTGGTTGCACGAGGAAGGGGCCGTGATGGAGGTGACACGAGGGAGGGGCCACGACGGTGGTTGTGCAAGGGAGGGGCCATGATAGTGGTTGCGTGAGGGAGGGGCCGCGATGGTGGTGCATGGAGCAATGATGGTGACACGATGACCGACGTTTTGTTTATGATGAAGACAAAAAGAGAAAGAGAACGAGGGAACTAAGAAGTGGGGGAGATCGAATAGAGAAAAGAAGAGAAAGAGGAGTTGTGGTGTATGGTGGTTCTATTGTGGTGTGAGGAAGAGGGGCTCCTCTCTCTGGGTAAGGGTGAGCATGGATTGAATTTTTAAGAATCCAATTCATATATGCTTAAATGGATTGGATCTTAAATCTATATCTATATTTTTTAAAAAAAATAATTTGGATTCAAAATCTAATCCATTTAAGTGGATATGAATTTGGTCATATCCAATCTATATTAACTTAAATGTTATAAAGATTTTTTTTTTACAAATTTTAGTAATTAAACGCTAAAAAAATGAAAACTTAACACTTATTCATTTAAGAGCTATTTTCAACCGACCTTGGTCAAGATTATTTTTTATCGATCTTGATCAACATATTTTTGGCCTACCTCAATTAGGACAATTTCAACTAATATTGACTCAAATATGTTTAGATCGACGTCATTCAGGACTATTTTTTGGTCACACCGTGTGGGGAAGATTCTAGAAGTATGTGGGGAAAGTTGATTTTTTTTATTTTTTTTATTTTTTACAATTGGAAATAAAAAATGAATTAATTATTTTAGTTGATATATTTTTTTTTCAAATATTCATATTTATTATTTTTATAAATAAAAACTAAAAAATTAATTATTTTATTTGAACAATAATTAAGTTATAATAAAAAATATAAATACATGAATTTTTTTAAAATTTTTTTGTAATTTTTTAATATAATAGTAAAATTGTGTATGAATTTTTTATAAGTGACATGACGCTATAATGACTAAAACAATATTACACTAATCACAAAAGGATCATTAAAAAATCCATATCAAATTTTTGCATTAAAGATGCATGTCCTTATACCTGCATAATGACAAAACTAGGCCAACAAGTTGCAACGAGCACTGCATTGCTTCCGCAGAATATATAGGACGCTACCTGTCATTAAAATTTCCTTCCATATACTACGTACACTTTGGCTGTTTGTGAAACTGGTTTTGAGGTTTTTCTTTTGGTAATGATATTTTTTTTTCTATATCATACATATTTTTTATTGGAAGTAATTTGTTTGAGTCAGATAATAAAAATTTTCTTATAATTAGAAGTATTTAATGGAGTTACATAATGATATATGAATTAATTACTTCTAATTACAAACATCCTCTTATAATATTTCTCATTCAATTCTTTCTATTTTTTCATTTCAATCATATTATATTACCTATTATGCATATAATTTATCTTTTTTTCCTTCTTTCTTTCACTAGCTGTCAAATAAGTGAGAGGTGTTCATGATTTTTTTTGTTGATATCATTTTTGTTATTTTGCACTACTTCACCCCCATATTTTGATAAGACCATTAAAATTTTAATTTGAACTCAAGTTTATTAAAATCAATCTGACAAATTTAATTTGTTGATATTATAAATTAATCTTAAAATTATATGTATAATTAAATCATAAATTAAAAGTATAATGTTTTCATTAAAAAAATTAAATATATGTTAACATAAATAATATTAGTATAAATATAGTAAATATTCTACAAAAGATCATTCATTAAGTCAAGTAAATTTATTATTAATATGTAATTATTTAAAAAATTATAGTGAGTTGGAATAACTTAAAGTATAACTCATATCCATCTTTTATCAAGGCGTAATTTCTAAAATATAAACTTATCAAAATTAACTTGATTAGATATGGGACGAGTAATCCACATCCTACTTTTTTTAGATTTGAAAGTTAGATTGATTTCTAAGCAGCCATATCAAACCAAAGTACAACGAACCAAATAGATTGCCACATGTCTTGCCTATCTTTGTTGCAAATAGAAAGGCTATGAGTTGAAGAAAATTGTAATAACATTCATTGAAGAAGGATAAAGATATATGCATGCATGCATGCCACGTTATGAAAGTGAAAGATAATCCAGCCAAATGCTTCCATGGTACCCACGATAAAAAAAAAGATGAGGTTCCCTTTCCCCTCTGCTGAGTTGCATCGGCTACAAGGTTCTTCTGATCCTTGTTGGATGATTCCCCTCTTTAACAAGTCACATTTATAAAGAACACGTCCATCCATAACTTTCCACGATGGAGAAGGAATTGATTTTTGGAGCACCAAGGTCTTCCAAAAGAAAAAAAACTCGAAGGAAAGATACGTGAGAGATATCACTTTATCAGTTTTTAGTGGATCCCATAAATTAAGATAGACTAAGACTTTCTAACATAAACTTAACAAAATATGTACATTTAGTCTTCTTTAACTTTAGAAAACATAATTAACTTTTAATTTATACAGAAATGACTAAATTTAGTATATATTTTTTTTTAAGTTTAAGGATTAAATTCATAACTTTGACTGCGTGACCGAAAGTATAAATACTAAAATCTCATTTTTCCGTTAATTAATTTATAGGGTGTTTTTACAAAGTATAATGTTAAGCTACAAAAATTAGTAAGTGTTCATTGAATGAATTCATATACTTATGTTATAATTCTAATCATAAAACGTATTGAAATAAGATAGAAAAACTTAATTTGAGAAGTTTTACTAAAAAATAAAACTTATTGAAATAAGGTAAAAATAATTTATAAGAGTTATATGGTATTTTTATAAACTCTGATCGATAAGCTCCGATGACTGTTTAGCCTATGTAGCTTCTACTAAAAATAATGGTCTTTCATTTCTTTTTTATTTGTCCTTTTCAAGAGAAAATAAAATTTAAAAATTGTTCCTGTTTATCTATATTTTAAAATTTTAAGATAACATTAATGTTTAACATTTCAATTAAGTTATTATCTCTTCTTAATTTTTAAAATTTTATACATTTATCATAAATAAAGAGTTAAATGATAATAAAAGAAATATTAAGAAAATTAAAAATTTTAATGTATAAAAAGATAGTAATTAAGAAAACTCTTGAACATTTTTCTTGATTTGCATATAAAACTGAATTACTTTGCATTGTCTTAATTTTAACTTTTAGGTGTGATACATCCTAGCCAAGAGTGTTTTGAACAAATATTTATATATTTGTTAATGTATCAACTTAATTGTCATTGAAGACCCAAGAATAATGTTCAATGGAGACTAATTTCTTTTAAGACGTAAAAATTAGCAAAGTAATTTTACCTCTTCCAATAAAATATTTAATTTTCATTCATGAATGATTATGATGTGTGGATCCACTCCAAATCAATACTCATATATTTCAATTTTTATGTACTATTGTAGATTGGGTAATAATAGTTAAAAGAGGAAGGTTATTAGAACATTCTTTTCAACACAATCTATTATTTTGATTATTTATTTTTTGTGGGATACGAATTTATCCGATATTATTGCATTAGAAATAATGTATTGATAACATTTTCGCAGTTAAAATAGTGCCATTACATTTAATTTTCTTCTGTTTTCCGGTGAAACAGTCAGCTAGATACTTCAAAACAATACTGAACTCTGCATTCAATTTGCAAAGTCTGCCCCTGTTCTTGACTATTGCACTGACAAGAAGCAGAAATGGTACATAGTGGCAAAGTCTGCCCCAATTTATGAACCCTGTGATCATTATTCATTTAGGTTCCTTCTCTCCACTTGAATTGTTATCTCTTTCTACATAGTGGATATATATTATGTTATTGGAATGAATACTAGAATGAGCCAACAAAAGTGAAGTTGAATTGAAAAGAATTTATAAATTTCCTTAAAAGACAAACGAAGAAACAATAAGAAAATGTTTGGTTCATTTGATTGGGTATTTTCATTCAGGAATTTTTAATGAATTTAATTTATCATGCATTATTACTGTAAAATTTTTACAATATTAATCAATCAATCATAAATATTTATTAAGATATTTATTATAAAAATGAATAAACTTTTATATATATATATATATATATATATATATATATATATATATATATATATATATATATGAGGATATGTGAACTAAAGTGTATAGTGTGAGTTCAACAGTAAATATGAACTCAACAAACTTATAATATATAACATGCAACAGATAATTACATAATAGCATTGTGAGTATATTTATCATTTATGATATGGATTTGTCTAACTTAACTCTAGTAAAATTAAATAATCCCATAATAAATTATTGGTGTAATTAAAAAAATTGTACCAACCATCTTGAAGTACACAAGACTATAAGAGAATTATACCAATCATCTATTATAGGATTGTTTAATGCATTTTTACTTAAGTAAATTACACAAACTTGTATGTTATATGAAAGAATACTAGTAGCAGCCGACAAAAGAGAAGGTGAACTGAAAAGATTTTACAATTTTCCCCAAAAACAGAGATAAGCAACAAAAAGAAAATGTGTTGGTTCATTTTATTCAGTGCATCTTTAAACAAGAATTGATTAATATTTTTTTAAAACTCCTCAAAGTTAGTAAAACTTTCGTAACATGCTTTTTGCATAGATTCATATAGACATTTCACATTAGCCTTGCTTCTATGTACAAACTAAAAGGCAAAGCAACCTTATTTTTCTAGGCAACAAACTTAATGCTACTCACAAAACAACTAAATCTATTATTATATCTTCTCACTTTTTCTCAGGAAACACCATGATGAACTTGGACTTGTGGCAGCTCCAATTCATGATCATGGCTCTCTCTTCTCCTTTTCCTGCCACAACTGTTAGGCTTAGGATCAGACAGTCCAGCCTCAAGAGGGAAGTTCAGAATAGCCTTCTGCCCCCTCATCTTGAAAGCAGCACAATCATAGGCCTTAGCTGCATCAATTTCACTGTCAAAGGTTCCAAGCCAAACCCTTGTCCCTTTCCTTGTAGGGTCACGGATTTCAGCAGCAAATTTTCCCCAAGGCCTTCTTCTAACTCCCCTATAACGCTTTGCCTTATCGTATTCTAACTTCTTTGGCTTCTCTTTTGATGACACCAATGGTTCAGGAGAAATATTGCATTTCTTAACCTCCTTTGAAGGGATGGTGTTGTCTGAATCAACAAATTTCATGTCTGCCATCAAATCATAGCCTTCAAGGAAAGTGAAAAAGCTTGTGTTGTCTGAGATATATGAGGTGAAATCAAATTCTGGTGATGAGGGTGCTTCAAGTTTCATAGGATGATGAAGGAGATTGGAGAAAAAGGAGGAGTCTGAGATGATATTTTCCCCTAATAGGTGTTGGCGTATGAGATCCAAGTTTGAAGTTTCTTCTGCTGTTGTCATCTTTAAGGGATCTGAGTGATGAAACAATATTGTTGTGAGGTGGATTATATTGGATTTTAAAAATGGTTAGTAGCTAAGGTGGATATTTATATATGCCTGTCTGTCAAGGGCAAAGGTCCACACCACAGCATGAAAGTCTTGGCTCAAATTGCTGTAGTCAATTAAGAGGTCATCTTTATGATGTAAATGCAATCTTGTGTTCTAGCATGTGCTCTAACCTTAGACTCCGGGGAAACCTTCCAACTAGATATTTTTCCAAAAATAAAATAAAATATTATTATATAAGTTAGAATTTTTGACAGAATAAGGTTGTATTTGAATATTCGTTCGGTTCAGATCAAGGGCAATGACTATTATAGACACATGGATCGGCTCTAAAGTTCATTAAAAATTAGGAAATGATTGAAACAAACACATACTTAATAGTGTGTTTGGATCAAGGTTTGTACTCACTATACATCTATTCATTTCAATCCACCTAAAAAGAAGGTATTCCCTTTGAGCTCATTGGAATGTGTCACAACTAATATCTAACCAAACTCTAAGTTATTCCCAAGCCTTTGTCACGCATATGTTACAAACGGCATTAAAATGACCGTCACAATAATTTAGTACGTACATATTTAATTTATAGTTGAAATTGTTGTGACGCGCATTGTAATACAGACTCAACCGATAAAAGTAAAATAAAATTAAAAGTATTTTTCACCTAATTTCTAAACATGTTTAAACGGCAATCCAAACATGTGCTAAGTTTTTTGCATATATATTAAGTCTTGGATGTCTAAGTAACCTTTACTTGTTTAATCCTATTTTTATAATTACCCTAAAGTTTAGCTGAATTTTATCAAATCACTAAGAGTTTAAGTTGTTGGCATATGTATTGAGTATTGGATATTTAGGTTTTTTTTTTAATCAACAAATGTTAATAGTTAATTAATTTGTTAATAAAAAAAATTCAAACATACAACATTTTCTTTTTTTTTTTCTCTCGTTCAATCGAATTAATCTTATAACTTTTTTATTATATCTTTAAGTGAATCTACCTTTTGCATCTTTTCAAATTCTGTTTTAGTACGGGGCAAAACGCAGAAAAGGGTCCCACATTCCGTTGTGAAACACATCCGAATTGATGGTGTTGTTACACATCAAATAGATAAGAAGGGAGCCGCCTTTACCCGGTTATATGTTTGTGGACACTGCATCATCTTCTTATCCAAATTGTAATGTCACGCTCTTGGGGTGTGCCCACAGCAAGGAAGAAACACAATCTTTAATTGCATCTATCTCAAGTTGGTCCTTGGCATATTCCGATGCCATCTGTTGTTTGTTAACTAGGAAGCAATGGACATGGACATGAGGGACAATAAAATTATGCAACTTGTACTGCCAACGTTAGGCCCTTAAAAAATTATTTTTGATTATTTGTCTAGTATCCTACCTTCTATGTATAGACAAGAAGGTGAGTGTGTGCATCGCAAGCTAGCTAGAACTGTTTTTTTACTAGTAGATGGGGACCCTATTCCTCAACTTGCACCAAAACCATTAGCGCCATGAATTTTGATACCCTTCACGTCTCACATCAAATCAAATTAAGCACCCTCGTTTATTAATTGATAGCACTACTTGGTCAAGTAGCTTACCAAACCCAACAATGAAGAATAGAGCGGGGACTTTGTTGAAAACTAATGTAGCTAGTTTGTGCAAGAGTATATGAATGGAATTAATTATAACTATCCACTTCGTTTTCAAATACTATATATTAATCTTTGTGGAGGGATTCGTCGAACTTGATTTTTTACTATGATGGCTTTTTATGATTACTGAATGTAACCGTTGATTTATCTGAAAATAGAAATTTCTGAGAAATAGTTTTTTTTTTATCTATAAAAATTAAAGACAACATTAAAAGATTTATAATAATTTTTACACTTTGATTAACTAGTTAAACTAGACCCCTTAACAACAATAATTACATCAACAATATATCCCACCATGGCGTCTTTTTTGGTTTTTAAAAACACAAATTCAAATATGAAACAAGAATCAAACATATAACACATAAATTAATAATGATTAATTATAGTTATCAAACTCTCAAGTTAATTTGCTAATTCTTACGAGTTTACGATTCTACTTACTCTATGTGAGTTGACTCTTGAGTAAACTCTTTTTTTAGTAGACTTTATAAACTTTAAGTAAACTCGATAGACTCTTGAATTTATCATCAAGTTAATGAGTCAACAAGTTAAAAAAAGTAGACAAAAATACAAGTCATTTTGAGTTATTTTTTGTTTGTTTAGTGTTCAACATACCTTCATTTAGTGGGTTATTCTCAAATACAAAAATTCTCACCTTTAATAATATCAAACCATTGTTCTCTGATAACATCAGATCCTCAATGGGAACGATCTACCACTACTATAACATCTCCAAGTTATTATTTAGTAGTGATGCATTACTAGACTTGGTTACTTAAGTATTGTGAAATTTATGATTTACTATTTTGTTTTATTATATTGTTGAAATTTTTAATTGCTATGTTATTTATAAATATTTTGTTATTATTTTTATATAAAGTGGACTCTTATGAGTCTACGAGTGAGTCCACGAGTCGAGTCTATGGAACTCTCACGAGTCTACATAAACTCTCGAGTTTGATAACCTAGATGATCACCAATTGGTTCAAGTGAAATTGAATTTAAATCCCTTAAGGTTGTGGATACATTACTAGAATAATGGTTATTTACGACACACTAACTACGACGGTTGCTCGAATACGTCGTAGTTAGTTACGCAGTGACAATGTTGTAATTTTTACAAATGTATATGACGATGGTTTTTGAATAACCATCTTAGAAAGCAAAGTTTAATGATGTTTATTCAAATAATCGTCTTTGAACAAGGAGTACAATGATGGGTTGAGAAAAACCGTCGTAGTTGTATTGTTAGTACAAATACGGTTTTTATACAAGACTGTCTTTAAATAATGTTACTTATTCTCACCATTATTACCAAATTCACTAACCTAGTTTCATCTCAGTCGCGCTTCTCTACTTTTGTTCATCGTTGTCCAAGTTATTGATTCCCTTGAAGGTTAGAATTGAAGGCCTCCCTCAAAGCCCCCTTAGTTTTCTGTTTCTCTTTGACTTTCTCTGACCCTCCTGGAAATTTTTGCTTAAAAGTGTGTTTGTCTTTGTGTTTACAGTTGTGACCCTCGAACACACCCGCCTTGTCTCACTCAAGCTTTCATTGGACTCTCTCTCTTGAAGCTCTGTGAAGCAACACCGGAGCAGTTCATCTGTCAAGTGTCTCCGTCAAAGGTGTCTGTGTAGGTAAGAACCCCTGTCCATGAAGTGTTTGTTTTCCTTCGATGTGGGTACTATGGTTGAATACATGGCCCTTTTGACTGGGTTGTGTGTGGCTAGGTCTATCGCTTCTCGAACAGACAAATTAGGTCTTAGAATATCCTCTAGGCTAATGAGATAAATATCACCAAGGTACAAGTGATTGGTGGGAATGTAAACACAAAAAATCTCTTTCTCATCTATGTTCCTTAGAACCATTGAAGAAGTGATGAACCCAAGTGCATACTCACCAACATGAGGATGCCTTATGATGGAAACTTCTTTGAAAGCATTGGAGCTTTGATCTGTCAAATAACTAAAAAAACTTAGTGTTTGCTAATTACATGATATAAATGACAAACAAATAGATGAATATGCTAAGAAATATACCTGGTGATATTGTTGCACTTATTTGCGTAGAGGCAACATATAAATATCTTACAAGAGCCATTTTCTTGATGAACCATTCACCTAGGGTAAGAACTAAAGTTCCTAACCATGATGACATGAAAATTCCAACCAAAACTATGAAAGTGATGGAAGTAATAAATCCAAGACCTCTCGATTGCCCGAATTAGTTAATTATAATGCATGATTATATCTCTTACAAATAGCAAAAAGAGATGAAGATGTAAATTTGAGAGTTAAACTTGAAACTCAACTTTCTGCAAGGAAAAAGTTTAGAAAATGGTGAAAATATTACACGACATTGATTTTGCAAAGATCTTTGGCCCATCGGGAAATTTTGCTAAAGGCAAGGGCTTTCATTAGGCTGATATCTGCCATGCTAGCCAACAAGTTTAGTACTCTCCATTTTTAGTTTGTTACTTTCTTATGTGTTCGCTATTTTAATGATGTATTAGGATTAGATATTATCTACTTTACGCCGGATCGTAGTGTCTGTTTGAGTGAAGAGGTTGTTGGTTGTGTCCATAATCCCCACTTGAAGGGTACCCTCAACAGTGAAGAGTAGCTTTGCAGAGTGAGTGTGTATGTGGTGGGTTTATACTGCCACCTGGGAATTCAAGGGTTGCATATGAGACACTTTGTCCATCAAGGGTAGAAAATTCTTCCTTGGTTGCCTTCAGCACTTTAAAATCTGAGACAATGTTGTTAGGTGAAAATATGACTCGAAAGCCGGTGAAGGTGAACAAGTTGCCATCAGGTATGGTGTTGGGATGGACTATGAAGTTAGTGAGAATGTCTGGGTCACCAGCTCTTGATATTTGCATGATGGCAAAAATAGATATCATTAGTGTCACAACTTTAAAGGTGGTGGAAGACATGATTGTAATTATCTGAGGTTGAAAGTTTGAGCTCAAGAACACTTAATTAGATCAATGTGCTTTGAATTTCATGATCTATTTATAGGGATCTCTACCCTGTATGCCTGCTGCTTGTACTATAACAAGTATGGAGATTTGAAAGCAAGTTTTATTGCATTCTGCAGTTGTTTGTTTCTGCCATTTAGCTAGTGGCATCAAAGAGACAAAGGATTGCTAGACTTGTTGGCAACAAGAGCTTTTGCATGAGTAGCTCTTCATGCAAAGTCCAACCACATAACAACAAAAGTTAGGTTTTATTTTGCTTTTGTTCAACTTGTTAAATAAGTTAGAGTAGTCATAAATACTATAAGTGATATGCTTGTAAATGAAGTTGTGAAATGATCTAGATCATACTTAGGAACGAAAAAGCAGGCAAGGATAACAAAGCCTAAAAATTGGTAATGTGTAACACCCTGAAATATTACTAATTATAAATCGATGTTTAATTGTATTTATCGTGTTATTTGACTATAAATGATCTAGATCATACTTAGGAACGAAAAAGCAGGCAAGGATAACAAAGCCTAAAAATTGGTAATGTGTAACACCCTGAAATATTACTAATTATAAATCGATGTTTAATTGTATTTATCGTGTTATTTGACTATATGGTTGACTTGAATGAGTTGAGGTATGGGTTGAATTAGTCATGTGTGAATTTCTTGATGTGGATGTTGAGTTATGTGGAGTTTTGTTGAGCTAAGTTGAAATTATGAGATTTCAAATTTTACCTAAACCTATTTCAGTAAAATCGCAATCCCGAATTCGTTAACCGTTGGATCGTCTTCAAATTTTGGCTGGAGCTTCTAAGACAATGCTCCACAGTCTGACTATTGGAATTTTGAAAATAACAACTTTTTATGTTTCCCTAAGCGTAATTCCAACCCGAGAGGGAATTTCGCTGAGCGAGAATTAGCGCGCTAAGTGCAATTCCAACCCAAGAAGGAATTGCGCTGAGTGAGAATTGGCGCCCTGAGCGAGAATTAGTTCAGAGGGAGTTGTGCTTAGCGTGAATTGTCGCGCTAAGCGTGAAAAGTGGACTCCCGCTTAGCGAGACAAGCTTGCTAAGCGAGATCTGTAGATTATAAATACATTCTTCAGCGTGAAAAACACGATTTCCCCCTCTCCTCCTCTCCAAACGCCCACCCAAACCCTAACACCTTCTTCTCCACCACCCATGACCATCGGTGGCCACCACGAGCCGTCGTTGCTTTCCGCCGAACCTCCACACCAAGAAGAGCGTTGTAATTGGAGCAAAATCCTCAGAATCCTCCTCAAGGATTTAGTGGAGAAAATTCCCCCAATCTTTCATTTCGTAGCTTCTTTGAGGTAATCTTGACTTCTAAGCCTTTCTCCTAGTTAGTTTGAGTTTCTCTTAGTGTCTCTTGTGTTTTGGGTCCTGTAATAGGGTGTTTTTACACTTCCTTTGAAAAACCCTTGAGAATGAGACATTGTAAAAGTTATCTTTTTATAAGATTGATGTTATTTTCGTGACCTTTACTGAATCTCGGTCACATTAGCGTGAGTGGAATTTCAAAATGATGACTCCTTTTAGTAGAATCCGAAACACCCATCGGCCCTTTATGTTTTGACAGGGATATTTGACTCCAAATATTGTTATTAACCTTGTTTTTGAAATCTATACTAAATTTCCTTCAATTTGGTATATAGAACCTTGTGTTTGGATTGATGAGCGTGAACAAGAGAGACCTCTGAATGACGCGAAGAGGAATTGATGGAGAGCTCACGATAGGTGAAGGGAGTTTATTATCATTTACAGTTTTTAATACCATAGTTGGGGTCAAGGAACCTAACTATAGGGATGTATTCATGTCCCTGTTGCATGCTGGTTTTCAAGAAAAACAATGTTTTTGACTAATGGGATGCAATACGTCTATTATTGATAAATGACATTATTGTTTTTATTAAACTTGTGTTGTCTGAAGACCTAGGGAGTGTGAATCTCAGGCATGAACTATATATGTATGTATATGCGGAATGTGACATACTGATGATATTACTATTGATGACATTAATTGATATGAGGTGATGCTGATGTTTATGATAATATTGATATGAGATGATGTTGTTATTGATGATTATGTTAATATGAGTTGATGTTGTTATTGATGATTATGTTAATGTGAGATGATGTTGTTGTTGTTGATGATAATGTCATTGAGATGAGACAATGCTGATGTTGATATTGACATTGAGATGAAATGTTGATGATGTTGAAAATGCACTGTGATGATGTATGTTGTGTATGTACATGGGGGGTGCAGTGACCTTGTTGGATATCCCTGGAGGGGAAAATAAAGTGGTTAAAGAGTTTTAAACATTTCTGGAGGGGGATGGCTTAGAATCTTTAATTATCCATGGTCAATGCATTGATGGTGCCTATGTTTCATACATTGTATGTTATGTATGTACATAGGGGGTGCAATGACCTTGTTGGATATCACTGGTAGAGGAAAAAGAGTGGTTAAAGAGTTTTAAGCATCTCCGGAGGGGGATGGCTTAAAATATTTAATTATTCACGGTCAGTGCATTGATGATGCCCATGTTTCATACGTTGTATGTTGTGTATGTACATGGGGGGTGCAGTGACCTTGTTGGATATCCCTGGTGGGGGAAATAGAGTGGTTAAAGAGTTTTAAGCATCTTTAGAGGGGGATGACTTAGAATATTTAATTATCCACGGTCAATGCATTGATGGTGCCCATGTTTCATACTTCATATGACATGGAAATAGTATAAACTTTGTCAGTAAGTACTTGTAGTTTCTCATGAGGAGGAATACTTGTACTTGGGGGTATGTCACTCGATTTGAAACTCCCTTGAGACTCAGGCTGATCACCATGGGGGGGGGGGAGTTTCTTGTGCACGACAGGGTGACCTCGACACTTACTACCTAGTTGTCCTAAGTGAGAGTGTCGTGTGGACACACTTAGGCTATTTCCTTGGGGATGGTACCACATTGCATTTGAGAGTTGAGGTCAGGTGCACGCGTCATACTGAGCATGATTGATTGGCACTATGGACGAATGATGCCTATTTTTGAGTGTGTGTTGGACTAATGAATGTTTGTGTAAGCTTATGATGTTTGTTAATGTTTTCTTACTAATTATGATTATTTGATTTTTGTATTAATTTCTTTTATAATAAACTCACCCCTCGTAATTTTTGTACCGTGTGGTTGGTACCTGTGATGATCGCGAACCTTTGTTCGTGGGAGCAAAAGGAAAGCAGTAGAGTACGAGAAGTGATGACATTGGGATTATTTTGGGAGAGAGTTGTGTTTTGTTATTCAACTCCTCCATAGTTGGTTCCATAATTCTTTTTGTTGAATTCAGGATCTAAATCACAAATTTAATTATATGTATGAACAAATTTACTTTCCATTATGTGAATGATGTGTACTGAGTTACTATATATATATATATATATATATATATATATATATATATATATATATATATATATATATATATTTACTTAAGTAATGATGCGTTGTTTGGTGAATGTATATCGAAAAAAAAGATTACTTTCATTTTTCATAAGCAAATTAACTGAGTTTTCATTTAAAAATTGAAATTCTCGTAGTTTAGAGTGGTGATATCGTAGCGACGAGGCGGGTCATTACATAATGCATAAAGGCCTAATGCTGTCTAGATATATTGTCAATATTTTTAAACTTTCTTCCATACATCCTCCAATCTTCAGTTTCATTATTAAAAAGAACAACAAAATAAAACAAAAGGACTTAGGACTTCATCACACCATGCTACTTCGGTGGAATTGAAAGCATATTATTGTTTTTATGCAAAGAGAGCATATTCTACTTGATTTTAGCTTTTTAAGTTCTTAAAGGTTGCAGACTGCCAAAATGATAACAAGAATGAGCTTTGTAAACATCAGATCCAACTGGATGATAAGTTCCGTGTATTAGCTCATTTGGAGCAACTAATACTTACAAATTGGCCACACTATAAAGATGGTATATTATCATTAACTTCAAATGATCTCATTTGAGCTTAACATTGTTGCTTCAGTCAAGTTATTTTTGAATGCAAAATTGCCAATTACTTGAAACAAAAATTGAATAAATGCCCATGGGAAGGCTACCCTCTAGCACAAAAGCCAACCAGATGTGAATCATATCTTCAGAGTGTTTTGTTTAGGTTTAATAAATAAGTAGTTCTCTCAATTTTTTTGGAAATTTGTAATAAGGTCCCTAAACTATAAAAAAACTATAAATGAATCCTTGATCTTCTACTAGTTTTGTAATTGGATCCCTAGACTTAGTTTATTGAGGCTTGAACCCAATAGAAAAATAACATTTTATGGGGGTTTTAAAAGATAATTACCTATCAAACCTGTTTGTTTATGAATTGGTGGTTGTTATAGAATCATCATGGATGGAGCTGATTATTATTGAGATCATCAAATTGAGTACATGGTAATACATAGGATAGCCTTTATATAGTTGTAGATTACAAACTGATAAGGGAAGTAACAAACTTATCTTGTAGCTAACAAAGACAAACAGTCTAAAAGATCAGGTGTATATTTATGTATTGATTGATTGATTTGGGCAATAAAATGTGTAGGGGAGAGAAGAGGTTGTCTCATTTCAAGGTTACTAGATTGAAGGATGATTTACTGTCGTATTGGCAAAATAACTTACTGATATAAGATCCCTGGCATTCTCAGGTGTTTTGACCAGCCTTTGTATCACAAAGAATAAACAACCACTATATTATTGCAATATGGCAATTAGTATTTTCACACCTTTTGTCAAAATCACGTATGACTATACATACTATCATGAATGGCGCCCATATTCAATGAATGGGGGTACACAAGTACATATATGATGTTGATTAGATTTTTGTCAGAAAAAAAATTCAGCCCATAGAAACACTTTATTCAATTTCTACCTACAACATTCCATTTAACATGCATTTCCATCTAAAGAACTCATGATGTAAGTAATGGGATCCAAAGAAAAATTGGACCACAGGACATTGATGTAAACTGTGGAATCCAATGAAAAAAAGGATGAGACCAAAATAAAAGATTATGATGAATAGTTAGTATATATTTATTTTTTATTATATGATCTTACAATTGACTTCATAGGGTCTAATAGAAATATATTTCAGTTTAATAATTCAATTTTGTCTATACTTTGTTCGAAAATATCTTGCATGGACCATTTGATCATCCATTTAATGTTCTTCAAAAGAGGATAGTATACTGAAACATGTTTAGAATGAAATACTAATTATTTGTATCATATGATTATAATTAATCTTTAAAGCTCTATTTTTGTATTTGTCTATTTGTATTATTCTACTGTTTACTCTCTGTTATGCAATGAATGACAGACAAATGTTTGAAAATTCCATAGAAGAGATATTGTGATTCATGATATTGTCTAGTAGTAGGAATGAGGAATGTGAAGTAAATACCTATCCTGATATTGTATTGCTTCTGAAGACAAAGAAGGAAGTAATTGATGTTTAGGAGATTGAGGGCATTTTGTTTCAAACATTTGCACTGTATGCCTCCTGCTTATCAAGAGGGGTGTTAACCATTTGGTACACTAGAGTACCTACACAGCTGATTCTCTTCATGAATCAATCACTTTGTATGTTTTGCTGGATAGATGTCATAGACATTGGTAGCTAATGTATACTAAATAGTGACATGTAAAAACACTGAGATTTAATTCTTAGAATGTATACTATTATGGCCTTTAATGAACAGTTTATCTTGCAACTTGCAAGTATGATGCATCATGCATCCTCTGGTGATGTGGTAGTTATCAGTGTTGTGCATAATAGGACATCCTATTTTTTGCTATCTAATGTAATGAGACATTTTTCTTGAGCACTTGATGGCTTTGACTTAATGCGTAAGATGTGTGGCCCAATATTGGTCTCTTGTGTTACTAATTTGAGAAAGCTTTAGTAAAATTCTAATGAGTAACTGTAAGTGAAGCCATTTATTGTTCTCTTATTGGTCAAGACTAAGGCACATTGTCATTCATAAGGGTATAATAGTATGATTATCAAATAGATGTGCATTTTGTCCCAATCCCAATAAAGAAACAAGTGGTTATCCCTTTTGGTGTACTAAGAGAATGTGTTTATGCTTATTTCTTTAGTCTGTATATTTTCACTTTAAATTACGCATTATGTTCACACTAAATCAACTATCAGGCTTTTAGGAGAATTATTTATTGACATGAAACTAGAACCTTTATGACCATGTCATCAGGAGTTCAACCTTATGCTTGTAAATGAAATTGAATTTCAGTCAAAGATAGAAGAAGCCTTTGAGTTGCATGCATTTCAAAGTCCAAAGAACTCTTGAATGATGGGGTATTGAAGTTTTTATGAGAATTGGTTGCTTTGCTTTGACTGATGCACTTGAGTAGGAAAATCAAGATGTTGATGTTGAAAATTAAGTAAGCAATGATGACCTCTATTAGATTCTAACATTTTGGCAAACTTTCCCATAAATAAATGAAGTATTCATAATAATACATTGTATTACAAAAAAAAAGGTTAGTTACCCAAAAATGTAATTTTATAATAAATAATAATTTGCTTGCAAGTAGAAGTTGAAAGAATACGAGGTAAGGTGCATGATAAGCTAATGAACAAATTAGCAACTGCAATTAAAGGCCGAGGAAAATTGAGCAGCAGCAGAAGCCAATAGAAATCATCAAGCTGCAAAAACTAAAGAGCAAGCAGAGTATATACGAAGAACTGGTCATTTCCCTTCCTCATATTTATCATTTTCTTGCTGCAATTGGTGCTATTAAAGAAAGCCAATCCTTGTCAATGTTTTTTTTACATAGGTATGCAATGCCTTTTGCTTCTTACACCCAAGCTTGTTAAATATGTCTATTGCATTTCCCTCGTGGTGTAAAATGTTACATTGTTCTGCTGAATAATTGCAAAAAGGGGCTATGTTATTTGTCCAGTTTTTATTTTCTGAATTTCTTTTGGGGTTGATAATAATGCTTAGAATTTAGGTTTTGGATCTAATTCAATCCGAAAGTTAACTTGTGAGGACCTATTTTTTGGCTATATCGCTAGTTAATACAGAAATCTCAACACACTCTTCTTATGTTAGAAATAAATTTGATCAAGTACTATGACTATGAGTATTCAAGACCGAAACATAGAAATGACCAATGCAATTTAGTAGGAAAACCTCTTATGCGTCTGAGGTTAATTTCTAATGTAATAAAATGTTTTAATTTCAACATTGGAATACAATAATTGATAGAGTGAGACTTGCACTTAATAGTAAGGCCCCCCCAATAGTATAAAAACCCATCATTGGGTGTGTGTTATTCACCAGCTAGCAACTAAAAACATGAGGCACATGGCTTACTTAAGCTCATTATTAGTGCTGCTCCTTGTAACTCACATTCTCTCCCCTCAAGTTCTTGCCGATGACAAGTTCCCAGTAGAGGAACAACCAGTTTATAAGCTCCCACTTGATGAGAAGCAACCTGACTACAAACCCCCAGCTTATAATCCACCAGTTTACCAACCACCTTCCTATAATTAATGTTTAACCGTAGTATGTCACCACTATAGACAATTAAGGGGTCAAGACAATCTATATCAACTAAAATTAATGTTTAAGTCTAAGGCTACTTTGAATAGCATGCTACTCTTAGGTAAACATCCAATTTAGTATGGTACTCTTGGTTGGTTACTTTCTCCTCATAACCTGTAATGAATTTCAAATTTTCATTACGAATCACAAGCACGGTAATCTAAAGCTTCATTTCTATAAGATTAGAATACAACTTAGGTTCCTTTTTATATTTTATATCTTTCATCACATGTTTCTAAGTTCAATTCACAAATTATTAATTTGAGAATTTTCGTCAAAATAAGTTGGATTTCACTTGATCTAATGGGACCTAACAATTTGTGACCTTGTTAGCTATGTCCCTAATATTACAAGATACTAAAAATCTATTTTCAAACTCTGTTTTGCTGTCACAGATTTGATTGTAGGGCACACTTAGTTTAGGTTACTCAACATACTCCTTCAGGTCCATTTTGCTTCCAAATTCATCCCAATTTGTTCCTTTGTTTTCCAAATTGATGAGGCATTCTTTACCAACTTGTGTAATTTAATTTAAAACATTAAAATGCTAACAAATATTGCTATAGAATCCATGACAGCAGAATCCTGCAACACTATTCATTTTGGCCATTTTCGAGCATCCATTGTTTTCACATCCATTGTTTTCGAGCATCCATTTTGGCCATTTTCCTGCAACACTATCACCCTAGTCCCTAAAAATCACAAATATTAATCACATGATTCACATCCATTGTTTTCCAGAAACTAGAGTGCCAAACACTTAAATGCTACTGATTAACACAGTACCACGTCTGATCTTTAGCAATGGGTATACCACTGCTCTATTGCAGCAGAGTAAACATAAGCAACATTCTATAAGAATCATGGGTATCCATGGTTCCCATGCATCAAGAACATGAGAGATTAAGGGGATCTCTTAAAATACAGCACAAAATCCTGATATAGGTGACAAACCCCCTACCTTACCTTGGTTGGAGATCTTTCCACGTGAAAGGGTTTCAAGAGGAGTCAAACTGCTGCAATTTGCTCTCTTAAAATGGAAGAAAATACAACTTAGGGTTTTCCTAAAGGAGAGTGGCGAATGTTCACTTCTTTTAGGCACCAAAGATCTTATTTATAAAAATATTAACTAGGGTTATTATGACTACTTTGATTACAATTGAACTCTTAATCCTCTTAATTTTAAGTTGAATTTTAATGAATTTAAACCACTTAATCCATGTCTTAATTCACACATGTACATTACTTAGATTGAATATCAACTTACGAACATCCATGTCTTAATTCATACGTGTATGCTAATGTACCCTTTGCTAACTATTGAGTATCAAACTATCATCCTATATGAGACGGGTTGGTTTTGTGACTTTTTCAACAAAAATAATAGAACATGAAATTGATAATTAAAGAGCATGGTTTAGTTCATTTAAAAAATGATATTGAAGCAACTTATATGTGTTCTTTTATCCGTAAAAAAATAATTGAAGTTTGTATTCAACTCATCCACACTTATCACACTTGCATGAGCTTAATTTGCCCTTAGTAGAAAAACATGATGAGCTCTTAGCAACCACTGTAGATCCAACAAGCTTCATGAACCATGATGCATTGTTTTTGTCATTGTTGATGAGTTTGCTGTGGGAAGTACCCAAGATCAAGTAATATATATATAAGTACAGCCCCTCAAGTTTATATTTTAGTTTTTTTGTTGTACCCGATTCTTCTTTTATCTTGTTTCTCATGTGATATTTACAGATGAAATAATATTTACTACCCTTAATGGTGTATTATGAAATTGCTAAATTTGGTAAAAATCCTACTAGTGAAATATTGGAAGAAATGTTGGCATGCCTGCAAGTCCCTTATGATACATATGTGAAAAATATACTTGTTTAGAATGTTGGAGAAAGTTGTAAAACTCTTGCCTTTCTAGGATTTTTTGCACCTAACTCCTATAAATTTGGACAAATTTAAGTGTTATAGTAGTACTATAACACTTGAAATCCTGGTTCTCTGTCTCTCCTTGTTTTTTTCTTTCTCCCTTCACATACCAAAACTACTAAAACTATCTATACCAAAACTTTTACATTTCTCTGAGTACTGCAACAACAACTCTAAAATTTAGATAGACTTAAAAAAGAAACCAAACCTGTTCCCTAAGAGTTCATGGAGTTGAATCATGGTTTGTTCTTCTTGCATACTGAATTTTCCCCTCTTAATATCAGGCCTTACAAGTTGGATTTTTGTTTCTATTGAAATTACAAATGCTTCATTTTCCATTTTGTGCATATATCATATTTTTTTGTATTGTAGATGAATAAAGCATTATCTTTATTATTCTACTAGAAGTTCATTTGATAAGGCCTTAATAGCTTAAATTATGCCTGACTGTGTATTGTTTTACTTCATGTTTTGATTATTTCCCCCATTCACCTTACAGATTATATATGCTCTTCAGAACCAGTTTAAGTCTTGTTTTACCACCAGTGTAATCAAGTACACATTTTTCTATGCCATATCACTGCATCCCCGCACTCCTTGTGGTTATTAGTCATCATCTTCTGAGGTATGTATTTATTTATGACACTACTGTGCTTATTACATGCTTGTTGATATATGAGTATTATTTTATATTAGTAGTTACGTGCATTATGAGTGAACCTTAGTTTCTCGTTTGAGATTCAATACACTGATTAATATGGACAGTTTGGATTAATCGATGTATTGAATCTTGAATTGTCCATTTGGACAGTTTGGGAAGACATATTTTAATAGTTGATTCATACATATAGGTAAATTTTTTTTTTCTAAGATTTGAAGAAATTTCGGTATACTGCATTTCATTTTGTTCTTCAGGTGCATACTTGATTGCGGTGGTTGTGCAACATGTCACCGCTTTAATCTTGTGTACCTGGAGATTAATGTGAAATGCTGCCAAAATTTCATCAAATCTAAGAAAAGCGAGTAAACCTTTATGTATGAATTTATTATAAAAATGTCTTCCTGAATGGGATAGGGTCGCACCTTTCATGAAGAAAGTGAGTTTAGCATGCATGACGGATAACTTAATGATGTTTGACAACAAAGAGGAAACATAGATTGTAGTTGGATGAAAGCATCACGCATCAGTGACGAGTATGAAAATGGGGTTGAACAATTCGTACAATTTGCAGAACATAATGCAGAAAGTTTTGAGGGGAAATTTTTCTGCCCATGTGTTAAATGTGTGAGTGGGAGATGCTAGTCAGTAAATGAAATAAGATCACATCTTATATGTCACAGGGTCATTCCAAATTACAAAAAATGGATATGGCATGGGGAATTGCCAGACATGCCAACAGTTTCTCGCACTGAGACGATTGATGAAGACATTGGAGATCGTATAGAAGACATGATTCACGATCTTGGACAAGACTGCTTTCAACAAGAACATGCACCTTTGTATGACAAAATAGAAAGTGATCCAAAGAAGCCATCGTATTTGGGGTGCACAAGTTTCACAAGGTTGTTAGCGATGTTAGCTTTGGTCAACTTAAAGGCAAGATTTGGGTGGAGTGACAAAAGCTTCACTGAATTGCTTGTGTTATTGAAGAAGATGCTTCTTGAACAAAACACATTTTCGAAAAATCAGTACGAGGCGAAGAAGATTTTATGTCCTGTGGGAATGAAGTACCAGAAGATCCATGCATGCCCTAATGATTGCATATTGTACAGAAATTAGCTTGCAGAAATACATAAGTGCCCCATATGTGGGGTATCACGATACAAAGTCAAGGATGATGAATTCAGTGATGATGCAAGCAAAAATAATAGTTGTCCAACAAAGGTGTGTTGGTATCTTCCAATAATACCAAGGTTTAAGCGATTGTTTGCTAATGGACATGATGCAAAAAAACCTTACATGACATGCAGATAGCAGAAAAAGTGATGGATTGCTTCAACATTTGGCCGATTCTCCACAATGGAAGACAATTGATCGTTTGTATCCATATTTTGGAGACGAGCCAAGAAACCTAAGGCTTGGTCTTGCTTCGGACAAAATGAATCCTTTTGGTAACTTAAGCACAAACCATAATTGATGGCCTATTTTGCTGATGATTTACAACCTTCTTCCTTAGTTGTGCATCAAGCGAAAATATATTATCCTGTGTATGAAGATAATGGGTCCAAGGTAGCCAGGGAAGGATATTGATGTATATCTCACTCTGTTGATTGAAGACTTGAGAAAATTGTGGGAAGATAGGGTTTATGTGGGATGGGAATTTGCAGCAGACCTTCAGGTTATGGTTAATGGTGTTTTGTACTATTAATGACTTTCTAGCATATGTAAATTTAAGTGGATATAGTGTCAAAGGACATCATGCATGTCCTATATGTGCGAGAAAAATGAGCTTCATCCAACTGAAACATGGAAAGAAGACAATATGTACTAGGCACCGAAGATTTCTGAAACCTTATGACCTGTATCGGCGATTGAAAAAAGCTTTTAATGGAAGTCAGGAGAATAAAAGTGTATCGCAACCATTTGCTGGAAACGAAGTTTATGATTGAGTGAAGGACATCATAACTATCTTTGGGAAGACCCAAAAGAAGACATCATCTGAGATGAACATAGGGAAGAAAAGGTCAATATTCTTTGATCTTCCATACTAGTCTTATCTACATGTGTGCCACTGTCTAGATGTAATGCATGTCAAGAAAATTTTTTATGATAGTTTTATTGGTACCTTTCTTAACATTAAAGGTAAGACAAAGGATGGTTTGAAATGTCGTCAAGACCTGGTTGACATGGGAATACGAGAGTAGTTGTATCCGATATCACAAGGTCGACGAACGTATATGCCCCCAGCATGCCACACAATGTCAATAGCAGAGAAGAGAAGTTTTTGTCAATGTTTGTGGAGTGTAAAAGTCCCACAAGGATACTCTTCAAATATCAAGAGCCTTGTAGCCCTCAATGATCTGAAGTTGGTTGGCTTGAAGTCTCATGATTGCCACGTCTTAATGCAACAACTACTGGCTGTAGCGATTCGTAGAATCTTGCCTGACAAAGTTAGGGTTTTGATAACCCGTCTGTGCTTTCTTTTTAATGCTATTTGCAGCAAAGTCATTGACCCTCGACAATTGGATGATTTGGAGAATGAGGCTTCCATTGTCCTTTGTCAATTGAAGATATATTTTCCTCCATCATTTTTTGACATAATGGTTCACTTAATTGTTCATCTTGTGATGGAGATCCAATTGTGTGGTCTAGTTTTTTTACGGTGGATGTATCCAATTGAGCGGTACATGAAGGTGTTAAAGGGTTATACCAAAAATCAATACTGACCAGAAGCTTCCATTGTAGAAAGGTATGTTGTTGAAGAAGCTATTGAGTTTTGTTCTCAATACATTGAAACAGTTCAATCTGTTGGGCTTCCTTAAACTCGTCATGACCAGACACGAGGAGGTAAGGGTACACGAGGATACAATGTTGTAACAATGACTCGATAGGAGGTCTCACAAGTGCATCTGTATATCTTGAATAACACACATGAGGTCATTCCCTACATACGTACTCACAAAGAATATCTGACAGCTATTCACCCAAAAATGAACATGATCAAAGTGCTGCAACAGCATAATAGAACTTTCATAAACTAATTTAAAGAAACAATCTTCAGTGATGACAATGCTTCCAAAACATTAAAATTGTTGGTTGTTGGACCAAATCTAAATGTCCCCACTTGGAAGAGATATGATATCAACAATTATTCTTTCTATACAAAGTCACAAGATGATAAAAGTAGTGTGCAAAATAGTGGGGTGACTCTTGAGGCTAATTCTGAACATTTTTCTAGTGCATTAGATAACAACCCGATTCAAACCTCAATGCCTTACTTTGGAGTGATTAAAGAAATCTGGGAACTTGATTATAGTCAATTCAGAGTGTCTGTATTTAAATGTCAGGGGGTTAATGGAAACATTGATGTTCATCCAGATCAATTGGGATTTACTTTAGTAGACCTTAATAAGGTGGCTTACAAGGATGAACCTTTCATTATGACAAAACAAGCCAGGCAAGTGTTTTACGTCCAAGATCCGTGTGATTTAAGATTATTAGTGGTTACAAGGAAGACTAATTGGTATTAGTGACCAAAATGATGATTCAACACTTGACATTTATGAGACGCATGCTTTTTCCACAAAAATGCCTTCTATAATTGAACAAGACGAGGTCGATGATGTACATGCAATTTGTAATGATCATCATGAAGGTTTATGGGAGAACATTCCTACGTAACTGTGTTGTATCAAAGTAATGTTTATCATATTACGTTATTTGTAACCAATTTATGTAGTGTTCATATTTACAATTTCTTAGGTATATGCTATTTTTAATCGATGTATATTAATGAATTTTTTTTATTTGCACAAGGTCATGGGAACACCGCCAAGGTCCCCTCCGCATTTAAATGGTCATTCGAAGGCTACGCCTAAGAAGACTAGACAATCCACACGGCTAAGAAGGTTGACTTTAAGAACCTTAGATCAGCCCAGACCAACGATTAACATCGATCCTGCAACTTGGAGAGGATCAGGCCCACAAAAATAAAAGTTCCACAACTATTTGGGGGTCGTAGCTCGAGAAAAGATTCCTATGCTACATAGAAATTGAAAAGATGTGTCAGAATCTCTAAAGGACCTAGTATGGGATGACATTTTGGTAAGTCGACCTAACAGGGAGTTGTATTTAATTTTCTGTTATTAACACTTGAAAATGTTGACATGCACTAAATGTTACATAATAATATGTTATGCAGGCCAAATTTGATATCATAGAAGCCTCACATGCCAAGAAGAAGGTCATGTCCACGGTGGCCACTAGATGGAGGAAATTTAAGTCTTCTCTAACCACTAAATTTGTCTATGCTGATACTGACGATCAATAAGAACAAGATCCTTCTATAAAATATGGTATGGATCAATAAACTTGGGATGAATTTGCTGCAAGTC